>NC_052050.1:68233339-68542506 GCF_903992535.2 Arvicola amphibius | reverse complement strand
TGTGAACTAAGTGTGAATGATGTTTTTCCTTAATAAGTCACCCTGAAATAATGACTTCTAGGGCTCATAAATCCCCTTGGAAATCAACCTCCTAGGAAGATGTTTGGTCTTTTTCTTCTCCCAACTCCACCCCATCTGCATGGGAGTGTGTGTGCCAACCCTCATTCTGCCCCACGGCCTTTAGGTATTTACTAAGATCGGTAATAATAATAATAATAATAATAATAATAATAATAATAAACAGATTGAGTGTACCTTTACTGCCAACACTAGGGAGGCAGAGGCAGGTGAATCTCTGAGTTTGAGGCCAACATAGTGAGCTCAACATAGTGAGCTCCAGGTCAGCCAAGGGTACATACTGAGACCCTGTACCAAAGCAGCAGCAGCAGCAGCAGCAGCTATCCTTACAGAGGGGTTCAGAGACATCATCTCATCTGATGACAGGGAGAAACCGAGGCCCAGAGATGTCTCCTCACAGCGAGGGGGAGACAGTGGAGGCCAGGCCTCCTGACATATCTGCTTTTCATATCCCTATTTCTGCGATAGTTGATTCTATATGCTAGCCTGACTAGGCCTCAGGGATGCCCAGATATTTAGTGAGACATTGTTTGGAATGATTCTGTGGGGGATATTTTTGGAGGAGATTAACATTTAAATATGTTGGGAGCGGTGAGACCCCAGATCCTGAATTTCTTGTAATCCCCTGATCTGAGAGCCTACAGCTGCTCTGAGCACGAGACCTTCAGGAGTTCCTGATGGCAGGAGAGTGGTTTCTGGTGGGTTTGGCTGGGGCGTGGCTATCTCTATATAATCTGCCCCTAAACACAATAAAGGGGGCATTCTTGGGGAATTCAAGGATGACCCGTGTTGCTGTCTCTCTGTTTGTGTGTGTCTGTGTATTTTAACCTCCAGCCCCTTGCCCAAATCTTGTGAACTGGGTGCCAGCGCACCGAACGCAGACACAGGGGTGCGGTGCGTGGCAATTGGAGGTCTCCACCAAGATTTCGGCAATTGGAGGTTCCCACCAACATAAATAGACTCTTATGATCATGAAGCTGACAACTTCAAAAGTTGCAGAGCTGATGTACCAGGTCAAAGGCCACCAGGATTCTTACTGGGAGATGTCAGTCTTTTAATTCTGCCAAGCCTTCAACCGCTTGGAGAAGGCCCACCCACACTAGAGTCAGTTCCTTGTAGTAGACCTTGCTGGTGGCCCGTGAGATTGCTCAGCAGGTGAAGGCGCGTGCCACCAAGCTGCACAATCTGAGTTCAATCTGCGGCAACTGTATTCAGGCTATAAAGTTCTGGCGTAACCTGGACTTTAACAAGCTCCTGCTTACAGCCAAAGGGACCCAAACAATGAGAAAGGAGTGTGGCATTTGGATATGAATGTGAGAGTAAGGGGGAATGCACTGTGTGGGTTGTGTGACTGGCTAAGCCAGACAGGGAGCTGGGAGGACATGAAGATAGGAGGGCCCGGAACAGAGGTGTCTGGGAGCAGCGGAGTCCAGGGAGGATGGGTGGTGGGAGGGGGAGGGGCTAATGGTCATTGCAGAGCCCAGAGAGAATGACGTCCCCTGGCTCCCTGTGGCCAGAAAAGCACCACGTGTCCCAAGCCTGTCCACTTTGGTTGTCCCAAAGCTTCTACGTGGCCTCAGCCAAGCCCTGCTCTCTACAGCCCTGATTCTAGGAGACCCTGCCCACCTAGCCCCTCTGAAGGCCACGGACGAGAAGCAGGAAAAATAACCCAGGTGACAACGCCTTAAACATAGCACTCCCCCCTCCCCCCACCGCAGCTGCAACACCCAGGGGCAGGGTTGTGCCATCTGGGGTGTGACAGTGTGACTGGAAGGTGCAAGGCGTGGGAAGAGGATGTCCCTTTGTCCTGCTCCTTGAGCCGCCTGGGCTGCCATGAAGGAGCTGGGCTCAGAGTCCTTGGGGACACAGCCCCCTCAGCCGCACTGACCTTCCCCACCCTCATTGGTGTCCCCAGGTTTTCTGCACTCTGATCCATGGCAGCTGTCTTAGATTATCTGTCTAGATTGGCTTCTTAGAGGTCATTAAATAGTAAGGGCACGGCCAGGGAAGTCTCAGGAGGAACCAGCGCTCAGGGTCAGACCTGTGGTTCTGCACACAGGTTCCCCACCAATGACTCAGCCCCAAGAAATGGGCACATCTCAGTCCTGGGAGTCTGAGTCTTGCCTGTTCCCTTCTTCTCTGTGGTTCCACACTTTGGTCACAGTAACCTTTCTTTGTGATGCAGGGCCTCATTAGCCCAGGCTGACCTGGAACTCCCTAAGTAGCTGAAGATGGCCTTGAACTTCTGATCTTCCTGCCTCTACCTCCCAAGTGCTACACACCACCACACCTGGTTTACGCCGTGCTTGGCACTGAACTGGCTTCCTGCAGGCTGGACAAGCGGTTTATCAGCTGAACTTCATCTCCAGCCCCCACAGTAGTTTTTATTTTATTTTTTATGAACCCAGCTCTGCATAGTGGCATCCCTTGCCTGCCTAGGCCAATCCTCTCTCTTTCCTTTCCCTGGTCCCTTCTGACAGCCTTCTGCAGATGGGACTTCCAAGCTCTTCCTGGGAGGAGGTTAGGATCCCATCATGCACTGTGAACACTGAGTAGCTCTGATTCTGAAAACCACTAAAGCTCCGTGGGAGTGGGACGGGTTGAGTGTCCTACACCTTTAGAAGCTCCCTGGAGACTGCTGGTCCATGGCCCCAGCATCTATTATGGGGCTTGGCACACGGGTGTGCAATGAGGGAGGGAAGAAAATCTAACAGAGCACACACTTCATAGGACCGGAAACACACCCTACCATGGTGACGTTTTCCCACCTTCTAGAAACATCTGGCCTCTGGATCCAGCTGAAGGCAGTGGGAGGCCAGCTGGGACATTGTGCCATGAAGCCCTGAGGTCATAGGTCATAGGATCCTTGGGGGCCGTAGTCTTTTCCAGGCAGGAACAGGAAGGCAGAGAGATAGCGGCTGTGCTGAACATTGAATTCATTGGCTGCCCAGGTCAGAGGGCACAGAAAGAGAGCCCTGGGTTACTATGGCAGGTTATAGAGGGTGAGGCCTCCTCAGGTAAGGGCAATGTGGTCCTCCCGGTTCCCTGGCTGACACAGAGGGGCACTGAGAGACACACAGAGGCTGATCAATTGCTTAAGATTTTGGAGTCTATAAATGTTGATGTTGGGACTTAAAAACAAAATTAACAAACAAAAACTGCCCAGCACAGTATGATGAGACCTTGACTCAGAGGCAAGCGTAGACCAGGCTGCCTGGGGTGGACTGGTTCTGTGTCTGCCCCAGGGCTGGGGGGTGGTTCTGGTTCTATGGTTCACTCTTTCGGCTTGGGCTTCATACACCCCATCTTTTGGGTGGGTGTTCTGAATGCTTCCAATTCAGGATTGTTGCACCTGACACTTCCTCTGCGCGTGTTTAGCTCAAGGCTCCCGTCCACCTCCACCCGCCACATCTGAAGTGGCGAGAAGAGAAACTCAAAATGTCATTGGAACAGGGAGGGAATGGCGCATCCTCTGGTGGAGGGACTGGCTGTGACTCACAGTTGGGCTCTTAGCCACTGGAACATTTCTCCTAGCAAGGAGACTGCTGTGAACCTACTTCCACCTTGACCAAAGGTCAGAGAGTTGGAACCTACCTCTATTCCTTCAAGGTTATTGTGTTCCTATCTCAAACAAAGGTCCCACCTAGATTCAAATCAAATCACCTAGTTCTGCTCTCTCAAGGTGAGAGACAGGTGTGGCTGATACCCATACCTTGTATTTCAGGAATAGAGGAGTAGATATGTTTCTACCTCAAACAAAAGTTTAAGGATCCAAATAAGGTTCCAGTTCTCTTAAGAAGATAGCATTGGATTCCACCCAGGGAGTGGTTTGCCTACAGAATGTTTGGGTCTAGGGTGTGAGCGTGACTTGTTTTGTTCTAGCAGCAGAATGTTTAACTATGGATGTAGTCTGCGACCTTCAACTGGTTTGTTCATTTCCTTGTATCATGTTAATGCAGTTTTTATCTTACTCCTATCTCTTGCAGTTGGGTATTTTAAGCAATTGGAAATTAAACGTGGGTGGATTTCACTATTCACTGGAACTCCCTCCCGGTACTATTCTATGATCTTCTGTTTTATTATTTTCACACATGTCTTTGTATTCTTTGCTAATATTTCTAAATACCCACAGCCCGAACCTGGCAAGAGGTGTTTTTGTCAAGGCTGGTACCCGACAGTTTCTTCCTCTCATGTGAATCCTGGGAACTGAACTCAGGTTGTCAGTCTTGGTGGCAGGCAGTCATCCTGTTGAGTCATCTTACTGGTCTCACTGCCTTCCTTGTGTCTTTTAGTTCCTTTTAATTTTGGATCTTTGAAGCTGGCCCCCCTCTCTTTGCCCTCCCCATAGTGGATAAGTTGGATGCCGTGATTTCTTCCTTAAAACAAAAGCCCCAGTGGTGGTGTGAAAGAAAATGGCCCCCAAAGGGAGTGGCACTCTTAGAAGGTGTGGCCTTGTTGGAGGAAGTGTGTCACTGTGAAGGCAGGCTTTGAGGTCTCATATATGCCCAAGCCACACTCAGATCACTTCCTGTTGCCTATGAGTCAAGATGTCAAGTCTCTCAGTTTCTGCTCTAGCACCATGTCTGCCTGCATGCTGCTATGTCCCACCATGATGATAATGGACTGAACCTCTGAACTGTAAGCTGCCACTAAAGTACATATTTTCCTTTATAAGAGTTGCTATGGTCATGGTGTCTCTTCACAGCAATAGAAACCCTAACTAAGACAGCCCCCACTTCACCATTCTCAGCCATGATGTTGGGGAGGGGAGGATGTGGTTGGAAAATAGGGTTATAATCTAGGATCTGGTCACAAGGCCCATCTGGTTCCTTTACTTGATGGTTTCGGGATTATTGGACCTCTGTGATTGCCAGTCTTCACTGTCAGCGTGACTGGATTTTGAATCACATTTGGAAACACTCATTTGGCTAATTCTCTGAGACTATTTCTAGAAAGGATTAAATGAAGAGGGAAGCCCTACCCTGAATGTGAGGTGCACCATCTTCAGAGCTTGGGTCCAGATCAGAATAAGAAGGAGAAATTGAACCAAGCACTGGCATTCATCTCTTGGTCTCCTAATGGGGGCCCAGTGTGACTGGCTGCCTCCCCTCCCTGCTGCTGCCCATCTCTCCATGCTGGGCTCTACTCTCAGACTGAACCTAACCTTCCTTAAGATGCTTCTGACAGCTCCCTACGAGACAGGCGCTGAGGGAGCCTGCTGGGGAAGGGGCTGACCCCGCCGCTGCCCTCCTGGAGCCCAGTGGAGCAGCAGATCTCTAGGTTCTTGCTTGGCGCTCCGCCCACGGCTCTCCAGGCCTGACTGCATTACCTTCTCCGTGCAGATTCATCTCGCACTTGTTTGATGCTTCTCCAAAGAGCTCCATCTGCTTCTCTCACCATCCCTGACAGGTGGCTAACACAGCTCTCTGAAACGCCCCCAAACACCAGGTGGCATCTTCCACAGAGCATGACATGAGCAGGCTTTCATGTCTCTCAGTCCTCATTTGTTACAATCATAGACTTTTGTAGGGAAATGGATCTACGTCTGTAAGGGGCTCATCGGCACAGGTGGCTTTGTGATGGGGTGCTGGGGGAAGGGGGCAATCTGCCTGACCCTGGCACCCACTCATATGGCTCTGTGGCTCCCCCACCATGGCTCCTCTAGCCTTTGGGATGAGAAAGGCATCTTCTAGCTGGGATTTACGGGGCAGCTGTGTCAACATGGCCTTGCTGTTGCTTTGTTGTCAAGCGTATGTCCGGACCTGGGCTGGCCCTCCCTGTGGGCTTGTGTGGTGATATTCTTGTTGAGTAGGGAGATCCTGTTGGCCAGGTGACTACAGACAGGCTAACCGGTGTGGATGAGCTGGGTGGAGGCCATCAACACAGAGGGCCAAGGCCTGTGTAGACAAGCGCAAATGCTCGGTAGGCCGTCTCCTCTGTCACGCAACTGTTGAGGGCTGTTCTTTGCATTTGGTGTTTTCAGGAGGGTGCTGCGTACTGAGTGCCACGCAGAGTCAAACGCTGAGAGTTCTTTCCTCGTTACGTGACGATAGTGGAGGGTCAGTCAGACGGACTCGTGCGGAGGAGACCCTCGGGATAGGGACAGTGCTCTCTAAGAAGAGAGACCAGGGCTCCTTTTCTCCACTGTGGGAAGAAATAGAATATAGCTGCCTGCCAGCCCGGAGAAGGTCTCACGAGAGCTGGCCTTGCTGGCACCATGACCTCCATCTTAGAGGACTGTGCTTTGGTTTCAGCCGCTTGATGGCCTGAGCTGACTGAGGCAGTAGGAAACATCTGCCTGAAGAAAGAAAGTTTGTTTGCTCCAGGTCACATGGCCCTGATCTCATATCTCTGAATCCCAAGGACCCTACTGTGCCCCAGTGGACGGTGGGCAGGAGTTTCCAAGGAAGTTACTTCAAAATAACAGCACCTGCTGGGTGCCTGTGGGCACGTGTCTCGTTCAAGCAACAGAGCGGTGGGGACAAAAAGCTGAAGGGGGTAGAACTTACACAGGGCAGCAGTGGAAGGTGGAAGCGGAGGATTTAGGAAGGGGTCTGGTTTTCCTCAGTTTCACAGTCTTGAATTATCTTGGAAGGGAGAAGTCTCAAAGGCCATTGTCTAGATCAGGTTGGGCTCTCCGCAAGTGTGTGGGAAATTATCTTGATGATTGTGAGAACACCGTGGGACACCATTGTCCAGGGGGGGCATCCTCTAGAGTGGATGTTTGCGTTAGGGTTATTATTGTTGTGATGAAGCACCAGGACCAAGACAACCTGGTCTTATGTTTCCACATCACAGTTCATCATCGAAGGGAGTCAGGACAGGAACTCAGGCAGGGAAGGAGCCTGGAGGCAGGAACCGATGCAGAGGCCATGAAGGAGTGCTTTTTATTGGCTTGCTTCCCATGGCTTGCTCAGCCTGCTTTTTAAAAAATTTATTTTTTTAAGATTTATTTATTTATGGGTGGTGGTGTCACATGCCTCTAATCCCAGCACTTGGGAGGCAGAGGCAGGCAGATTTCTGAATTTAAGGCCAGGCTGGTCTACAGAGTGAGTTCTAGGACAGGCTCCAAAGCTACAGAAAAACCTTGTCTCGAAAAACAAAACAAATACATATATATATATATATATATATTTATATTTATTTATTAATTTACTATATATACACATGCCAGAAGAGAGCACCAGATCTTATAAATGGTAGTGAGCCACCATGTGATTGCTGGGAATTGAACTCAGGACCTCTGGAAGAGCAGCCAGTGCTCCTAACCTCTGAGTCATCTCTCCAGCCTCCAACCTATTTTCTTATAGAACCCAGGACCACCAGCCCAGGAATGGCACCACCCACAATGGGCTGGGCCCTCCCCGATCAATCACTAATTAAGGAAATGCCTTACAGCTGGATCTTATGGAGGCCTTTTTCTCAATTGAGGTTCTCTCCTTTCAGGCAACTCTAGCTTGTATGGAGTTGAAACAAGACTAAGCCAGGCCAGTGGAGAACAAGCAGGCATGCATGCACTCCTAGGTCTCGGCGCTTGACTGCGGGTCAACGTGACCAGCGGCTTCCCCCACAGTGAGTGTAACCTGGCCCTGGGAGCCAGCCTGACCCTTTCCCCATCAGGTGAGGCGGAGACTGTGCTGTTTGATGAAGGATGGGAGGAGGTGGAAACAGACTGGGAACCCTCAGGAAGAAGAAGCTTTGGTGGGAGGGTGTGAAGACCTTCAAGGAGGCTGCAGTGACAGAGCGGAGGGCGGAGGGGTGGAGGGGCGAGGGCTTGGAGATGGTGGCAGACACACCGGCAAGCCTGCCCCCACTGAACTACATCCCCAACCCTCTTTTTCCCTTTTTATTTTGAGACAGAGCTCATCCAGTCTAGGCTGGTCTTGAACTCAGTCTGTAGCTCAGGCAGGCCTTGCATGCGTGATCCTCCTCCTTTAGCTTCTCAAGTAGCTTGGATTCTAAGTCTCTGCCCTCAGCCCACCTCTGAGCTGGGTTTTTGTCATTTGTCATAGGAAGCATCCCAACAGCAGTGATGCCCCACCATGTTACCTGATATGAGGGGAGAGTCCCTTTCCTCCAGTCCCAGGATTGGTCCCAGCTCAACACCTGTTCTATGGGGTCCACCTCCTCTTTCCATAGTGGCTTCTGCTATTAGTCCCCCTTCTCTGAGGCTGGTCAGGGAGGATGGAAGAGAAAGTGAGGAAGAATCATCCCCACGAGTGATTTTTCTTGGTGGTTTATGATTGATGTTTAAAATTTGTGCATTTTATTTAATTTAATGTTTTTGGAAACAGGATCTCACTATATAGCCATCACTGACCTTGAATTTGCATTAATGTTGCTTCTGCCTCCTGAGTGCTGGGATTCTACTCTGTTTACCACTCTACCCAGCAGGATTTACTAATTTGTTTTAGAAGGAGGAAATAACAGGACTATTTCTGTACCGTCCACCCCAAAGAGCCATGATGGAGGCGAACCAATGGGCTGAGTCTTGGAAAAGGGCGTGGGAGGGCTAGAGGGCCTTGAACATGAATGCTTGATCAGGAAAAGGCAGGGTGGAAAGAGAGAGAGAAAGAGAGAGAGAGAGAGAGAGAGAGAGAGAGAGAGAGAGAGAGAGAGAGAGAGAGAGAGAGAGATCTGGTCTCTCTGTCCACCATGTGGGTTCTGGGGATGATATTCAGGTTGTCAGATCTGGTGACAAGCTGTCTACTTGCAGAGTGGCCTCACTGACCCGTGTTATTTCTTAATCTCTTTCTCTATTTACTCCCCCCCCCCTTTTTTTAATGTGTGTATCTCATTATCCCAGTTTGGCGTCAAACTCATTATGTAATAAAAGATAGCCTTGAACTAGGAATCCTCCTGCCTCCACCTCCCAAATGCTGGAATTACAGGTGTGTGTTACCTCACTTGACTTACGTGTTTGCTTTTGGAAGACATTTTTTTCCTCCAGGCTTTAACGGTACTTAATTCATTAGTCCTTCAGCCATGTGTCCTATTTCATGTTATGATCTTCACAGTTATTAATTTGCATTTCATTTCCTGCAGTGACAGACCCCCCAACTCATGAAAAATGTTATTGTAAATACTAAAACTAGTCACAAACAATCAGCACGCAGGCCCACTTCTCCCAGCGATGGCGCCCTTTGTCTGAGATTGGAAGATTCCTAGAAACTCAAAAGCAGGAGTTCAGCTTGTCCCCAGGGAAGAAGGAGGCAGAATAGGTCAGAAGCTCTCAGACAGCACTGAAAGAGACAGGTGACCAGCACTTGGTGACAGGTGACAATTGGCTTTTGTACCTTATGTTACTCTTGACACAGCCCTCCCGGCTCAAGCACCTGCTGGTCTCAGAGGCTGACGAAGACAGATGTCTGTTTCCACGCCTGTGGAGGGACAGTGTGGCCAGGAGGCTGGAGCAGTGGACAGGTGTGGGTGAGGTCTTCCCTAGGGGACAACCAAGCAGCAGGCATGAGGTGGCCCTGGAAGAGAGGAACAGATGGGCAGTGTCCAGCCCCAAGCCTCTGGGTTGCTTCTGTCGGGACCAGACAGAGCAGGGTGTTCTGCTGCGGCGTTTGAAAGGGACGGTGTGGATCACAGTCATTTCTCTACCCTGGAGATAGCCGCGTGGATTATGCCTGGCCCCCGAAGGGGCTGCTGCTCCGTGTAGACTTGGCAAGAGACACCTGTTCCTCATTAGGAGAATTTGCAGCGGTGCTGGAGTGAACTAGCGTGAAATAGGAGTGACAGAACCCGCCAGCTGGGGCCCAGCACTGTGCCGGGGAAGGGGGGCTGTGCATGCCATCCTTGCCCTGTGGGCCCTGGGCCCTGCCTGACTCCAGAATGCATCTGGGGCCCATTCTGGGACCCTCACTAGCTCCCTCCTGTACCACACCCTGGGATGAGCTCTGATTGTCCAGAGCCTTTTCTGGATGCTGTCTCCAGGCAGCCTCAACTCTGCGCCCATTCCCAACCCTGACCCCTGACCATGGCCCCGTTTCTGTGGCAGTTCTCCTTGTGGCCTGGCCTTGTGGGACTCCTAGATCCTTTCTTCTCAATGCCAACTCACAGACAAATTGGAGAGCCTGAGTTTTAGCCTTTTAAAAATTACCCTTTTTTGATTCTGAGGATCGAAACTACAGCCTCCAGCTTGCTAGGCAAGTACTCTACCACTGAGCTGCACCCAAACCACAGTTTTAGATTGTATTCATAATCCTTGTTGGATCCAGCTCTTTCTTCCCTCCTCCTCCCTTCTGTTCTTTCCCTCCCCCACCCCCTATTTTCTTTTTTTCATTTTCCTTTACTTCTTCCCTTTCTCTTCCTCCCTTTACTTCCTTTTTGATTTTTATTTTATTATTTTTAAAATTTCATAAAATGTATATTGTAGGTTAGGCATGCCCCCATCCCTACCCCCATACCCCACCCTCTCTTTCCTTGCCCCCACCTAGTTGTTGCACTTCCTCTCTGTGCCTTAGTGGACGCCCCATGTGTTAGACTCTCTGTGAGGGTGTCCTTCCTGCCCTCTTCCGTCATGGACTCCCAACCCCCCACTATGTGCTAGACTCTATGAGGTTGTCCTTCCTGCCCTCTTCCGTCATGGACTGCCCCCTATGTGTTAGACTCTCCGTGAGGTTGTTATTCTTTCTGATGTTGAATTTGCCCATATCTGGCCAGAAGCCTCCTAGAGGTTGATCCCTGTGTCCTTTGTCTCCCAGCCTGGATGTTCCAGGTATAACTGTGCTGTCACCGCTTCAGATGAGCTGCTTTATATAGGCTAAGGCTAGGGAAGATTCTGTCTTCCCTCCCCTTTTCTTCTGTGTGTGTGTGTGTATGTGTATTCATAATAAGAGAGAGAGTGTGTGTGTGTGTGTGTGCATGTGTATGAGAGAGTGTGAGTGTGTGTGTGTGTAAGAGAATGAGTGTGTATGTGAGCAAGCGTATATGTGTAAGAGAGAGTGTGAGTGTGTGTGTATAAGAGAGTGTGAGTGTGTGTGTGTAAGAGAATGAGTGAGTGTGTATGTGAGCGAGTGTATATTGTGTAAGAGAGAGAGTGTGTGTGTGTGTATGTGTAAGGGAGTATGTGTAAGAAAAAGAGTGTATGAGGGAGTGTGTGTGTGTCAAGATGATAATGGGCATACATTTTGTGTGTGTATGTATGTATGTGTGTATGTGTGTGTATGTATGTATGTATGTATGTATGTATGTTTGTATGTATGTATGTATGGCCCTTATGTGTATGGGTGTTTTGCCTGCATGTGTACCACATTTGTGCAGTGCCCTCGGAGAATGTCAGATCTCCTGGAATTGAAGTTCAGGGATTTGGACCATGATGGTGCTGGGAAGCAGCATCCCCCGGAAGAGCAGTCAGTGCTCTTAACTGCTGAACTATCTCTCTAGCCCCCTAATTTGTCCTCTGGTATATACTCCTAACAGAATCAAATTATTACTCTATGTTAGAGGCTTAATGGAAATGTTTGCCTAGAAACTATATGATTATGTAGAAGGAGAATGAGTTAAGTTTTGTTTAAGTGTGCTGATTCCTGCCTGTTGTCAAAGTCTTTCCTCTTGTCTTAGAGAGACAAACCCTGGGGAGAAATTGCCACAGTCCTCGGCTCAAAGGTCATATTGTGGGACCTGTTCATTAGGAAAGGAATGTCCTAAGGACATCTACCTGCAAATGTCCTATAAACATGCTTAACTGTGGTGGCTGCTTCCCTGAAGATCTGGGGACTCAGAGGCCACTCTCAGATGACCCTACAGACAGGGGTTAGAGTACTGTTATCCAACCTATAAAGGCTGTAAGGAGTTGTGTGTTGTGGCCTTCTCAAAGTCTTAACATGAGTCCTGGCCACACGTAAATCGTCCTACCCTCTCTCCCAGCATATGCACAAAGAAGGGTTCTCTTACCTCTCCCAGTGCCCGGGAGACTCTTTGGTGTTAGGTTTCTATAACATGTGCATATGTGTGTGTGAGTGTGCTTGTCCACACAAGTGTGGAGGGCAGAGGCCAACTTCAAGCGTCTTCGTCTATTGCTTTTTATCTTTTAAAGATTATTTTAAGTTGTGTGTATATGTGTCTTTGTGTGGTTATATGTACATGAGGCTCATGGAGGCCGGAAGAGGAAGAGGGCTGCTGATGCCCTGGAGCAGAAGCCATCTCTTCAGCACACCGCCTTATTTTTTTTTTTTTTTTTTTTTTTTTGAGATAAGGTCCCTCACTGAACCTGGAGCTTGCTTCCACTAGGGCAGTGATTCTCAACTTTCCCCATGTGATTCTTTAATGCAGTTCCTCATGTTGTGATGACCCCCAACCATAAAATTATTTTTGCTGCTCCTTCATAACTGTAATTTTGCTACTGTTATAAACTGTAATGTAAATATCTCTTTTCTGATGTGATGCAGTATGTCCTTCTGTATATATGTTGCTTTTATTGGTTAATGAATAAAGTTGTTTTGTCCTATGGCAGGGCAGAATATAGCCTGATTGGAAAAGATATATATAGAGAGGAGGAAGAGTCAAGGAGATGCCTTGTAGCTGCCGAAGGAGAAAGACACCAGCCAGAACCTTATCCAGCCTTGTGGTGATACACAGCTGAATAGAAATGAGTTAGTTCAAGATGTAAGAGCTAGTTAGAAATACACCTAAGCTAATAGGCTTAATAGTGTTGTAATTAATAAAGTTTCTGTGTGATTATTTAAGTTTGAGTGGTCAGGAAGCAAACGAGCAGTCTCCACTTACACTGATGGTCTTAGGTGACCCCCGCGAAAGGGTCTTTTGACCCCTAGGTCGAGAACCGCTGCACTAGAGTTCTAGACTTGCACTATCACACCAACTTTGACATCACCAGTTCTGGGGTTCCAAACGCAAGTCCTCATTCATGCTTGTGCAGAAAGCACTGTCCCCAGCAAGCCATCCCCCTAGCTCCTCTGTATCTTCCCTGCTCTGATCTGACTTACTGAGGCACACCAGCTGCAGGGGCCACTCTGAGCACGAAGGGACGAGAATGTAGACATGAGATAAAGTCACCTAAGCTTCGCAGGTAGATCCCAGGGAAAGCCAGCTCCTCGGGGCTCAGAGTTCAGCTCCGCACGGTCAAAGCTCAGGACTCTCGAGAACTCGTGACTACAGGCTCTTCCTGAGTGTTTTTTGCTGCCACTGAGTTTTGGAACCTTTGAGAAGGTGAACCAGGAGTGGGGCACAAGTTCCTGGTGGCCAAGGTCAGGAGGAAGAAGACCTCAGGGGACAGGTTTCGACAGAAACCTCACTGTAGCTGAGAGCAGGCAGGGCATCCGACCTTGGGCCTGAGCGGAGCTCTCCCACCCCTGAACAACAGAACTTCTCTGACCCTCCTTCTCCTGGCTCGCGGGCCAAACAGAACCATAAATTCCGATTAGGGAAAGACGCTGGTTGGCAATGACGTTCCAGAAAGTTTGTGACTAGTGAACTGTAAAAGCTAACATGACATGGCTCGTAATTGGGATGTATTTACTGCGTGAGGAAAAAAAAAAAACCCACCATGTTGCCACTGGGGCAAGGTGACTTTGAGGGAACTTTCTGAAGGGGACAGACACAGCTTCCCTCTTTTGCTCAGCAAATAGCAATAATTATTGATGGCACTGTTCAAATGGTAGCCACGGGGGTGGGGAGAGTGGGGTGGAGGGGGAGATGGGGAATGGCGGAGGTGGGGGTGGAAGGGAGCTGCGACTCCTTGTTCAGAGCTGCTTTTCGGTGTCGTATTTTCCAGGTGGTTAAGGAGCCCTGATCATTTGCGGCATTATCCCGGGTGATTGATGAACCCACAAAGAGCCCACTCCATTTCGATGTTTCAGGCATTTTTTTTTTTTTTAACAACAAACCTTATTCCAATATGATCAATAGAGGTTTCTCGTCCTGGCCCGGGAGGGGAGTGCTGTGTGGGTTTATAGTAAAATCAATATGAGGATAAATGGTCAGGCGAATGAGTCCCTTGTCAGGGTGGGGAGAGGCTGGGGAAGCCTGGGCCAGGCAGGAAGGACCTGGCTAGAGGTGGCCTGGTGGGTGCTTCCTCAGAGGGACATTCAGGTGGTGGGGAGGAGGCTCAGCCACCCTTATTAAATATAACAATAGGTATATTTGTAAGTTATCCCCTAACAACCCTAACAGTTGGATGTGCACCCCCCCCATTTTCTCCCCTCCCCTCTCATCTTACACTGTCGCTCAGGATGGAACTCATTTTGTGAGACAGACTGGCTTCAAACTCACGACAGTTTTCCTGTCTCTGCCTCTCAAGTGCTGGGACTGTAGGTGTGAGCTACCACTCACTGGCACCCCCTCCCTTCCTGGCACCTTTCTTTGAAACAGAGCCTAGATTTATTTATTTTTTATTTATTATTCTTGGTCTTTTGAGACAGGATTTCTCTGTGTAGTTCTGACTGGCCTTGAACTCACAAAGATCTGCCTGTCTCTGCCTCCCGAGTGCTAGGATTAAAGGTGGGCACCAACATGCCTAGCCCAGAGTCTAGATTCTTATGTAGCCACTGTGGTTTCAAACCCACGATCCTTGGGCCTGAGCTTCCTAAGTATGTGGACTGCAGGTGTGTGTGCTACATGGTGTCTGGCTGAATGTGCGTTTCCTAATGTCAGCGTCAGCGCAAAGACACAGTTCTCCTGTCAAAGGAGGTAACAGTGTTTCCTAATGTCAGTGCAAAGACACAATTCTAGTGTCAAAGTGGGTAACATAAAATTTGTTCTGGGATCAAATACGAGTGACCATAGCCTGGTAAGTCTATAGTAGGAATCTAGTAGAGTTATTGTATCTAGGGTAAACATTAGAATGAAGTAATTGTTTCTCACTGTATCTAAGCAACAGTAGGATGCAATAGTGTTTGCTGGAGGTACTTAGACCTTGGAAAAATCATAGCAGAGAACAGTGATAGTTGTCTATGATTTATAGAGTTGTTTTTCTGAAAGGCTTCTCCATCCACTGCATGGCTTTCGTCACAAGACTATTGAGGCTCACTTGGAGGTCCTGCATTATTGGGTACTGCAAACGCTACACAATAAGGACCAAGGTTGCAGGCTGTGACAATTTCCTTCAGAGAATATATAGAATAGATCGAAGGGGCTTTGGTATGAGGAACTTGTTGTACCCCAAACACAACATTTGTGTACAATCCATAAATATGCTTCTGAATGGAGGTTCGAGGTTCAGTTCCCAGAAACTGTCCCTCCCTGCTGCCAGAGAGCCTAAAATGACATCTGGAATGATTCTCCTCCTTCGAAAGTCCCACGCAATACATGTAACACTGACAGAAGACAGATTCTGGTCTCCCCAGATTCCATGTTTCAATTTTGAAGCAGTTTCATGAAGTTTTTATAATAACAGAATAAGGAGTCTTACGGCATTTTTAGCTTTTTGTTTATTTCTTTGGGTTTTCAAGATAGGGTTTCTCTGTGTAACCCTGACTGTCCTGAAACTCACTCTGTAGACCAAGCTGGCTTTGAACTCAGAGATCTGCCTACCTCCGCCTCCCACATGCTGTGACTTAAGGCATGCGCCACTACTGGCTGGCATTTCCCAAATTATTTAAGCACACATTGCGTAGGGCTGGTGAGAGGACTCAGTGGTTAAAGGTACCTGCTGTCAAGGCAGACAAACTGAGTTCTAATCCCTGGGTGGATAGAGAGAACTTTCCTAAGTTGTCTTCTGACCTTCACACAAGTGTTGTAATATACATTCCCCCATCTACGTGATAAATGCATATATACTAATAAAGTAAAAGAACATATTGCAGACATCACACTATTTTATTCCTATTTCAGTATGCACCTGTGAAAATAAGATAAACACTCATATACAACCGTAATGCCATGATCGTACATAATAGTTTCCTGACACTTATTCCTTGTCAACCATCCCCAAATGTGCCTTACAGTCTTTTCAGTCAGCATCTGATCAGGGACCCAATGCTGCCTTTGATTGTCATCCGCAACCTTCCAAAGAGCCCAGTGACCTCGGTCAGTGGCTTCTGCACTCTTCGGGGTGAGAGTGGGCGGTTGCAGGGCTCAGGAGATAATTGTTCGTTATGGAGAAGCTGCACAATTGACTCATTACAGCACTCAGGACTCGTCCCTGGTAATTTATGGGCCCCAATCATGGGCACTTAAGTCTCTTAAGTGCTTTCCATGGTTAGTTGGGTACCAGGGTTATCTCCAGCAGAGCATGGGAAGGAGGGGCCACTCAAGGGTACTGGGCTGGGGCAGGCTGAGCGTGTTCTGGGCCTTGTGCCCAGCTCCTGGCAGCAAGAAAAGGCTCCTGGACCCCTCTCAAAGGGCAGAAGCTAAAGGACAGATGGAGAAGGGACCCAGGTACTGGGTCCAGCATTCCAGTACCTAATTGAATTCAGCCTCCTCCCTGTTAGTGGAGCCCAGGGGCTAACACAGTTGCTCATGCATGGGACACCATAATGGTGTCAGGTCAGTTTAAAGGCATTAAAGAAGTTGTGCTCTGGCCTCTAAGGTGGCTCAGCAAGTAACAGAGATTGCCCTAAGCCTCTTGTCTTGAGTTCGATACCAGGGTCTCACAGGGTGGAAAGGGAGAACTGATTCCCATAAATTGTCTTCTAATTTCCACACTTGTGCACTAGCATGGACACGCATGTTCATGCATATGTACACACATGTGTACACAAAAATAAATGTAATAAAATATTTTAATGTGTTATTTTTAAAAAGTTGTATTCAATGTCCAATATATCCTTCCCTAGAATTGATAATTCTTTGCCTTATGAATCATTTCTTCCTTGGTACCTGGCATATAACAAGGAATTAATAAGTGTTGCCTGGGGCCTGGAGAGATGGCTCAGGGGTTAGGAACACACTGACTGCTCTTCCAGAGGTCCTGAGTTCAATTCTTAGCATTCACATGGTGGCTCACAACCATCTATAATAGGCTCTGATGCCCTCTTCTGGCCTGCAGGTGTACATACAAAACACTCATGCATTAAAAAAATAAATAAATAAGATTAAAAAAATTGTTGTCTGACAGTTATTGTCATCTACATTATTTATTTATTTTTTTGAGGTAGAGATTAATGTAGCTCAAACCGGCCTTGAGGTATCAAAGGATGACTCTGCTTCTCAGTTCTGGGATTATAGGCGTGTGCTACTAAACTGGCTTTATGTGGTGGTGGCATGGGAACCCAGGGCTTTGTGCAAGAACTCTACTGACTGAGCTACATCCTAGCCCCGTTCACTACTGATTTATTAACAAGACAAAGCCCTATCAAATTTAACGAACTCTTATCTAGACCACCAAAGTCTAGAAGACCCTGCGGTGACGTGCTCACCAGCTTGGGCTCCTGGCGGGCTATGGAGGTCAGACAGAACTGAGTTGTGCGGTGCTTAGGAAAGGGAACTGGAGCTGACTCCGGCATTCGCCACCACAAAGCTTCAGAAAAATCTCAAGCTCATCTTATTCAAAGTCCGTTCAAGATTAGAGCGTCTAAGACCAGCTTGGAACCAAGACTTGGTCGTGTTAATCTCCGTCAGCCTCAGTTCCCTTGTCTGTCAGTTGAGGGCATTGATGCTTGCTCCAGCATGACCAGGATGGCATGGAGGCCAGAGTTGGCAGGGCTTTGTCCAAGTCTGACATGGTGTTCACTAGGGCTTCTCTTTGTAGTACCAACCCGAGGTCCAACCCTTCCCAAAGTGGGGCTGAGGAGATGGCTTAGTGGGCTAAGGAGCCTGCTGGAAATGCTCTCACACACTGAGCCATTTCCCAAGTGCCATCCACACATTACATTTATTTGTTGATAAGTTGTGGCTACAGTGGGGGAAAAAATCTTTTAAAATATTTTTATTCTCTGAGAATTTCATATATCTATTTTCCTCAGCCTTACTTACTCCAGCTTGTTCTTTAACTCCTCCCGGGACCACCCCCACCTCCTTACCCCCCAACTCATGTCCTCTTTAAAAAAATACATATATTTAAACAAATAAATATTTAACATTTTAATATATGTATATATATTTGTAAACAATTAGCCCATCGACTCCAGTTTGTGGTGTCTGTATATATCTTCCTGGGTGTGGAGCCACCCACTGGAGCCTGGTCAGCCTACAAAGACCCACACCCTTAAAGAAAACTGGGTCTCCTTTCCCCAGAAGCCATAAACTACTCATAGTGCCTCAGTTAGGGCTGGGGTCTCATGAGCGCCCTTTCTGTGCTAGAAACACTAACTGGCTTGATCTGCTGCAGGTCTTGTGCAGCGAGCACAGGTGCTGTGAGTTAATGCATCATGAGCACATGACAGTGGTCCTGTCGTGTCCAGGAGACATGGTTTCACCCTGGTCCTTCCTGACCTCTGGCTCTTGCAATCTTTCTGTTCCCCCTTCTGCAATGGTGATGGAGGACTCTCATTGGTTAATAAAGCAACTGCCTTGGCTTTTTGATAGGGCAGGATTTAGATAGGTGAGTGGAGTAGACAGACAGAATGCTGGGAAGAAGGAAGTAAGGCAGATGCCTCGGGCAATTGCCCTGCCTCTCCTCTCTGGGACAGTCACCATGAAGCCAGCCTCCAGGTCAGACATGCTGAATCTTTCCCACCACTTAGTGGTGCTACATAGATTATTAGAAATGGGTTAATCAAGATGTGAGAATTAGACAATAAGAGGCTGGAACTAATGGGCCAGGCAGTGTTTAAATGAATATAGTTTGTGTGTTATTTCGGGGCATAAGCTAGCCAGGCGGCCAGGAGCTGGGCGGCAGGAACACAGCCCGCAGCTCTCACTACACAATGGTACCCGAACCTTAGTGAGGGAATGTGACCTAGAGGTCCCGTCTGTGGCTGAGCACAGTGGGAGAATTTAATGGTGGAAGACAGGGGAGGCATGCTTGGTGGAGCATCAGTGTATGGAATGACTGTGTTCTCCGAGGTACCCTCAAGCACAGATGGCTCTGGGGTAGAAGGAAATAAGATGGAGGTAGTTCTAGAAGTTTCTTTTGAGCTGATGGATGGTCTGTGGTCCTGGCCCATGAGGAGCTACAGACCATGTTACACGGCAGACCTGGGTGTCCAGGGTGGAACTGTGGAGAAGGGAGATGGAGGCACGTGCAGGAGGCGTACTGATTTCAGCCGCGGGAAGATCACGCTTTGAAATAAGCAGTAAAAGCAGTACAGCGCTCACCTGCTCCCATGAAGCTTCTGCTCTCGCATACCTGTCCCCAGAGTCTCCTTCCGAGGTGCTCAGCTGTCGCTGCCTTGAGTCTCTCTCCCCATGAGAAGCTTTCTTTGACTAAAGCTGACGGAGGACAGCTCTCTTCCTTTTGCTACTTCCACCCAGCAGCTCACAGTGATGTCTGCTTTGCCATCTTTGTGATGGACATAGGGGTCGCGGAGTCCTTGTTCCCAGCTATCTGGGGCAGGTAAAGATACTCTCAAGCATCAGAAGTTTTAAGCCCGTCTGGCTGCAGGTTGCTTTGTTAGGGAAGAGGGTCTTGGAGGGACCCTTGCCTGAGGCTCCCCCAGTTGTCCTATGTGAAGCCAGGTTGATTGCCTGCCCAGTGAGATAAGACAGACATCTTAGACTTACAGGCAAATCTCACACCCTGCGGGGAAGACCTCCAGTTTCTCCCAAAGGGTTCAGCTTTGGAGCTGTCGAGACACTGACATGTCTTTGAATACTGATGCCCGGGGTCCCTGCAGGAGGACTTAGAGCAGCGCCCTCCCCATCACAAGTGATAACAGGGAGACCATTGCCATGCCTCATTATCGTCTGCCTTCATTTACATGGGCTTTCTGCAAAGTGCTTTATAATCATTTCGTTAGTCATTCATTTGCTTAATTGCATAAGCTTCAATTTGCTTAGGAAAGTCGGATTTTTAAATTTCAGTTTCCATGGCCACAGGTTTTTAATTCAGAGAACTTTTTCATTCCCCCTACAGGTTGGAAGCTCTTGGGAGCTTTTGCTGGCCTTGTCTCGTCAGCAGAGCCTGATTCTGGAGTCCAGAGTGAGAGGAAAACTTGAAAGTGACTGCAGTGGGACCTGGGGATGTAGGGGATGTAGCTCAGTGGTAGAATGTTTGCCTAGCATGCGTGAGGCCCTGGGTTTGGTTCCCCAGAGTGTACACATACATATATGCACACACACACACACACACACACACACACACACACACACACACACACACGAGGGAGGGGGGTTGTCGTGTGGCCTAATCCAAGCCTGTAATTTAAAGTAGCAGAGAAACTCTCATTGTGATCTAGAGGCAGGAAGAGGGCTGAGCGCACACCCACCGCAGCTGTTAGCCAGGGTGTGGTGATTGAAGATCCTCAAGACCCGTGCACTGATGCTTCCCAACCTATTGATTTTGTGTGACAGGCTGGGGCTGCGACACAGCAGCAGCAGCATTTTGCAAAGGAACTGTCACTGCAGCATGGTCCGGAAAGCCTGCTCTGAACTGAGAGGTGTCCCCTGTGGGAAAAGCCATTCTCCTGTATTTTCTCTCCTGGGTCAGCGGCATGCCTGTGGGACTCTTGGATAGGAGTTCTGACCAGGAGTCTTGGCAAGGGCTTCTTAGACTGTGTCAGCCGGAGGTGGATTCTTGCCGTAGCACCAGCCTGATGGTGCTGCCTTTTGAAGGCCTCTCTAAGGCCAGCTGCCAATCATCCATCTCACTGTTATCAATAAATGATGCTCTTGAGCTGGTACAGATTGCCGGGAATGCCTCAGACCTGCAATTGTGAAGCAGTCCTATTTACTAGTGAAGCTCCCTGCTGTGACGACACCCCGGCAGTGTACAGATCTACCCACTAGGCCAATAACACAGCCCAGACCAGTTCTAGGCCAGATGGGATGACCGCCATAGCTCAAATGGGGATGTAAGTGTGAATCTGGGGGACCCCTGGGGAGCCGTGGAGGTTCAGCCAGTGGGACATAAGGTTCCCTACTTTAACCACAGCCTTATTCCACAGCAGCCCAACCCCAGCCTACCCTCATTTCCTGTCCATTCTACTCCTTTACTCTCAATTGATTTGACTACAGATTTACTCAGATGTGGCCACTCATTCTCCTTCACTGGTTTTTTTCCTGTTCCTTTAAACATTTATTTATTTATTTATTTATTTATTTATTTATTTATTTATTATTTGTGTGTGTGTTGTCAGAGGCCAGCTTGCTAGAGTCAGTTTTCACCTTCCATAGTATGGAACCCAGGGATTGAACTGGGGTCGTCAGGGTTGGTGGCAAGCATCTTTCCCGGCTGAGGCGTCTTGCCAGCCCTTTTCTTCCATTTTCATTTTAAAACACTGTGCTTTGCTCTTTAACCTTGTTTGTTGTTGTCTGGTCCACCAGAGTGTAGGAGCCAAAAGGCAGAGATTTATTTATTTACTTACTTATTTTGAGAAAGGGTTTCATGTGACCCAGGCTGACCTTGAATTTATAATGTAGTCAAGAATGATCCTGAACTCTGGATCCCCCGTCCCTGCCCCTGCCATGTGCTGGGATTACAGGTGTGTCCTGGGTTTTCAATGATCCCGTTGCCACCCCTTCCCATTTCATGCATGCTGAGGCTGTGTTCCTTCCCGAGACTCTCATCCCTCTCATTCTCCTTCCTGCCCTCCAGCATCATCACCCTGCCCCTCATTCGGGAGCAATGTCGCTTTCTCCCGGATGCCGACCTCCACGCTGCTTCCTTCAGACCAAACCCTTTGTCATAGAATCTCATAAATGCCCCCAAACTCAGCTCTGCTCCCATGTGTCACATTCAGTGACCTCCTGCTTCTTGGACTGTGGTACCTTGAAGGAAGGGCTCTGTGATCGCTCCATGGCCGCCACCACCAGGACCAGGCCTTGGGCTACATCCTCAATGTGAATGATCTCATTTGATTTCTCAGCCTCCCCAGGAGGCAGGGACATGGATACCTCCATTTTATATAGGGTGAAATGGAGGTTCAAAGGGACTAGGGAACTTACGTGATATTACAGAGTTAGAAGGGCGGGGGGAGCAAGAAACTGGCTGAGGTCTTGTTCTGAAAACCTGTGGTCTTGACCACTTCTGTTCTGCCTTCTCTCCTTGTCTTAGGGTTTCTATTATTATGAAGAGACACCATGCCAAGGCAACCCTTACAAAGGAAAACATTTAATTGGACCTGGCTTACAGTCCAGAGGTTTAGTTCATTATCATCATGGTGGGAAGCGTGGCTGCACACAGGCAGACATAGTGCTGGAGAGGTAGCTGAGAGTTCATCTAGATTGGCAGGCAG
This sequence comes from Arvicola amphibius, assembly GCF_903992535.2. Taxonomy (NCBI): domain Eukaryota; kingdom Metazoa; phylum Chordata; class Mammalia; order Rodentia; family Cricetidae; genus Arvicola; species Arvicola amphibius. The sequence continues at coordinate 68,520,190 of NC_052050.1, read as the reverse complement.
CAGGAATAGAGAGTGAGCCACTGGTCCTGGCTTGAGCTTCTGAAACCTTGAAGCCCACCCACAGTGACATAATTCCTCCAACAAGGCCACACCCACTCCAACAAGTCCACACCTCCTAATAGTGCCATTCCACATGTGCCTGTGGGGGCCATTTTCATTCAAACCATCACACTCTCCTGCCAGCTTGTAACTTTGCAAATGCTGTCAAGGGAAGGAACATGCCACTTCCCATGTGTCTGGCTCCACATTCTTCCTTGCTTCTTGGTTTATCTCTTGCTTTTCCTGACTGAGACAAAGTGAACATAGTGTATACAGTCTGCCTTTTAATTAATTAGTTAATTAATTTATCGAGACAGGGTACCATACAGCTTAGGCTGGCCTCAAACTCACAAGGTAGCTGAGGATGGACTTGAACTTCTGATCATCTTTTCTCTGCCTCCCAAGTGCTGGGGCTATGGGTATGAGCCACCATGCCAGGACCTTCACGTATGCTGGGCAAGCACTCTACCTGTTGAACTACATCCCTAGCCTCCCCCTTATTAGTCTGTGGGTTCTGCATCCATGGATTTAATCAACCACAGCTTGTAAATTCCTGGGGGAGAAATGCACCTGTATTGAACCTGTGGCAGTGCCTGTCTTGTCAGTATTCCCCACGTGGCACGGTGTGACAGCTCTGTGCACCGCGTTTACATTGTGTTAGGCATTGTAAGTCATCCAGACTGATTTCAGGTACCCAGAGGATGAACAGAGGCTATGTACAAACATCACGCTGTTCTGTAGAAGGAACCTGACTATCCGTAGATTTTGGTATCTGTGGAGGTGTCCTGGATTTCGTTCCCCATGGGTGCTGAGAGATAGCGGCCCCCATTGGTATCTTGGCTCCGGAGCCCTTGGACAGCATATTCTTGTGACTGCTCTCCAGGTCCCCCGAGTGACTGACTGCAAGGCAGACCGTGAAGAAAAAACAGTTTTCCTCAGCTTTATTTTTGTTTTCTAGTGCTGTGTGTGTGGAAATCCTTTGCATCAGCCTCAGGTGTCGGTCACCTTGTCAGGGGCAGTTATTGGTCTGGAATTCACCAAAGAAGTCATGCTGGCTGGCCAGGAAGCCCTAGAAATAAAATGCATCAAAATCCCCTGCGTAAGATTCTAAGCACAATCCTCCAAGACTGGATTTCAAAAACTTAAACAAAAGCACGGGTTCTGGGGAATCAAACCCAGGTACCCAAGCCTACAAGGCAAGCATTTTATTGACTGAGCTATCACCCCAGATTTCTATCTTTGTGCGTGTGTGCGCGCGCGCGCACACACACACATGACATTTATGTATTAACATGTATATGCATGTAGAAACTAGAAGATACCTTGTAGGAATTGGTCCTCTCATTCTACCACATGGGTCCCAGAGATTGAACTTGGACCCTCAGCTTTGGTGGCAAGTACCTTCACCTGGTGAGCCATCTTTCTGGCTTCTTGTCCCTATATTTAACTCATGGTCTCTAGATCAACTTTTTTTTTTTTTTTTTTTTTTTTCGAGACAGGGTTTCTCTGTAGCTTTTTTTTAGAGCCTGTCCTGGAGCTAGCTCTCGTAGACCAGGCTGGTCTCGAACTCACAGAGATCCGCCTGCCTATGCCTCCCGAGTGCTGGGATTAAAGGCGTGCGCTACCACCGCCCGGCTCTAGATCAACTTATTTAGAACTAAGGGTGACCTTTAGGCTCTGGCTTGCCACAGCGCTTGTCAGTTGATGCAGTGTCAGGCAGAGAAGAAAGCTATCGCCTGCCACCTGGGTGAAGGCAAGGGAACTATTTCTTGACTTGAACTAAAGTGGTAGAGGACAGTGAGGAATGGGGAGGGGGAAGATCAGGTGTTTTGCACAGAGTGGAGATGTTTTCACCATTAAATAAAGTCCAGGGGTCTGTACAGATAGTGCCAAGGTTGAATACCATTCTTGCAGAGGATCTGATGCCATCTTCTGGCCAATCTGGGTACTGCCTTTACATGCACAACACACACACACACACACACACACACACACACACACACACACACCACACTACACCACAACAAAACAAAAGCCAAAGCTAAAGCAATTCCTCAGAACCATGGGACCAAGGAGCAGATGCAATGATGTCTCTCGCAATGACTCTGGGCCTGGTAACCCCTCTGGATACTTAATGAGTTTCAGGTTGAGGAAGGAGGCCCCTGGAGCTTCTGTGCTGGCAGATACTGTGGGCACCTGTCTGACTGACCTGGCCTCCAATGCTTTGCAAACTGCTGGTGGCTCTGTGGCCGATCTGCTAAGTGTATGAAGTATGATGGCCTCTCTGGGAAAGTGGGAGGACTCTGGGCTCTCTGTGTGTGCCCTGTACCTGCTCAAGCTGAGACCATAACATCTCCATCTTCCGGTGGTCCACCTCGCTAGCTGTCTCTTGACAGCCCTGACATGTGGGACAGTTTGCAGCCTTTCTGACTTTCTGTGGTAGTATTGTCACCATCCCAGAGAGCAGGGCCATTAGCCCATCTACCTGCTGAGCTCGGCAGAGTCACATGGTATTGGGTCAGGTATCACTGTGTGATGGTTTGAAAGAAAACGGCCCCCAAAGGGTGTGGCGCTACTAGAAGATATGGCTTTGTTGCAGTAGGTGTGGCCTTGTTGGATAAAGTGTGTCATAGTTGGGGTAGGCTTTGAGACCCAATGTGGTACACACAATTCACTTCCTCTTGCCTGTGGACCAAGATGTAGAACTCTCAGCTACCTCCCTAGCACCACGTCTGCCTGCATGCTGCCATGCCCCACCATGATGATAACTGACTGAACCTCTGAGACTGTAAGCCTCAGATTACAGTTTCTTAATGTTTTCTTTTATAAGAGTTGCTGAGGTCATGGTGTCTCTTCACAGCAGCAGAAACCCTAACTAAGACAGATTGTTACCCCGAGAGCACATGGCTGCCAGTGAAGGACTGCCTGGCCATACTCTCTGGCTAGCATTAGCTGCTGGGCCCTGACCGAAGCACAGGTTAGTCTAGCCGCTGCTTCTGGGATGTTGCAGAGAAAAGAACACAGAGGTGCAAGAATGCCACCTCTCCGTCTTGGATGTGTCCCACTAAGAATACTGGGTGATTTTTAATTGAACTAGTGCTTGTTTGCAGAGTAGCTTTGGGTAGCCCCTCAGCTAAACCCTTGCCATCCTCTACTGTACATATCTGAGGTGGGGGGCCTTCCTAGGCCCCCACACAGGTCGTCCCCACAGTGTTGTTTGTAAGAGAATCGCAAGTTGCTCTGAGGGATAGAACAACTGCCTTAGGTCGTCACTGTCTGCAGTGAGGCAGGTGTCTGGGGCCATGTGACAGTCAATTTTCCAGACTCGGGGTTCCATTATGGAAAGAACAACAACCACCAAAGTGGGGCTGGGGATGTGACTCAGTTGATAGATTCCTTGAATGAAGCCCTGGATTCAATTTCTAGCATCACATAAATTGGGCATGGTAGTGTGTGCCTGCAATTCTACTACATCACCACTAGGAGGTAGAGACAGGAGAAACAGGAGTTCAGGGTCATCCTTAACTGAGAGTTTGAAGCCATTCTGGGATAAATGAGGAGGCTTTGTCTAGACATGGATGGATGGATGGATGGATGGATGGATGGATGGATGGATGGATAGATGGATAAAAATAAAAATATAGACAGGCAGGCAGGCAGACAAACCAAAGTGCCACTGTTGCTTGACTTTAAAGCAAGCAGAGCAGTGTGCCGTTCAGTTCTGCCAGCACCATGGGCAGCTCCCAGCACTTCTTCATAGGTTGAGGATCTGAGACCCAGAGGGCACAAAGAGCCCCTTGAAGGGTTTCTGTGTAGAGGTCAGGTTCAGGCTCCCGGAGTGTTGGGGCTTCTGCCTCCATGGCTGTGAGAGGTAAAGGAGCTGGGCTTTAGGGGCCAGGGGATGTTCCAGCCTGAAGCTGGCTGCGTCTCTGCTCACGGGAATGATCCTGCAGGGGAAGGGTCCACTAGGGACTTCTGTCCCTTTCCTGTTGAAGTTCAGTGCTTGCTGGTCCCTGGTCCTCCAACTGTCATTGTGTGAGAGTTTGCTGCTTAGTGGGCCTGTTCTGTCCTGCGTGCCCGATGAGCTGGGAGAGGAGGCCAGGCTCTATAGGGCTCAGCCCCACAGGGTACCCTGGGTCTATCGGGTCATATAGCTGTTGCCAAGACAGATAGTCCTTGACATCAAAATGACTTAGCTCACTGCAAATTCAACAGGGTGACTCTGGTCAGGCAGCTCTCCTCCAAACAGTGACCCAGGGTCCTTCCATGTCATTTACCTCCATGATCTGCAGTAACTAGAGCAGTGGTTCTCAACCTTCCTAATGTTGTGACCCCTTAATACAGCCCTTCATAATGTGGTGGCCCCTCCCAAACATAAAATTATCTTCATTGCTGCTTCATAACTGTAATATTGCCACTGTTGTGAATTGTATTGCAAATATCTGTGTTTCTGATGCTTAGGTAACCCCTGTGGAAAGGTTGTTTGACCCCCAATGGGTTTACAACCCATGGGCTGAGAACCGCTGCACTAAAGAATCATCTTCTTTCCAGCCATAACAGAAGGCAGTGGGGGTGCAACTTCTAGGGAAGGTTTGTACGGGCTGGGCTCTCAAGGGAACCCCATCACTTTGGTCGAATCCTATATTCATAATTGTGTTGCTGGGTCCAAATACCATTTATGGGCTAGGAAATGGCTCAGTGGGTGAAGAGCTCGCTGCACAAGTATGAACTTGTGTGAGAGGACCTGAGTTTGAATCTCCAGAACTCACGTAAAGCTGGCCGTGGTAGTGTGTGTCTGTAATCCCAGCTGCCCTGAGAACATGGGAAGCAGGGATAGGAGAATCTCCAGAAGCTCATGGCCCAGCTGTGCTGTGTACACAACCCAGTGGAAAATAACCAAGAGATTTTACTTCAAACAAGATGAAAGGTGAGGAATGACATCTAGGGTGGACCTCTGACCTCCACAAGCCTGTCATAGCACACATGAGCCTGCAAACACATATATATGCACACACACATATATAAACCCTAAGGAAGGAAGGGCTTATACTGGCCTATGGGTTGAGAGTACAGTCCCTCGTGTTGATGGAGGCTGGACCGTGAGGCAGCCAATCACCTTGTGTCCACAGTCAGGAAGCAGAGAGAGAGATGCATGCCGGTGCTCAGCCTGCTTTCTCCACTTTCTTTAGCCAGGAACCCCAGCCTGTGGGATGGTGCTGCCCACATCAAGAATGAGTCTGCCCCTCTCAGTTAAACCTCTCTAGAAACGACTTGAAATGTGTCTCAATTCTAAACAGTCAAATTGACAATGACGAGTACCATTGGTGGCAATTCAGGCTTGTGACCGCACCTATCTTCAGGGGTTCCTGGGAAATGCAGTAAGTGGTGGATGTGAACTGAGAAGGGAGGCCTTCCTAGGCATTGTGCCTTCTTCACCCACCTGGTAGTGAAGGCCCAGTGGATGGGACTGCTCCTATCTTACACAGCATGGCATGCTCAGGTCTGATCTGGCCACGTGAGATGGACCGACTGCCACCTCAGAATGCCTCTGAGTGCCACTTGCCACTCCTCAGGCTGTCTCTTGGGCTGGATGAGCCTCTTTCTGAAAGCCCTAGTGTCTCTGTGGTATCAGGAACTCTACGTGTGGAACCCAGGAAAAGGGATGAGGAGTTCTTGGTGCTCCAGGTGCCCCCCTCTTCATAACCTCTCACTCCTTATGAGGCCAGCCTGCTTCTTGGAATCATTAGATGAGAAGATCAAGTTAGCCAGGGAGATAAGCTGTGGAGGAGAAGGAAGATGGGAGACAGCCACAGCTGGGCATCTTCTCCTGAAGGCATGGGTTCCTAGGCTTGAGCCTGGCTGGGCACCTACCGTGCGGGCCACCCACCTTGATGGTCTGTCTGATTTTCTAGTGCCACATTCTGAGGCTCAGGGGATCTTTGGATATCAGTGTCATTTGATCCAGGGCTTCTTTCCTTCAGTCAGAAATAAGGCTCATAAATTGAGGCCACACCCTAGGGGACAGAAGTGTTATGCGCTTATCACCCGACAGTGTTCAAACCCAGTTATAAAAATACACAGCTCCTTCCCGCTGGGGAGCCGGCGACCTACTTTATGCCTCACAGAGTGACGCTGGCTTGGTAATGGTGAGAGGTCCAGGCCTCTTTCTGTTTTCCTCTTCCTGAGGTTCCACTGAGGTTTCTGGCTAGCTGCTTTTAAAGTTAGCAGCACCACTAGTGTCTCTTACGGGCTCCAGCTGCAGCCTCCACAGCTGGAATCTCTGCACACAGCTTCCCTGGGTACCTGAGCGGAGACTTCTTGAGTTGCTTCCTGTCTCCATCATCAGAGTGAAGGTCTCCTGGAGCGGGACCTTTCCAGGTGTTGGTGTCTGCTCTGTTACTGTGCCTGAAACTGAGGGCCTGGTGGGGTGGAGCCCCATTGCTGTGACCCTTATCTCTGACCTACGGTCAGTTCCAAAGCCTCTTTGTTTACAGCCCAAAGATGGAGAAACATCCACTCAGCTCTCCCTCACTCAGTCAAGGAGTGTTGACTGAGCACATGCCGTGAGCCATCTGTGAAGTCTGATGCCACCTGAGCAGATACAGATCTAGAGTGGTGGAGAGAAGCAGCCGTGGTGCTGGACAGCCTACAGTGTGGAGGTCAGGCCCAGTCACTGAGCCCAGGAAGAAGGCTCCTTGGAGGAGGTGATGAGGGAGCTCAGATCTGTGGAAGATGAGTAAGTTTGGGAGGGCTGCTGGGAAATGCCACCCATCCATAGTTGCAATTAGTTTGGGCCAGAATTTGCAAGGGACCAGGTATCTGACTGTCCCTTACCCATCCTTCTCTGTCAGCCTTGGAGTACCAGCGGTGTGCCACAGCCCTGCCAGGAGGAATCCAGGAACAGTTCATTTCCAGTAGGCCTCCTAAACACTCAGAGCCTCTGTCATTGTTCTGGGCTCAAACCATCACTCAAAGTCCCCTGCCTGGCTGAGGTCGCAACAGCTGACAGGTGTACACGCTCAGCTTTAGAGTCACCTTGGTGGCAAATGCCTTTACTCGGTGCTACCATTTGACATGGATTTCAAACATGCTTGATATTCATTTTGTGTGTGTGTTATGCACGTGTGTGATGCTGTGTCGGTGTCTTCCTTAATCATTCCCCCTTTCTTTCTCCCTTTCTTATTTTTTATTATTTTATTTTATGGGTGTGAGTTTTTGCCTGAACGTCCGTGTACTATGTGCCTGCCTAGTGCCTGTAGAGGCAAGAAGAGGGTGTTGAATCCCTTAGAGCTAGAGTTAAGGATGGTTGTGAGCCACCATGTGGATGCTGGGACCCACACTCTTGGAGGGCAGCCAGTGCTCTTAACAGCTGACCCATTCCTTCTGCTTCTCTCTCTCTCTCTCTCTCTCTCTCTCTTTCTTTCTCTCTCTCTTTCTTTTCTTTCTTCCCTCCTCCCTTCCTTCCTCCCTCCCTCCCTCCCTTCCTCCCTCCCTCCCTTCCTTTCTACTTCCCCCTCTTCCTTCTTTCCCTCCCTCCCTCTCTCGTTCTTTCTTCTACTTCCTTTCTTTTCTTTTTTTTTTGAGGCAGGGTTTCTCTGTACCTTTCTTTTAATTTTTGAGACAAGGTCTCACACTGAACTTGAAGCTTGCTGACTTGGTCAGACTGGCTGTCCAGCAAACTCCAGGCTTCAGTGCCTGCCTCCTCAGCTCAGGGATAGCGGACAGGTGCTCCTTGTCTGACTTTTCATGTGGCCTCTGGGGCTCTGGACTCAGGTCCTATGACTGTGTAACTGCACTTTACCTACAGAGCCATCCCCCAGTCTCCCGGACACTTTTTTTTTTGTTTTGTTTTTCGTTTTTTTGGTTTTTTTTTGATAGGATTTCTTGGTGTAGCTCTGGCTGTCCTGGAACTTGCTCCGTAGATCAGGCTGGCCTCAAACTCAAGAGATCCACCTACTGCTGCCTCCTGAGTTCTGGGATTAAAGGTGTGTGCCACCGCCACCTGTTTTTTTTTTTTTTTTTTTTGCCCAGAGATTATTTACCAGCTTTAGGAGTGAGGTACCTTCACAGCTGAGTTATTAAGAAGCAAGATGACCTGAGCTTGCCTGTCTCTCCTTCCTGTCTGTGGTATGGATGGAGACGTCTCTTTCATTGGGATGTGGCCAGATTGTTTGGCTGCGGGTAACCGGTGGGCTCATAGTTGGTGATGCCTTTAGATGTGGTTCCAGACATTGTGGGTAAGTAGCACTGATAAGACGACGCCACTCAAAATAACACAAAACGTCCCCACCCCATGAGTCCCCCTGGAGGGCCAGCTCTCTGACCTGCAGGGGTAAGACCTTTTCCAGCAGGTGATGACCATGCGTCCCTTTTCACAGCTCTCCTGCTCTCTGCCCTCAGTGCAGAGGGCCTGCAAGGGCTCCAGCTAGATCTGCGAATGCAGCTTTTGGGGGCTTCTAGCAAATTCTTTGCATGATAGCTGGATGGGGCACTGGTTAATCATTTGCAAGGCTAGATCCAGTCCCAAGTATAGAACCACATGGTCTTCTAAACTGGCCTCTGGAGGCAGAAGGTTGGAGACTCTTCATCGCCGACTTCTCCCGTCTAGGATGCCTGGAAGACCCAGGACATGAGCCGTAACTTGGCACTAGAGACTGTGGCTAAAGAGAACATTACTGATATTGTAATTGTCTGCTTGCTGTGGGACAATTACAGTATAATTAGGCAAATGAATTAATCGGGCACACTGATTCACCGTGCTACATTGGTACTTACCCGAGAGCCTCTCTGGCTGAGCTCTCATTAGTTCCATCTACAATGGTCTCCTGGCATCAGATGTCACTAGTCTCATTGGCCAAAGGGGGACACTTAGGTGAAGGGGCTGCTGGACTGGCCAGGATTATTTTACAGTTGCAAAGTTATGTAACATCCTCCAGCCCTTGTAAACCAGATCTAACAGAGAAGGGAGAAATAGGAGTTGGTACTAGTGACCTTGCTTCACTAGTGAGAGTCCCTTCCAGATAACTGTGACTTTAGGGTCTTGTGTGGTCTCTGGCCACATAGAGAAAGTGTGTGTGTGTGTTGTGTGTACACTTGTGTACATGTGGGTACCTGTGTCCACATGCCGGCATGTGGAAGCCAGAGGAGACTTTGAGATGAGGTCTCTCACTAAACCTAGCTTCCAGCAAGCCCTGTCAATTCTCCTGTCTCTTTCTCCCATAGTGCTGAGATCATAGGCATGTATTTTATCATGCCAGACTTTTTATGTGGGTGCTTGGGGATTTGAACTCTGGTCCTCATTGGTGTACTCTTACATACTGCATTATCTCCACGCCCTCCCAATTCTTCCCATTTCCCTACAGATATTCCAGGACGAGAGAGGAATAAGAAGGGGAGGGTGACAACATGGTACCGATACTCTCAGATAGACTCTTCTAGCTCAGAAGGACCGGCACAGCACAGAGCCAGGTCTTCCTGGCTCTTGGAACATCTAAGGGGGTGGAGGGAGCACTCTTGGCGGGATGAGAAAGACAAGTCTAGAGAACACTGTCCAGGTGGGGGTAGGCAATGGAAAAAGATCCCTTCAGCAGACCCCTCCTCAAAGAGAGATCATATTCATGTGTCACCCAGGCTTCACTGTGTGTGATACCTGTGTGGGAAAGGGCCCTCTGGGAGCCGGGCTTTCCCTTCAGTGTGCTCCAGGCTGGGTCCTCTGCACCCCTCTGCCCTGCCCAATGCATTATTAATGAGGAGACTTCACTTCCAGTTTTTGGGCAGCTAATTTGTTCCTACAATCATGATTTCAAATATCACATGAATAATTCAGAAAATTATTTTACTGTAGTTAGATAAGCCTGTTAGCTGTCACATATCCAAATAGATTAGCTTCTCCATCCCATGGGGCACAGGGGGAGGCCCCGGCCGTGCAGCAGGGGCCCAGCACGGGCCATCATGGCACTCAGGATGTGACTGCAAGGGACCAAGTCTGCCTTAGGGTTGGGGGAGGTCACGAGTACTTTAATTTGTCATGGAGGAGCTTGCTTGCTTCTGAGAATGAGCTGGTCACAAATGGCAATTGGTTTCTCCCTCTCAAATCTGAATTAGAGATGCATGTGACTGCTTGGTAAGCCATGTGTAGGGCCACAATGACTCCTCCAGCATGATCACAAATGCAGACAAGTGTCTACTTTGCTTGAGAGAGCGTCTTTGAGTGACCTCATGCTAGGAAGAGAGTTACAGGAGAGAATTTGCTGATGGGCCTTGTAGGTTCCAAGCCAGTGTGTGCTACATAGCGGGATCTTGTCTCAAAGGACAGGGGAGAGCTCAGTCAGCCAAGTGCCTGCCTTGCAAACTTGAGGACCTGAGTTTAACCCTGGGCACAGTGACATACACTTGTTCTGGGGGCCTGGAGACAAGAGAATCCCAGGAGCCTGCTGGGCAGCCAGTCTAGATGAACGGGTAAGTTCTAGGTCAGCGAGAGACCCTGCCTCAATAAACAAGGCTTGTCAAGATGCCTTAGCTTGTGAAAGTGCTTGCCCCGGGGGAGTGACGATCTGAGTCTGATCCCTGGAATGCGGGTTAAAAGAGGACAGAGCTGGTACCATGCATCTGTGATTACAGTACTGCTGTGGTGGAAAGGGAGGTAGAGACAGGAGACTTGCCTTGTAGCTGGCAGGCCACCTGTCCTGGCATATGTACATATGCATCAGCGTAGGAACAGTGAGAGAGACCTTGCAAAGTGGAAGATGAGAAATGACACCTGAATTCTGTCCTCTGACGTTTACGCCCATGCTGTGGCATGTGCGCTCTCTTTCTCTCTCTCTCTCTCTCTCTCTCTCTCTCTCTCTCTCTCTCTCTCTCTCACACACACACACACACACACACTGTTAGTAATAGATAAATAAACCAAACCAAAAACCAAAGAAGACTGCATCCTGAGGAACAGCATCTGAAGCTGATTTCTGACCTCCACATGTACTTTCACACGTGTTCACCCTTGTGTGCCTGAGCTTGCGTACACACCACCCCCACCATCACCCCCCACCCCCACCATCACCACCACCCCCGCCATCACCACCCCCTTCATCACCACCACTACCCCTCACCCCACCCCTGCCACCACTACTGCTCACCACCCCCACCCCCATCACCCCCCTCATCACCACCCCCCTCATCACCACCACCACCACCACCACCAGAACAAGATAATAAGGCTTAGCTTGTCCAGTTATAAGCCGGGCATACTATTTCAGAGTCTGCTCCCCACACTGTGCTTTTGGGAGGAGGAAATGAAATGATGAATTTGCATTCGACAAACCACAGAGAGCTGTGGCTATCTCAGGGTAAGTCTGTGCTTGCCTTCCACCTCAGCAAAGGTAGTCCAGCCTCAGATCACATGCCAGGCAGCCTGCCGGGGGCTCAGTCTCTCACCACCCTCCCCTTGGTATGCTATTCCTAGGAGTGGCTCTAGCTGCTTGTGACAATAACTTCTGATGCCCCCCCGCCCGGTGTAAAACTGGCTCTGACATACACTTCTGTCTGAGATACTCCATTGGTGAGGCAGGAGAATCAAGGTTTCATCAGAGAGCAGCCTTGGACCCTCAGACCAGAAGGATGAGGGAGGAGGGTCAGTCGCCACAGCATGTACTCAACCAGGATCCCTAGGAAGAAGGGCTCGGTCTCTCAGTCCTGCTCCACCGAAAGAGGCCTCATCTACATGGGGATTCTGGCCAGGGCTCAGCTTATGAATCGAGTGAATGTAGCTGGAAGGGATTCTGGGGTGCAGTGAGATCGGTATCTGAGTGTCAGGGGCTGCTGGTGAGGTCATGGGGAGATACGGTACTCTCTTCATGGGAACAGATGGGGAGGTGCTAGGGAAGGCAGTCAGGAAGGATAAACCAGTGGCCAGGGTTGTAGGACCAAGCTGGAGTACCAAGTACTATGGGAGCAAGAGAAACTGGTGAGGGCAGCGTGGTTCAAGCCCTCAGCTCAGACCTAGGTTCGTTTCTGATGTTGCCATGTGGCCAGGCTTCTGTTTTCTCAGCTGTGTAGTGGAGGGGAGACACAGTCTTGTCTCCTGGGACTGTGTGTCACTGGTTACATGACATGAAGCCTTTGAAAAGGTAGCGTAGGGCCTGACATGTAGAGAAGGTTTTATAAGTGCTAACCATAATGCTTACGGGGATCATCAGCACTGTGCCTGTTAGCGTGAGTGTTATTAATATCCAGAACCTTCTCAGCAGAACTTCCCCTATGAGGCCTGGCCAGATAAGACTGAGATTTAAAGGCAGGACATCTTCACTGTCTCCAGTGTCCTCTGGATCAGACTCACAGGCCCAGTTTATGTGTCCTTAGGGATGCAGGACAATGGAGAACTCCGCATCTTTTTTTTTTTTTTTTTTCCGAGACAGGGTTTCTCTGCAGCTTTTTTTTAGAGCCTGTCCTGGAGCTAGCTCTTGTAGACCAGGCTGGTCTCGAACTCACAGAGATCCACCTGCCTCTGCCTCCTGAGTGCTGGGATTAAAGGCGTGCGCCACCACGGCCCTGCTAGAACTCCGCATCTTTAGGATGCTTGGTTACCTTGGCTAGGAAATGGTCCACAGACTTACCCAGCAATTGGTGTGCAAGAGCTGGTGGAAGATGTCTTGTAGAGGAGGTGGCTGAAGAGCAGAATTACCTCCTTTGGGGGAAGTCATGGGTAGAGCAGGGTCACCAGACCTGCCAAGAGGGAGAATCAGCACCTTCCAAGGCCCTCGTGGAAGGAGGAATCTGTGGGGCGCTCAGAAAAAGGGGTTGCCGTTCAGGATTCAGGGTGTAAGCAGTGCTGCTGAGCAAACCATTTATCAGGATCTTGGTGACAGGTGTTTAAAAGAAAAAAAATATTTGTGTGAATGTGTTTTTTTTTCCAAAGTGATTAATATTCAAATTAATGTTGGGGATCCAAATAGCTAAAGTGTAACTAGGCAGAAAACTTCTCTGACAGTTTGTAATTTTCAGCCCGTTTTACACCCGCTCCTGCCACCCGAGGGCCCCGAATTTTCTCTGGGTTTCTACAGACTTGTTCTAGAGAGGCAGCAGCTCCTTGGGGGGATTCAAGTCCCCATTCTTGCTATGTTGGGAGCACCTGATCCTCCAAGACAAGAGCAACATCACCATGGCTAGCCAGAGACTGAGATGCCCAACCTCTGCTGTGTACCCCTCTCTCACCTGTAGCATCCCGAGGTCGAGGTAACCATAGCGATTGTGGCTCTATGTACATCGTTTGTAAACACTCTCAACTCCTTTTCCTGAAAATTATCATAAGGCCCCAAACTAGCTTCCCACCCTGCAACTTCTGCTCTTTTCTGCTGCAGCTAAACCAAGCGTGGGCTCGAAGGCACCCTCCGCTGGGTGCTGATCTGGTGGCAGCTGCAACTGCAATGGTGGAATGGTCTCTCCCTTCACCTGCAGTGTGTTGCAGTTTGCTGGAGCCTGCTTATCCTTTAGCAAACACAGTCCTATCTAGTAGTTCAGATTGCTGAACAGGCAGAAGGGACTATAGCATGGAGGCTACTCTCTCGTCTTGGGGTTAGAGCAGACCGCGAGAAGCATCCAGTTCAGGGACAGTTCCAGATCTGGAATTCCTTTGACCGAGGAGCTCTCACTGACCATGTGCCTATGAACCAATATCTGGCCAGCTGGTCACACTGAGCTGTTGTACACTTCATCTTCTCCCGGGCACGCCTGTGTTATTACTGTCTGGTTTCCAGCATTTAACATCTCTCTACCTGTTCACCAACTCTATCTATGCATGCATGCATCCATGAATCCATGAATCCATGAATCCATCCATCCATCCATCCATCCATCCATCCATCCATCTATCATCCGTCAATCCATCACCCGTCCGTCCGTCCATCTGTCTGTCCGTCCATCCATCCAACCACCCATCCATTCATCCATCTGTCCATGCTTCCATCAATTCACCATCCATCCATCCATCCATCCATCCATCCATCCATCCATCCTTCCATGTTTCCACTCATCCCTCTATCTACCTACCTGTCCATCCCCTATTTACTCATCTATCATTATGTCTTTCCATCTAACCACCCACTGATCTTTCTATCAACCTGTTTATTTTCCTATTCATCAACTTATTCATCTACTCCTAAGTCTGTTCACCTACCATCTGTCCATCTATTCATTTAGCTATTGACCTAGCCTCTGTCGTCTATCCATTAGTCCAGTATTTATTGACTTCATATTGAATTCTATGTCCTTTACAACTTAAATGCTTTTTTTGGATACAGGGTTTCTTTGTTTAACAGCTCTGGCTGTCCTGGAACTTGCTTTGTAAACCAAGCTGGCCTCCCTAGTGTTGGGACTTCAAGCAAGGTTCCAGGACAGCCTCCAAAATCTCCTTATCTAGTGGCAAAAACCAAGAGTGAGCAACTAAAAACCAGTCCAGCTGGAGGACTTTGGCTGAAGAGCCCCAGGCCCAGGTGGGTTGGTAGAAATCACAAGGGCAGAGGTGGACTTCAGGTCAGTGGCATTGAAGTCAAAGCCTTGAAGATGGAGAGGTCAGGCTTTGGAGTCAGGTGGCCCCAGGTTTAAAACCCTGTTCCCTAGTCTGAGGGACTGAGAATGAGTGAACATTCTCTACCTCAATCTCTGCCTCTGTGGAATGGAACAGAGAACTATCTTGTAGGTCAGTGTGAGAATTAAGCGAAGTAATGTGTGTTAGGACTTGGCATAGAGCCTGGAGCTTAGTGTCTGTTCACCTTCCACCTATTAAACTAAGCCCAGAGGTATGAATAGGAACTAGTCCAAAGCAGAATGCTCAGAGAAGTAAGATAACACAGCTAAGAACCAGCTGCAGGAGAGAATAACAAGGTTCTCTCTCTGAGGTGGGACTCACCCTGACTCATCCTGTGTTCTTCTATCTTTGGGCAGGAGGATGTGTTATGAACAGGCAGGACCATGTCACTAGAGTAAATGCATACGTGGCCATGGGAGCTAGTGGGGACAGAGCAAGAAGCCAGAGTGAGTGCTCTGAGCATGGCCCAGCGGAATGTCACAGGAGATTCAGAGTCAAGGCTAGCTGTATCTTTGGTTGTCTGGTGGTTATGGGTCCCCAAAATCCTCCAGTGGGCTCACAGGTCTCCACCACACACAAGAAGGTTAGACAGAAATAAAAGATGTAATGTTATGTACCTTACTATGTGGATATTTTTTAAAAGTTACCTTAAAAGACACAAAAGTCAAAAAGAAAATCCAGGCCAAAAAAGTCAGAATGATTTAAGAAGATATGCCTTTACAGGGGTGGGAGAGTTGGTTCAGCGGTTAAAACTGTATGCTGTTTTGCAGAGGACCTGAGTTTAGTTCCCAGCATCCATTTGCATGGCTCAAAAGTGTCTGTAATTCCAACTTCAACGGATCCAATACCCTCTTCCGGCCTCCCTGGCACTTGTGCTCATATGCACATAGACACACACACACACACACACACACACACACACATACACACTTAAAAAATCTTTACAAAAACACTGTATTAAAATACATGGGATGTTGTCAAACAGTTCATTTTGCAAAATTGTGTTATTCTAAAGCCTCATGTCTCTAGGGAGAATTAAACACAGTGAACAGGGCTGGGGAGGTGGTTCAGTGGGCAAAGTGTTTGACATGCCCATGTGAGGCCAGAGTTTGAATACCCAGAACCTATGAAAGCTGACTGGGGCTGACAGCCTGCCTGTAATTCCCATGCTCAAGAGGCAGTGATGGAATCACCAGAGCAAGCTGGAAAGTGATCAAGGAAGACATGGGATGTCAACCTTTGGTCTCCACATGCATGTTCATATATGTGCATGCGCACCTGCACATGTGTGTGCCCACACACGTAAACATGCACACCAAACACATAAAAATAAACCCAGTAAAAAAATACATGCTCTTAGTAACCCAAGTCTCTAAAGGTCTTAGAGATACAAGAAAGAAGCCAGGAGTGTCAGGAAACTAACGCATAATAAAGCTGATTAAATGAGACAGGAAAAAAAATGAGAATTGATGGGCAAACCCAATAACTAGGACTTTGAGGAAACCCACAAAGCCATTAGTCCATTGATCAAAGAAAGGATAAATATATAAACAAGTAAGAACAGAAACAAAACAGGAGCCACAGTAAATACTATAGAAGAGATTTGTTAAGAGTCGGGTAGGATATTGATTCCATTTATTTGTGGATGTCACTGTATAGCTGCAGAGAGGCTGAGCTACTGCACCCGACACTACTGCAGGCTTCCAAAAAGCATGTGCCTTTTTTCATGGGCATTTTGTGTACATGTTTGTGTGTGTGTGTGTGCATGCAGGCACACTGTGCATGTGTGTGGAGGCCGGAGGTCAGTGTTATGTGCCTTCCTCAGTTTCTCTCCACTGTCTATTTTGAGGCATGGTCTCTAATTGAAGCTGGAGCTCGCTTCCTTAGCTGGGGCAGATGGCCAGCAAGCTCCAGGGATTCTATTTGTCTCTCTCTCCCCAGCACTGGAATTACACACACATGTCTTCGTGTCTGGCTTTTTCATATGGGTTCTAGGGATCATAGATCCTCATACTTGCAAAGCAAGTGCTTTGCCAACTGAGCCATCTCCCAAACACTCCTTTTTTATGTCTTTTGTTTATTTGTTTTTGTTTCTGTTTTTTTTCCTAGATAGAGTTTCTCTGTGTAACAGCCCTGACTGTCCTGGAATTCACTTTGTAGACCAAGCTGTCCTTGAACTCACAGAGATATGCCTACTTCTACCTCCTGGGTGTTGGGATTAAAGGCATACACCAATGTACTCAGCTCCTTTTTCTTCCTTTTTCCCTTCCTTCCTTCTCCCTCCCCCCTCCTCCTCCTTCTTCTTCGACAGAGTTTCTCTGTGTAACTTCTGGAACTTACTTTGTAGACCAAGCTGGCCTCTAACTAACTCAGAGATCCACCTGTCTCAGGGTGTGCCTCCACTGCCTGGCTCCTTTTTATTTCTTAATAAGGCAATGCATCTCTTGTTTGCCCTTGGGCCCTTTTATGGGCTGAATTGTGTCTTTCCAAAAGATAGGTCGAAGTCTTCAGTCTAGGCATTTGTGAATGTCACCTCATTTGGAGACTGGAGCCTTTGAAAAAGTAACCAGGTTCAGGTGGAGTCATGAGAGGCGACCTAACCCACGGTGACTAGTGTTCTTGTACGAAGATGGAAACAAAGCAGCCAGACTGAGGAACAGCAAGGGTTGGCCATAAGAAGGCAGGGATGCCTGAGGACAGACTCCTGCAGGGGACTCAGAGGAAGCACAGCCCTGCTGACCTCTCCTCCTGGCAGACTTCTGTTCTGACCCACCCAGCGTGCTGCTGTTACTGTGGCCATAGGAAACAGTTGCCTCCCCATGCCAGCCATTGGTCGGTCCATTTATCACACTGCTTAGGTCTATAGCATCTCCATCATTTCCGGTCCTCTTCCTCTGTCACTCAAACGGTGGAAGGCACCGGCAGGAGCATTTCTATCCATCTTTTTTTTGCGTCTGTTTGTGGCTGTGGTGTTTGAGCTCTGGTGTCAGTATTGTTTCATTAAAAAAAAATGATTTACTTTATTTGTTTGTTTTGGTTTTTGGTTTTTAGAGGCAGGGTTTCTCTGGATAGCCCTGGACGTCCTGGAACTCACTTAGCAGACCAGGTTGGCCTCAAACTCAGAAACCTGCCTGCCTCTGCCTCTCAGGTGCTGAGACTAAAGGTGTGTGTCACCGTGCTTGGAGATTTACTTTATTTTCAATGGGGTGTGCACACATGCACATGGAACAAACACAGTGATGTGGTACCCGTGGCGGCCAGAAGGGGGCATCAGATTCCCTTGCGGCTGGAGTCACAGGAGGTTGTGAGCTGCCTGGTGTGAGTGCGGGGACCTGAAGTCAGGTCCTCTGCAAGAGCAATATGTGCTTGAGCAGCAGGGCTGTATCTGCAGCTCCAAGGCTTTATTTTTAAAAGCTTTCCAGCTGTAACTTGGTGACTTTCAAAACATTTGTTGCTATTCCACCTATATTTCATTATAATGTAATTCTTGCTGAAGTTTTATTTATAGACAATGAATTATCAAGACGTCATTTTAGTTTGTATTATTTAGAATTAGACCTTTTCTTTTAAATTGGGGTTCCATAGGCAGATGCCCATGTTAATTTTATTTCAGAAGTCATCCATGAAAAATTTTAAGAATGACTTATGCAGACAACAGGGATTAGCCCTGGGGAAACATGGCCTTGGCTTTGCCCTCACAGACTTTGCAGTGCCAGAGGATTCTGTTGGTGGTGGCGCTTTGTTTAGCAAGAAGGTCATTTCATAGCAGGACCACCGCAGAGATGGCACATGCTGAGCTGCCCTCCATAAAAATGGATCAAGCCAGGTAAGGTGGTGTGTGCCACGGTCTCAGCTATGCGTAAATTGCAATGGTTCATCTTCGTCACCAGCTTGGCTAGATTTAAAATAACTTGGATACTCAGGTACTGGGCTTGTCTGTGAGAGCGTTTTTAGGGAGGTTTAACTGAAGAGGGAAAACTCATCCTGAATGTAGGTGGTACTATCTCCCCTGGGCTGGGCCCCGCACTGAGCAAGCAGTCTCAGCTTCCATAGCTAAGACCCGTTCCTGCCACTGTGCCTTCTGTACCATCATGGGCTGTGTCCCCTTGAGCCATGAACTCAAATACACCTTTCATCCCTTAAGTTGCTTCTTATCAGATGTCTGGTGTTTTTCATGGTCATGAAAAAAGTAACGAATGCAGAGACTGAGGCAGAAGGATCACTTCAACCTGAGAGTTTAAGATCAGCCTTGGTCAATACACTAGACTCCATTTCAAGAAAAGGAGAGGATGTAAGGGCCAGAGAGATGACTCAGCGATTAAGAGCGTGGAGGACCCAGGTTTGATTCCCAGTATCTACATGGTGGCTCACAACCGTAACTCCAGTTCCAGGGAACCTGATAGCCTCTTCAGGCTTCTGTGGGCATTGGACATGCACACTGTCTACACAGACATACATGCAGGCACCCATGCACATGAAATGAAATAATTTTTAAAAATGGGAAGAAAGGAGTGGCCATGAAAGGATGGGCACGAACAGTGGAGAAGCAGAAGGAAGAACCACGAAGGAAGCAGAGGGGCAGAGAGCTGAAGGAGAGAAGAGACGGGGAAGTTCCTGTTGTAGGGCCGCTGACTGGTCTCTTTATGATGTTTACAGTGTCCCTTCCTTGCAGGGCTTCCAGGACTGTGCCCCTGGTTTTACTCCAAGGACAACAGGCATTTTAAACTAGGGTGAGATTAGCCATGGACAGTGCTGTCTCTCTTGTCCTGGTTCTCCCAAGTCCCAGGTCCCTGTCTGCCTGAACTACCCCCAGGGATCCAGAAAACAGCTTTAACCATTCTCTCTTCTCCAAACTCCTGAGTGAGCCACACCCCAGAGTCCTCTTTCCAACTGCAGCTGAGAACTCCCCGGGAAGTTAGGCCCCTATAGGACAGGGCATCCAATTTTAAACCTAGGAGTCAGCTCCTCTTGGTCTGGGATCTCTTGTACTCTTGACTTTGAGAAACCTCAACTGTCACGTAAAAGAGACACTTGTTCCGCTTGCTCACAGGCCAGATTGTTAGATGGCCTTAACTTCCTCCCGAGGTAAGAGAAGGCCGGTGCTGGAAGACCATGTGAGCCTGCGACAGGCCATCTCTGGTCCTGCTCTCACCAGTCACACAACTCTCTGTACCCAGACTGGACAGCTAAGTCCGACAATGCCGGTCTGCTGGCTGCTGGCCCATTCCGAGATGGCCATGGCAGTCCCTGGCAGGGGTCTGGACAGAGGCCTCTATGTCTAGCATATGCTCCTTTTTGTTTTGATTTCTAGCTCCCATCTAGCCCTTAGAATGAGTACATCCATCACCCCACAGCTTTTCCCCAAAGCCTTCATGATTTAAGCTGCCTTTGCTGAAACACACAGTTAATGGCAGCGGAGGGGCTAAATCCTCTCTGACCTTCTGGGCTGGAAGGTCTAACGGAGTCAGATTTATTTACCTAACCATCCTTGGCCGTGATGGGGAGGACCTAAAAATCCATAAACCAAGCTGCGTGGGAGAGGGTATGTGGCCCACACTGGGAGTTTCCTGTTCAGTCCTTGAGACCCAAGGACATGGTGGGAGGGCAGTCCTACTGTCCAGTCTTGGCCAGGTCAAGTGCAGCTGGCCACATTGCACCCACAGTCAGGAAGCAGAGCAGATGAACACTCCTTCTTGGCCCACATTGTCCTTTATAGTCAGCCAGGCATTCCAGTCCATGGGACAGTACCACCCCCATCGAGGAGGTCTTCCTAACTTGGTTGGTCCATTCTAGAAACTTCCTTATAGGCACACCTAGGAGTTTGTCTCCTAGGTGATTCCAGATTCTGTCAATCTCATAATATTATAATGTTAGCTATTATATGATATAATTATACTATATCATCATATTATATTATTATATAATATCAGCTACATATATCAATATGATTATATAATATAATGTTAATCGCTGCAGCATCTATTGTCCTCCCCTGCATGACTTGGGGAGCAGGCTGCGGGAGAGTATGACCCCTGCATCCTCCCTATAGTTTTTGAATCTTTTTCTATGCCAGCCCAAGTCACTCAGCATCAAGTTCAGGTGACCCTCAAGTCAAGTAGCCTTGGGGAGTCCAGGGCACATGGAGGTGGGGAAATAGCAGCTGGCTCAGCGATGATCCCTGGTTGTACTTGAACCCTAGCATCCCTGCCATACATTCGGCTTGGAAATAGTCAGAGTGTGCTAAAAATGCAGCGACAACAGGTGACTTTGGATATTTTTAAGGGTGACAGATCCAAGAGTCATTAGTGCCAGAAACACGAGGCTCAGTTTTTTTTTTTAAACCAAGTGTCACATCTCCAGATGCTGTGGCCCACACCTCAGCCGTGTTCTCAACAACCACACCCTGTGTCCTGGAGCCCGGATCCTGTCACTGAGTGCTAGGGACACAGTCAGAAAGTCTGTGAGACTCTTGCTCCAGGCTCCACACCGTCAAGACTTGTCTCCTGGCTTAGTGACTTCTCTAGTCTAGGACATTGGTCTTGTGTGTCTCTGGAGCAAGAAGGGCTGCCCCCTCTAGCCATTGTCCGAGGCCCTAACCCATGGGAACAGGAGCCGCTCAGAGGCTCGTGGTTTGAGAGAAGGGTATGGCTCTCTCACTTGCTATGCCACTCAGGAATTAAAAACACAGGCTTTTCAGACAGGGTGGGAGAGTGGCATTGAGAGAGGAAAGGGTGGTCCCGCTGGTGGTCAGAACTGCTTCCCAGGTGACATTTCCCTTTAGGTCAGTGATGTCCTATACAAGTGTGGTTCAGGCCACAAGAGAGGCTTAATTCAGGAGAAGAAGAACGTAATTTTCAGGATACAAGCAGGGCACAACTATAAGCACAAAGTAGCGAGTAGAAAGCAGAAAGGGAGGTGAAGCCTCAGGATGGGGTCACCTGTGATGGTTTTATGGAGAAGGTGGAGGAGTAGGCCATAGAGAGAGATCTGAGGAGGGGCATTCTGGGTAAGGACTCACCAGACCCTGAGTAATGTATGTAATATATATGCATGTTTTTTGGAGACCGTTCTTATGTATCCACAGCTGGCCTTCAGTGTGCTATTTAGTCCAGGGTCACCTTGGACTCTGGCCTCCTGAGTTCTAGGATAATAATCATGGACCATCACGCACTGTTAATATAGTGCTGGGGGTTGAACCTAGGGCTTCATGTATGCTAGGCAACCACTCTACCTACTGAGCTACCAATTAATTTACATTTTAATGGCATCTCTGTGGCTCCTATTCAGAGGCTATGCTGTGGGAGGGTCAGAGTGGTCCAGAGAGACCAATGACAGGACTCGGATGCAGTGGTGAATTGGGAGTGAAGAATGTTTGAAAGGATGTGGTTCAATTCCCTGTGCTTTAGGGGAAGATCTGAGGGGGCAGAAGACGAGACCCTTAAGTCCTCCCAAGAACAGGTGGCTGAATGGGACCTGAGATCTGGTCTCTGGCTTTCCTTACCTCTGCTCCCTGAATAGGGCCCTTGGTTTGAAGGGTTGGGGTAGGAGCACGGAGGCCACATAAGCTCAGCTTTTTCCTGTCCACATTCCTTTCCTATGCTTTCCACTCCTTGGGTCCTCCTTCCTCCTCCCTCATCAGCTCCACGGTCCCTCTCTTTCTCTGCCTCTCCCTTCTCTCTATTCTTTCTCCTCTTGTCCTGGTTAGAGGGAAGATGGAATCCAATGTGATGTGGGGTGTCCTGTTGCTGAGGTCCGTGTGTGGGTTTGGGGTGTTATTGCATCCACATGTTATCTGGTCCCTGTAGTTGGGGGAGTGAGGTCTGAGATGATTTTCTTGTCAGGTTCTGGTTCCTAAGGGAAGAGCAGGATGTCTGATTTCCTCTGTTGTCTGGGGAGAGGAGATGCTGAGGAGCCATCTTGGAGAAGCATCTGTGACCATGACCTTCACAGGGCTCCTTTTTTGGGTATGTGTTAAGTCATGTCATTAAGATGAATGTGTGTTTTGGAAGAGGTGTAAATATATAAATAGCGTTCTTGCCAGCCCCATACATCACCCTGTGTTTATTCAGTGCCCAGTGCATAAGCTAGGAAGGCATGCATTGCTATTTGGGGCTGTTGAGGTTTAAAGTACATTAAAAGAGTTTACTGAAAACTCTTGGCAAACAGATAAAATACAATTACCCAAGTCCCAAGGCGCTGCAGACAGAGTGTCCTGCTAACCTGCACCGTAATAATTCACCCTAGCCTCGACAGGCGCCTTTGACGCATCAGAAGCCATGCTTTTGTAAACTTCAGAGGCAGCCAAGAACTGTCCCTCGGGAGCCCCGCTTCCTGTTTTTATTAACCTTCCTGTTCCCAGCCAAGGCACTGCAGGGGGATCTGGCCAGCAGTGCCTCTGTAGACCCTGATGAGCCTTTCTAGGGCCACCAAACTGGGGAAGGAGGGTGAGACCTCCTGTTCTCGTGTCGTCTGGTTACACCTGACTGTCCATAAAATGTTGAGCAGCAGGCATTGCTGGGTGGGCACCTTCACAAGGAAGAATTCAGACTTGCTGGGTTCAGGACCCTCAGTCCATTCCTGGTAAATGAGGCTGTGTGTGTGTGTGTGTGTGTGTGAGAGAGAGAGAGAGAGAGAGAGAGAGAGAGAGAGAGAGAGGAGAGAGACACACACACAGAGACACACAGAGACAGACAGAGAGAGACAGAGACAGAGAGACACAGAGTGACAAAGAGACAGAGAGACTCCTGGCTTTCATGGAACTCACTGTGGAGACCAGGTGGGCCTTGACCTCACATAGCGCTGCCTGCCTGTTTCCCACATGCTAGGATTAAAGGTGTGTCATCACAGCCTGTTAGATGAGGCTTTTAGTGGTACAGCTGGAGAAGAAGATATTAGTGGTTAGGTTTTTCAAGTCCTGGGAGATTTGAGGTAGATTTCTAAGCTACATGTAGGGAACACAGGTGATATCTAGTGTGGAGGTGGAATCACCACTCCCCAGGGCTTGAGTGTGACCCCAGAGATGCTCTGTCCGTCTTGCTCACAGGGAGATAGAGAAATGTCCCTGAGCCTTCAGTTTTCAAACATTTCTGGATAGTTATCACCCTGTGCTTGCCATGGGCATGGGCGCTATTCCAAGAGCCCGAAGAGAGACCAGACAATTGTAGGTAGGGGGGACTAGAGGACATTGGATACCTGCATGGCCAACGGGGAACAGCTGCTGGAAGCCAGGCTTCTTTCTCCTCAGCAGGCCCCTCCCTGACTGGTTCTTGATTTCCGTTCCTTTAAGCTGTATGTGGAGATTTACCTCATACAGAATTTAGAAGCTAGGTGACTTAGAGCCTGGGTAGGTCAGGGCCTTGTTGAGGGTGGGGATTAGGTACTTTCCTCCAGGTATCCTGCATGGACTTGACCTGGCCCAGACCCAGGTTTACTGGGGCTAGAAAATCGATACTCTGGCTCAGACTCAATTGCTTAGCTAGAACAATATAGCGAGTCTCTTGAGGGAGACACAGAAATTAGTCTTGAGGGAGACATAGACATTAGCCCCGCTTATCTTGCTGGCCCTTCTCAACCTTGGCCTTGTTCCCCCTCACCCCCAGACTGTGCAAGTGATGTTGCTTAAAGAAGTTGTTCAATGAGCAACGTATTAATCTAGCATTAGTTACGGCAGTTGAACTCCTAGAGATAAGGAAATGTAAATGTGTCTCTAGAACGTGCCGCCAGCTCTGCATCCAAACACATTCCTGAAGAAAAATGGCTGCAGTAAGATTCTGGGGACTATTAATTGTGTGGATTTACATATGCTACAGATGGCAACGCAGATGCCAGGTACTGCCAGGAGCCTCTGTGAGCCGCCAGAGAGGGGTCCAGCCTTTCTCTGCGCTTCCCGCTGGGGGTATTGCTTTAACTAGATTGAGGGTGTCCCGCTGGAATTTTAGAGGTGAAGAAATACAAGCAAAGAAAGTTTGAGAAACCTGTCCATGGCTGCGTGGTGCTTCCGGCTTTAATTCATCCCTGGCTGTGTTTGGGAGGGTCTCTGGTTGCCCTACCCACCTGTCCTTGGCAGGGCCTCAACTAGTTACTGCCGAATCTATCCCCACTGCCTACCTCCTGCTCAGCCCTGTCACCAGGACAATGACCCTAAAAGCCATAAACAGCAGGTGATTATTACTTTTTAATCAACAAGTGTTCATTATTGAGTGTCCATGTGTGCCGGGCACCATGCCAGATGTCGGGTTGTGCTCACTCATGGGGCCTACGCCTCAGCAGTCAGCAAATAACCCTCACGCAGAAGATGGGCACCTCACCAACTGCACGGAGTGCTGGGAAGGCCAAGTGAAAAGCATGATGGGAAACAGAAAATGCTTGTCAAAAGAATGACTCAAAACCAGCCTTCCCTCCCTCTTTTCCATCTTTGTTCCCTCTTCATTTGTTTCTTCTTCCTTCTTTCAGTTTTTTTTTCTTCTTCTTTTCTTCCAAGACAGGGCTTTGCTCTGTAGTCCAGGCTGGTGATTCTTCTGCCTCAGTTCTTCTGAGTGCTGCGACTTCAGGTACGCGCCAATGCTCCTGGTCTGAGTTAAGTTATCTCAGGTGAACCGAGCCATCCTTATGTCTCCAGCTGTTTTCACAGATGAAGAAAGCAAGGGACAGAGAGGGTCAGCTTGTGTGTTGGCCGGTGTCCTGGTTGCTTTTTGTCAACTTGACACAAAGTGGAGTTTCCTGGGAAGAGGGAGTCTCGAGTGAGGAATGACCTCCATCAGGTTGGCCTGTGGGTTTGTCTGTGGGGCATTTTCTTGATTAATAATGATGTGGGAGGGGGGCCCACCCACCCCACTGTGGCTGGTGCTGCCCCTGGGCAGGAGGTCCTGGGTTGTGTAAGAGATCTGACTGGGATCCAGTGAATAGCATTCTTCTGTGGGTCTGCTTTAGTTCCCACCCTGGCTTCCCTTGGTGATGAAGTACAACATGTAAGCCGAAATAATCCTTTCTTCCCCAGGTAGCTTTTGCTCAAGGTGTTTAGTGTAGAGACAGAGGAGCAAGGTAGAGCAGCAAGTTTGCCGTGGGTAGAGGGCTACTGACAAGGAACCTGTGATTTGAACCCCAAGTTTAGCTGCAAAGCTCCTGCTGTCAATTACTGGCTTTTTTTTAAAAAAAATATTTATTTATTATGTATACAATAGTCTGTCTGTGTGTGTGCCCGCAGGCCAGAAGAGGGCACCAGACCCCATTACAGATGGTTGTGAGCCACCATGTGGTTGCTGGGAATTGAACTCAGGACTTTTGGAAGAGCAGCATGCAATGCTGTTAACCTCTGAGCCATCTCTCCAGCCCTACTGGCTTCTTTTTAAAAAGTATTTTCTTATTCTGTGTATCAGTGTTTTGTCTGCACGTATGGGTATGCGCTGTATGTGTCTGGTGCCTGCAGAGACCAGAAGAGTTCATCACATTGCCTGGAACTGGAGTCATAGAGCTGCCTTGTAGGCGCTGGGAATCGAACCACCGTTCTCTGCAAGACTTGTGAGTGCTCGAAACTGCGGAGCCGTCTCTCCAGCCCCACCGTCTCCCTTTTAAAAAGAACCCAAAAACCTCACCGTGCAACCCCAGCACTCACTATGCGGATTAGCCGGGCCTTGAGTTTACTAAGCTCCTTCAGCCCCGACTTCTCAAGTGCTGAGATTACACAGGTGTACCACCAAACCCAGCTTTATGGCCTCTTAAGAAAGAAGTGGCTCACACCTGTAATTCCAGCACGTGGGAGGCTGGGGAAGGAGGATTATGTCCATTTAAAGGCCTTCCTGGGCTGTATAGCCCAGTACCAGATCAGCCTGGGCCACAGGCCCTTGCCAGGAAAGACCAAAGTCAAAATGAAACCTTAAAACAAACAAAGCAGTAAACTGAATTATCCTGGACATCCTGACCTTCCCAGGCCTGAAGTGCTGGGGGCACATCTTGGGAGGGGGCTGGGAGGCTAGAGAATGAGAGAGAGAAAGGGGTTCAGACTCTTTATGGGTCTGTCAGTTTTTTTGGGGGGTGCATCTCAGTTTCATGTGACCTCTGGTGGCTGGGGAACCACGTCTGAAGACACAGGGGGCTCTGCCAGGGTTGGAAACATGGAGAAGAAAAGTGGATTCATTTTTACGCAAGTGATTGTCTTCGAGGTGATGAGGCCACTCTCCTGTGCCCAGTTTGGTGACTCAGTATTTGGAGTCAGGCTAGAACATCTAAGTCAGGAGCTATGTGGGTACTGAACAGGTGTCTGTGGCCTTGGGAGGAGTCAGTTTTCAGACTAAAGAGGGATGGGAAAGCCAAGCCTCATTGTCTTCTGCAGTGGTCTGGGCATGGCATGGGAGAGGAAGCCAGACAGAGCTGAGGTTACACATGCGGGGCTCTTTGTGAGAGCATGTGATTGGGGAATGCATTAACCCTGACATGCACATTTATCTTGAAGGGAGCTGTGGCCCAGCTGTGGCTACCAGAAAGATTACAGTCCTGGGGAAAGCAACATGTTGGCTAGTAATGACCCAAGGTTTATGAGTCCCAGGTTGCTTGCCCCTTATAAGGGAGCAACTGTTGGTGGCAAGGAAAGAAAAGTTCCTTTGTGGTTACAATGCTTATGTTGGTGACTGCTCTGGATTTAAGAATAGAAGGCTTGGGAGAAAGGGGATATTTCATTCGGCTATATGCAGGTGATATAAGCATGGGGCTCATCTTTCTTTTCTTTGTTATCTACTCCTCCGTTATGGGCACATCTGAGAAAGGAGGCGTGCATGTTTTTCTTAGGAGTCCATTTTACCCAGAATTCAGTCTGTTAAAAGGTCTGTGGTTGGAGCATTGTTTGACCAAGCCCAGAGAGGAAGACTGGGTTTGAGACACTGACTGTGGGAGGTCAGAGAACTGGAAACACACATTTTCCCCCACAGAAAATGGGGATACGGTGGGGGGGGGGTGTCTAGTTGAGATGAGAAGGTAAGAAAGTGCAACTGGGGCTGGCCAGATGGCTCAGTGGGTGGAAGTGCTTCTCCCAAGCTGGATGACCTTGGGGCTGGCCAGATGGCTCAGTGGGTGGAAGTGCTTCTCCCAAGCCGGATGACCTGAGTGTGACCCCTGAGACCACAAGGTAGGGGAGAGAACCATCTTCTGACTTCTGCTAGAGGGCCACACTGCCTTCCACACACATATAAAATATGTAATTTTTTTAAAATTTTGAGGCAGGGTATTGCTATCTAACTCTGGCCTCAAATTTACAGAGATCCACCAACCTCTGACCCCGGGGGAAGGAATATGCTTTTCTCAGCTTATGCTATCAAGACTTCAGTCTGTTCTAAGTCCATGTGTCAGATGGAAGATGGCTTGAGTGAGAAATGTCCCCCAGAGGCTCACATATTTGGACACTTAGTCTACACTTGATGGCGCTGTCTGGGGAGGTTATATAGTCTCCAGCCTTGCTGAAGGAAGTGTGTCACTGGGGCTGAGTTTTGAGGGTTTCTGCCTTCACCCCATGTCTAGTTCTCTTTGTACCTTTATGTGTATAGTTGAGATGTGCTCACTCTGCTCCCTGTCCCCCTTGTCTTGCTTCTCTAGCCATTATGAGCTGTCCCTCTGGAACAATAAAACATACTTTTCTCCTTAAGTTGCTTTTGGTTATGGTAGTTTATCGCAGTAACAAAGTAACTAATATAAATATGTTTAATGACTTACGTACCTCTAAAGTTGGTAAGTTCACAAGGTGAAGGGAAACACTGTGCATACTTTCTTTCGGGGAGGAGACCTTCGAAGGTGTTAAGCCTAACTAGCTATAGTATCTTTACATATGATTTTCCTGATATTGATCAGACCCAGCTGGGGTGACTACCACCACCTGTTTATGTCCTGTTTTTAGGAGCTGTTGGTTAGTTCCTCTTGGAGCTAACCTCACCACGTAGAGGGATTCCTGTAAACAGGATGTGAAATAGGTGAACATTTGTGCAGTGGATGGATGGATGGGTGGATGGATGGATGGATGGATGCATGCATGAATAAGGCTTTCCTATTCTCTCCAGCTTTTGGAGTCTCATTAGATTTTTGTAACACCCCAACTGGCATTTATGAATTCATTGTTATAATAGACTAAGTAGTGTTTCTCCAAATACATGTACAACGAGAACTTTGGGCTGTGAGCTGATTGAAAACAGGCTTTGTTGTGGATGTAATTAGTTAAGGATCTTGAGATGAAATACTCGCTAGATTTGCAGTTAAGTATTAAAGTAAATAACTTCTAATGTAAGACATCCAATATCTTAGATGGAGGTAGAGACTCAGGAAGAAGTAGGGATAGTGATTGTGCCAAGATGGAGACAGAGATTGGAGTGATGTGACCCAAAGCCCAGAGCTCCCAGATGGTTGCCCCCATCTTCAGCTAAGAGAGACTTAGCTCTGCTACTGACGGCAGGAAGCACCAGCCAATCTTGATTTTGAACTTCTGCCTTTCTAATGTGTGAGGGAATGATTTCCATTTTTTATTTCCTTTTTCTGTGTATATGTGTGCAGGTGTGTATGTATTGGGTGTGTGCCCATAGAGGCCAGACAACCTCAGCTGTCATCATTCCTCAGTCACTGTCCAGCTGGTTTTTTGAGACAGTCTCTCCAGCTTGAAGCTCACCAAGTAGGCTAGGCTGGCTGGCCAGCAAGTCCAGAGATGCCCCTGCCTCTGGCTCTCCAGCATTGGAGTTACAAATGTGTGCCACCACATGTGACTTCTTTTTAAAATGTGGATTCTAGAGAATGGGGCTCAGGTCCTCATGCACGTGAGGAAGCACGTCACTAGCTGAGCCATCACCCCATTACTAAGTTACACTGTTTATGGTAACTGTTTTAGCATCCTTAAAAACACTAAGATAACAATATTGGTGTCTAATAGGCTGTCATTCCCCTCTAGTCCTCTAGCTTGGTGAGCTTCAGTGAAGGTGCCCTGCAAATCAGGTGACCAACTATCTTGGTTTGACTGGGACTTCTAGGAACATTCCAAAAACACATAAGCCAGAATTAAGATTTCAGATGGGTTGGGACAACTGGTCAACCTGCTAACCTGGTGTTTTAGTCAGTGTAATGGTCTGCCCTGTCCATTTAAGAGACAAGCAGTGTTCTGTTGCTATGAAGAGACACCATGACTATGGCAGCTCTTACAAAGGAAAGCATTTAGCTGGTGCTTGCTTGCAGTTTCAGAGGTTTAGTCTATTGTCTTCATGGTGGGGAGCATGGTGGCACACAGGCAGACATGGTGCTGGAGAAGTAGCTGAGAGTTCTTCATCTGGATCCACAGGCAGCAGGAAGGGAGAGAAACATTGGGCCTGGTTTGAGCATCTGAAACCCCAAAGCCTGTACCCCAGTGACACACTTCCTCCAACAAGGCCACACCTCTTAATACCTCTCAAGTAGTTCTGTTCCCAGGTGACTAAGCCTTAAAATATATGAGCCTATGGGGAACAGTCTTTTTTCCTTTTGTTTCTTCTTTTTTGAGACAGAATTTCTCTGTGTAGCCCTGGATGTCCTGAACTCACTCTCTAGACCAGGCTGGCCTCAAACTCAAGAGATCCGCCTGCCTCTGCCTCCCACATGCTGGGATTAAAGGCATACGCCATCATCACCTGGCTATGGGGGCCATTTTTATTCAATCCCTACATGTGATTATCAGTGCCAAAGGGTGCCTGACTGGCATGGCAGTTCTTTCTTTGATTTCATTTACTTATCTATTGCAATTGGGACTATGCTTACCACTGTGCGCGAGTGGAGGTTGGAGGGAAGCTTGTGGGAGTTGATTTGCTCCTCTACCATGTGGGTCCTGGGGACTGCACTCAGGTGTTCAGGCATCGTCGCAAGCACCTTTATCTGCTGAGCCACCTCACCAGGCCCCGTTGGGTCTTACATGCAGGGAGAGTGTATGGCTGGGCCAGCTGCAGATGGAGCACACAATCGTCTTGTGCAAGATGAGCATAGAGTCTGGTAGGAGAGGACTGAGGGCTTAAAATCTTCTCTGGATATCAGGGACACCTCTAGGGTTATTCTGTGGAGGTCTCAGGAATTCCTGTTTTGGAATCCCCGGGGGTTCCCTGGAGGTCTGTTTTTTGGGGTGGGGGTGGCTCAGGCATTTCTACACAGAGTAGTCTTCTGCCCCCAGGAAGCAGCTGGCACCGCCATGCTCAGGAGTTTCTTTTCCGGGACCAATACAGAGTGAGCCTCAGTTCTACACCCTCAGCCTCCTCTATTTGAATACTCTGAATGGAGCTGATTGCCTAAATTGGAGGTATTATGCTATAATGATTGTTATAATTAAAACTATTATCATCTGAAAGAGACCAGAACCTGAGAAGCCACTGCAAAGACTGAAAGCTTTTAAGGCCTATCTTTTGAACCAGATAAAAGCGGCTTTGTGTAGAGTGGTTTAAAGAGAGAGAGGAAGGTGAGCGGACACCTGTGGCCTCAGAAATGTGGTGGCCTGACAGGGAGCCTGGTTCCCAGCAAGGTGGGTGGCAGCCTCAGGGGAATCTGTCCTCAGAGGGTGGCAGCTGCCACTTGGCCCAGAGCCCAGACATAGGCTTTGAGAACATGGACATGAGAAGAGAGGGTTTGAGGCAACTGGGGCCTGGCTGGGATCAGAGGGGGCACTGTTCTGAAAGCCATGACTGTTGAAATTGTTGACTCGTATTCTGCCATACTGGGAAACAATACCCCAACTGTCAGTTCTGAGGGAGGAAGGGAGGTGGCATGTGGGCCTGGGAGGCCTCAGGGCCTTCACGTGGCAGTGGCTCTAGAGGTGGGCTCAGGAAGGGTCAGGTGTTGACTGAGGTTTCTGTCCTACCTGGTCCCACAGTCGTTCAGTCCCAAAGAAATCACACAAAGGTCTATATTAATTAATAAACCGATTAGCCTATTATCTAAGGCTTCTTATTAACTAATTATAACTTATATTAGCCCATAATTTTTGTTTATGTTAGCCACGTGGCTTGGTACCTTTTTTTGGCGAGGCAGTCACATCTTGCTTGCTCTGTGTCTGGCTTCCTCTGTGTCTGGGTGACAACTGCAGACTGAAACTTCCCTCTTCCCAGAATTCTCATTGCCCTGCCTCTACTTCTTGCCTGGTCATCCCACCTCTACTTCCTACCTGGCTACTGGCCAATCAGCGTTTATTTAAAATACAAGCGACAGGGTACAGACCATTGTCCGGTAGCAGTCAGGGTTGGGAGCAGGATTCAGACTCAACAGCAGTCTGTGGACTTGGCAGTTGGGCTACCCAAGGTTCAGGACTTGATAGGATGTGGAGCTGAGGCCAGCACAGCAGCTAGGAACTTTCCTGACACTGTTTAGTTTCAACTCTTTGTGTCTAGCCAGCAAGTGAGAAGATGGGGGCTTTGAAGAGGAATGGATTCTAGGCTTGGAAGTCCAACTTAAGGGTGTGTTTTGCCCTTTACCTTGCCTCTCTCGCTTGAGACTGACCTTAAGGCTGACCTTCCCAAACATACGTGTGTGTGTGTGTGTGTGTGTGTATGTGTGTGTTTGTGTGTGTGTGTGTGTGGTGATGCCAGGTATGAGGTCACATAGCTGGGCTTAGAGTCTGGCTGACCCTGAGCTAGATACTTGGTTCCTGTGCTATACTATAAAGCAGCAGAATGTGTCCTCCACAAATGGGCCACTTTGGAAGATATATTCTCAGCTAAAGGTCATTGAGAAGAGCCCTGGGGGAGAGAACACAATCAGTAAAGTGCTTGGCAAGCAAGCACAAAGACCCAGATTTGATCTCACAGAACCCATAGAACACAAGCTGGGCACGGCAGTGCATATTTATAACTCCAGCACTGGGGAGGCAGACCCAGGGGGATCTCAGGGCCTCAATGGCTAGACAGCCTAGCTCCCTCGGCAAACTGCAGGTCAGTAAGAGCCCCTTTATCCAAACGCAAGGCAGAAGTTCAGCAGATGGAGGCTCTTGCTGCCAAACCTCATGTCCTGAGTTTGATACTTGGAACTTGCATGGTGGAGGGGCTGAGCTGACTCTTGAAAATGGTCCTCCGATGTCCACACACATGCTGTGGCACATATGTGACAGCTTCCTGAGAAGTCGGTAGATAAATAAGTGTAAAATAATAACAAAGAAACAAGGTAGATGGTATCCTAAATTATACCCAAGGTTGGCCTCTTGCTTCTACCTGGATGCATGCACATTTGTACCTGCATGCAATCTCTCCCTCCCTCTCTCTCTCTCTCTCTCTCTCTCTCTCTCTCTCTCTCTCTCTCTCTCTCTCTCTCTCTCACACACACACACACACACACACACATGATAACTGAGAAGAAACAGATCCAACATAAGCTTTCTGCCAGAAGTCAACCACCAGAGATGAAAATTTCATTCTTACTAGCCTGCAGCTCACACTGAGGGGATCTATATAGCAAGTCATGCTGACTAGTTTATCAACTGATTAATTTCCATCTATTTCTCCCCCATGGTTGGCCATTCCTAGAGACTTCAGGTTCTTGCCACTCTCAACACTTCCCTAGTAAACGTGCAATAGGCGTCAGAGCTCTGAGTTGCTGCTTTTGAGTTACTTTGACCTTACGCCTTTGCTGTGTGTGCATGAGACCAACAGGCTCATGCCTTCTGTTTGATTTTCCTCTGGTTCATCTGTCTTTTCCTACAGGGTTTCCAGCTGAGAACTTGAGAAGGCAGTTCTTCTCAAATTCTCAAAAAATTTATTTTTTGTCTTTATACAATTGCTTCCATTGTTCCTTAGAGAAGCTCCCACCTGGGATTGCCCCCACTCACCCCCAATCTCATCCCTCCTCTCCCTGCAGAGGCCCAGAGCTATGACTTGGTAGGTTTTATTTCAATCTTCTTCTCGTGAGTTTGATGAGCTCATGGAATAACTTTGGTCAGAGATAGAACATCTTAAGATGAAGTCAGGATTATCTGGTAGGTTTTTGACTGCAGCTGTGCCCACAGTTTGACCCATCGACTGTGGGCTCCTAAACTTCCACCCTCGTTTGTATCACCCATTGTAGGACTTTGCTTTCCCTAAACCCAAGATCCTTGTTCTCTTCTTGGAAAACACCTTCATTTTACCAAATCCATGTTTCCTGACCTGCAATTCGTAAGGCATCAAATGAAGCTCTTTCCTAATTTACAATCTGATATTGATCAATTTTGTGGTGGTTTCAATGAAAAATGTCCCTCTTAGACTCCAGCATTTGAACTTTGGTCCCCATTTGATGGCTTTGGGAGTTTTTTTGAGATATGGCCTTGCCAGAGGAAGAATGCTGTCACAGGAGGGCTTTGAGGGTTTAAATTCTTTAACCATTTCCAGTTCACTCTGCTTCATGTCTGTAGCTAAGCATGAGAGGTCTCAGTTTCCTGCTCCAGCCTCCATGCCTGCGCTTGCTGCCACGCTTTGCAGCCATGGTGGATTCTTTTTTTTTTTCTTTTAAAACACTGCCTGGCCCATAGTTTCAGTCTCTTATTGGCTAATTCTCATATCTTGCTTTAACCCATATTTAGTAATTTACCATGGTGGATTCTTATCCCTTTGGAACCACAAGGCAAAATAAACTTTCTCCCATAAGTCACTTATGTGTTTTATCAACACCAATGGAAGGGTAACCAGTACAAACTTTTACACCCACATACTGTGTGTGCATAATGTATGTGTGTAATGTGTGTGTGTGAGAGAGAGAGAGACAGAGACAGAGAGAGACAGACAGAGAGAGAGAGATGTTTGAAAACAGAAACTAGTACACGTGGTTTGAATGGAAACAGCTCCCATAGGCTCATATGTTTAAATACTTGGTTCCCAGTTGGTAGAACTGTTTGGGAAGGATTAGGAGGTGTGGCCTTACTGGAGGAGGCATGCCACTCAGGGTGTGCTTCCAGGTTTCAAAAAATTAACACAATTTCCAGTGTGTCCTGTCTGTCTCCTGCATGAAGTTTTTGAGATGTGAGCCCTCAGCTGTTCCTGTTGCTGTGCTCCCTCAAACTGTAAGCCCCTTTACAGCTTTCCTTCTATAGGTTGTCTTGGTCACAGTGTTTTATCACAGCAATAGCAAAATAGTAACCAACACAGTATATAATTATTTACAACTTGCATAGCTTACCAAGAAAAAAAATTACCTTGGAGATAACTGCTAACACCTTATTGTTTTGAACTGTTGCAGCATTTGCATTTGTATAGAGTATGCTAATAATTGTTAAGATGAAAATTAAAAAAAGATATAATTCTTTCAGTTGGCAGTTGAGCAAACTCGGAAGAGGTGGGTACTATGGAGACTCTGGGGGCTGAGTTACAGTCCAGCTATAACTTAGTTGGTAGAGGTCATTCTGGAGTATATAGCAAGTTTGAGGCCAGCCTGGGCTACGTGAGGCCCTGTGTCAAAGAAGAGAAAGGCAGGAGGGGAAGGTGAGGAGAGGAGGAAAGACTCAGCAAGGACTATATCGAATTTTCTCTTAATGTTGATTGGAATGTTACTGGGATCTTGCTGTGGGATAGCCTCAGCTCCCTGGTCCCTGGATCTCTGTCAAAAGAATCCACAGGCTGTAGTGTAGGAGATGGAGTTGATTGCAAAGTGGGCACCCTCACGGGATGAGCATGGGCATGGGCATGGGCAAGGGAATATTGAGGAACAGAGAGCGGCTAGTGACCAGAGAGACCATTGTGGCAACCCTTCTCTTCCTTTTTAAAGTTTATGGAACAGCTTCCTGGGATCACTTCCTGTCTAGGTGATTGGCAGGTCCATTGGACTAGCTTTTAAAAGGGGACAGTGTTATGTGTACAGCTTCTAGCATTCTTGCCATCTTTTGGGCAGTTGAGAATGCCATGTCTCCATGCAGGAATGAGACTCAGATTCGTCCATGCTTTTGATCAGTAATCACAGTTCTACAGTTTGAGTTCTCGCTTTCACAATCTTCTGATTCTGAGGAAGAAGGTTTGCTCTAATGACCTTCGAGCCTGCTGATAATCGACAGGCTACTTCAGGGGTGTGTGCTGATACAGATTCTGTGTGTGGGGGGGGGTGGGGGGGGACATACATTTGTCTAAAGAGCCTGCCCCTAGCTCTGCAGCATGTGCTGCAGTGTTTGTGTTCCCCATGTCACAGGGCAGCAGGAAAGGCAGCCAGTCTCTGGGTCTTGGCTGGATTTTAAGTTCCTAAGGTCAGGTGTTGGGTCTTTAGTCGAGTCACAGCTGACAGGAAATGTACACAGATCTCACCTACTCAGAGATCTGCCACTTTCTAGCTTGATACTTCTTTAGCCATCCAGGCTCTAGGTACATGAGTACCTAAATACGGCCGCTGGACTTAAAAGACAATGGCGCCTGCTGCCAGCTTCCAAGAAGCACCTGCCCCAATATTTAAGCATTTTTATTCTGCTGTTTACGTTTTCGCCACATTTCTGTACAACTGAAATTAGCAGCCGTTTCTTGACTTCTAAGAGTGTTCAGGTATGGTCCGTTCACTGAGTTTCCCTTTGTGGAAGGGGAGACAGCCTATCTGCCTCTCCAGAGCCCCTCCCCATCATTAAATCTTTATCCAGGTCAGATCAGTATTCAGTGTTTACATTTTTATGTACACGTAGCCATTCTTCATAGTGAGCCGCATGTTACTGTAAGTACTAGGATTACATTTTTTTACAGTTTTTAATGTCCCCAGAAATTAATAATTGCTCCATCTCTTTTTCATTTGTTTTACTTCCTATGTACCAATTACAGATTATTTCCCAAGCTCCACGGCGGAACTGACAGTCTCTGACTATTTCAATTACACCAGGAAATCTTCTTGCTTTATTTGTTTTGGTTGCAGTCATTAAAGAGGCTTCCAGTGCCTCCCCATTTGGACCACTGTTTGCTAGAAGATCGCCATTGTAGAGCTTTTCCACCACAGTCTTCGGGGTATCCTTGGGGTTTGTGTTCTACACCAGGAAGGGACAGTGTCTTAACATCCTCTTCAAGGGCCTGTCCCACATGACCGTGAGGCTGATTCCATAGCCTCTCGGTTTGAACTGTCACCTTGACAGAGCCTACAGTCATCTGAGAGGGAATTTCAGTTGAAGGATGCCCAGATTTGATCAGCCTGTAGGCATGTCTGTGGAAAATTGTCTTGATTGATAATTGATGTGGGAGGACCCAGCTCACCATGGGCATCCCCAATCCCTAAGCGGGTGATGTCAGTCTGTATACAAAAGCCTGTAATGAACTAGCCAGCAGTGTTCTTTCATGGTTTCTGCTTCAGGTTCCCGCCCTGACTTCCCTCAATGATGGGCTGTGACCTGGAGGTGTTAAAGTCAGTGAATTCCCCCCTAAGTTGCTTAGGTCACTAAAGGGCTCTTAACTGTTGAGCCTTCTGTCCAGCCTCCACAGTTTTTCCTTTACGGAGTTTCTCCGTGTAGCCAAGACTGGCCTTGAGTGCACAATATTCTTGTCTTGCCCCAGCCTCCTAAGTGTTGTTGAGATTGCAGGCATGTACCACGATGCTGGGCTTAGTCTGTGCCTTTTCTTTGGAGCATTAAGGGTGTCCATGTTCAGAGTTATAACTGAAAAGTATATACTAGTTCTTGGGATTTTTTTTGTCTTTAATATATAATGCTTTCCTAATTTTCATTTGCTTATTTACCCTTTCAGTGGGACTTATTTCTTTCCTGTGCTGCTGTTGGCCATGCTTATCCCTCTCATCTCTGCAGATCTTCTTCCTGCATCTTCTCTAGTGTTGACTTAGTGACCATGAATTTTTTAGTTTATGCTTATCTTGGAAAGATTTTATTTCTGTTTTTATTCTGGAGGATAATTGCTGGGATAGCAATCTGGATTGCACTTACTCTCTTTCAGGGCTCGAATAATGCTATTCTATGCTCACCTAGCTCTGAGTTTCTGTTGCGAATCTGCTGTTATCCTGGTGAGTTTGCCTTCTTTTTGTTGGTATATGTGTGTGTGTGTGTACATATACCTATCTCTCTCTCTCTCCATCTATCTATAATGTGTGTATATGCTCACACACACACACATATTATAAACAAATAAATGTGTGTATATTTTTGATAAGGTCTTTTAAACTTGTTATATAAACAAAGATGACTCTAGACTTCTCATACTCCTGCCTCTGCCTCCCAAGCGCTAGGATTGTAGGCATGTGACACCATGGCCAGTTTTCTGTGATGCTGGGAACTGAACTCAAGGCTTTGTGTATGCTAGACAGGCGCGTGGCCAACTTATCAGTACCCCTCGGCTGTTTGTCTTTCTAAGTGAGTTGGCGGTTCTCTGTCACAGTTTCCAGCGTTCTTTCTTTGTTCTATCTTTTGGTATTTCAGCTCTCACATGGGATGGGGCAGTGCTTTTATGGTCATGCATGTGTGCAATTTGGGATTTGTTTGATTCTTTTAGCTACTTCTTGTTGATGTGATGGATACCTGACAGAAACAAAGACACAGTGTCAAGGTTTTAGGGACTATCCGGCCATATTGACAGATGACCAATGTGGTGGGAGTATCAGCTTCTGTCTGTGGTGGCAGGAGCTTATGGTGTAGCTGGCTCACATCTTGGTGGATCAGGGAACAGGAGGCTTGGGCCAAGGTAAGGCCCGGCTATAATTGTCGAGATCTGCTACTAGAGGTCCACACAAGCCAGCTAGAGCCTGTAATTCAAAGGTTCACAACGGCGTAGACATCTGGGGAAAAAGTATTTTAACACATGAGCCTGTTGGGGACACTCACATTCAAACCATAGCATTAGGATTCTATGGATCTAATCTGTATCTTCTTCTAGAGAAAAAATATGTAACTGTTATCTTATAATTGCATCCCAGAGGACGCATGTATTTTTTTTTAAATAATTATTTAGCTTTATTTTGTGTGCATTGGTGCGAAGGTGTCAGATATCAGACAGATCCCCTGGAACTGGACAGTTGTGACCTGCCTTGTGGGAGCTAGGAATTGAACCTGGGTCCTCTGGAAGAGCAGCCAGCCAGTGCTCTTAAGTGCTGAGCCATCTCTCCAGCCCTGGTCTTGCATGTCTTGTTCACAATTTTTGTTCCTTTATTACTATCTGAATGTCTAATATGGCAGCTTTGTCTACATGCTCTGGAATTCTCTCTTCCTGGTTTAGCGTGTTGGTGAGGTTTTCTGTTATGCTTTGTTTATTTAATATTTATCATTCTTATTTATTTGTATTTGTGAGTTGATCTGTACTGTGCCTGGAGAGGCCAGAGGATGTCGGATCCCCTGTAAATGGAATTATAGGTGGCTTTGAACTACCCGATATGGGTGCTGGGACTTGAACCCAGGTCCTCTACAAGAGCAGTAAATGCTCTTAATCTCTGAGCCATCTCTCCAGCACCCACCCCCACTCTTTCCCCCCGCTTTAAGCCATACTTTAAAAAGTTCTTCACCAGTAACAACAGACATGATGAGAGTAAGGGCCTAAGACTTTCAGACTCATCCTTGACCCATCACATAACGGTTGCTAAGGACTCAATATGAGATGCTCGCGGATGAATGAAGCTCCTCAGTTAGGGGTGCCTCACTGATGACTCCCTCCTCTGCCCATTGATGACTCCCTCCTCTGCCCATTGATGACTCCCTCCTCTGCCCATTGATGGCTCCCTTCTCTACCCATGCTGGTCTCTTGTCCGGCTTTCTCCTGAGCAGTCACAGCTGCTGTGTTTTTGTGTGTGCAGTGGTCCTCTTAAGTCCAGCAGGGAATGTTTTCTCATAGACGTCAGCTGCTCCTGCTAGCCCATGTTCTTAGGGGGATGCCCTCAGGGAAGAAAAGATGAAGACCCCTGCTATCTGTCCAGGTTGGCCTAGAACTCACTAGGTAGACCAGGCTGTCCTAGAATTAGTGGCAATCCTTCTGGCTCTGCTTCTGGAGTGCTGGGACTACAGGTGTGTACTGTAATGTCTGTGCTCCCCCCACCATGGATGTATACAGTATGTAGAGGACAGAGGACGACCTCAGGGGTTGTTCAGCTCTCTAACTAGGTCGTCAGGTCCTAGGATTCTGCCCACGGCTGCTTCCGCAACTCTGGGGGGGGGGGGTTCTAAGTGCATGTACCACCACACCTGACTATTCATGCAGGTTCTGGGGATCCAAGCACCCATGCTTAATTTTCTGATAAAGCCATCTGGAGCAAGCCCTCCACTCTCTTTTTCAGATACCCAATTGTTTGAGTAAGTGTTACCTGCATAAGTTTGTAAATCTAAAAGGCGCATAATAGAACGTGTCCCTTTTAGTCTTGCCTTTATCTGTTTGTAAATTGGGCTTCATATTCTCCCATAACTACTTTATGTAACAATGAACAGGACAATATAAATGTATGGTTTTCTCTATTCTATCACTATTTTCCCAAACAATAGCATATTGTATGCATTTTCTGACATTTTGTTTTTATCGCCTATCGAAATATTTTGACATATAAAATGTACCTTTACTATGGTTTTATAGCTGTGTCATATTGCATTCTGTGGGTATAACCTTATTTGTTTAACCTGTCATCTTTTGATAGATATTTAGGTTGTTTTCAGTCTGCTATTATAACCAATTCTGCGAATATGTTAGTATTCTTGTAGAATAAATTCCCAGAGGTGGAATGGCTCAGGCAAAAGGGACATACATTACTAACCTTGACAGCGATCTTCAAATTGCCCTTCTAGGATCCGTACAGTTCATGCTCCCGTCAGCAATATTTAAAGGACCCACTTCCCCACGCCAACACAACGTGCTCTCAGTCTCCTGGTG
This sequence comes from Arvicola amphibius, assembly GCF_903992535.2. Classification (NCBI taxonomy): domain Eukaryota; kingdom Metazoa; phylum Chordata; class Mammalia; order Rodentia; family Cricetidae; genus Arvicola; species Arvicola amphibius. Next base: position 68,479,834 of record NC_052050.1, on the reverse strand, counting down.
CTGTGCCAGCCTGGCGGATGAAAACGATCTGCGCATCTCTATTTAAGAGCTAAGAGACCGCTCCCGGCTGCTCCTCCAGCAGTCCCGTGTTTCTGAGCAGCGTCTCCTTGGCCAGAATTTTGTCATGTGTTTCTTCCTAAATCATCCATCAACAGAAGGAACAAAATCATCCTAATTGGTCTGAAGTTAATTGAGCTTTACATCCTGTGGTGGGACTGGGACATGGGCCAGTCCTTCACTGCATAGTGTGCCTACACGGCACCAGGCTTCTTATCAGAAGGGCATTGGTTGGGTAGGTGCTTGGTGTATCTGAATATCCAGTCCACCTGCCCATGAGAGGCTGCCTCAGTCCTGGGCTGTTAAGGTCAAGCAATGCTGCCCTCAGGACTTTCCATTCTTCTGCAGTTGGTGGACTTGGCTGCTCTGGGATGGATGACGTCTGTGGTTGTAGGGAAACCTTAGTCCAAGGTCAGGTCTCAGGCTCTGCCATGAAGAAGTATAGGTTTTTGCCGGGTGGTGGTGGCGCACTCCTTTAATCCCAGCACTCGGGAGGCAGAGGCAGGCGGATCTCTGAGTTCGAAGCCAGCCTGGTCTACAAGAGCTAGTTCCAGGACAGGCTCTAGAAACTACAGGGGAAACCCTGTCTCAAAAAAAGAAGTATAGGTTTTAAAGCTTGGTGCTCTGGGTTCAAATTCCACTCAACATTTGCTGCCTCTTCAATCAACCTTTCTCTCTCTCTCTCTCTCTCTCTCTGTGTGTGTGTGTGTGTGTGTGCATATGTACATGTGCACACCACAGCCACGTGTGTGGAGGTCAGAGTGGCTTTTCTCCTGTCACCGTGTGGGTCCTAGGGATCAAACTCAGGTTGGTAGGCCTGATGGAAGTGCCCTCCCCCACTGAACCATCCTACTAGCCTTTTGTTTTGTTTTTTGAGACAGCGTCTCTCACAGACTTAGGAGTTCAGTCACCAGCTGAGTAAGTGGTAAGTAAGGAATCCACTCTGCTGGTCAGAGCTTCATGGCCCTCTTTTTTGTTTGTTTGCTTGTTTGTTTGTTGTTTTCAAGGCTGGGTTTCTCTGTGTAGCCCTGGCTCTCCCGGAACTTGGCTCTATAGACCAGACTGGCCTCAAACTCACCTGCCTGCCTCTGTCTCCCGAGTGCTGGGATCAAAGATGTGCACCACCAATGGCTCCATGGCCTCTCTCGTCTCCACCTCTCTAGGATCAAGTTTATACACCTGGCTTTTTACATGGATGTCCTGGATCAGAACCCAGGGCCTCATAGTTGCCAGGGGCCATCCCTTCCCCCACACTCCAAGCCTTTCTATGCCTGTATGCTCTCAGCTGTAAAGCTGAGCCAGGGACAAAGGCCTATCTCAGAGGCCACTGATGTCACTGAGGTTACAAAACTGCAGCATGCACACCACAGGGGCTTTCCTGAACCAGGGTGTCCCATGTCACAGGGAGAAGATTCTGCCAGTGTTTCTCTAGGTTATGAGCCCCTGGGAACAGCGGGGGAGGCTCAGTTGTCCCGGGGTGCCCAGACCAGGCATCCGGCCAGGCACACAAAAAGTGTCTGTGGAATGAATGAGAGAACAGCAATAATTTAGGGCAGAAAGACCACTGTATATCCTAATGGACTTTGGCATTCTTAGACATATTGAGGTGGGAGATCCCCTGACACCAGTCCATGTCGGAATCATTCACATGCACGTGCCTCCTGATGACGTGCAACGTTTATCTACGACATCTGCATTGTATTGATTTATCAATGCCCATTTTGCAGTCAGATCAATAGCTTAATTGCATTTCCGGTTGACAAGAGGATACAACCTGTTTGCTGTAGGGTGAGCACCCTTGAGCTGAGAACCTGCCTAAGCTTTGTTTGCTCTCCAATTTGGAGATGCTTTCATGACCAGAGATCAAAGGTTCCAACACAACATAGGGAAGTCAGGGCCAAGAGAGGCCTGGGGGCTGTTTTAGGGGTGTGTGTAAGGGTCTGAGTGCAGAGGGGGAGGGCCTCTGGGGTGGGCATCACCCTACTTATTCTTGAGTCTCTGATCATGTTTCTTGTCCACTGAACATACTTAGATGCCCAGGGTCTGTCCCACACAGTAGGGTCTGGTAGAATGTTGGCAAACAAACGCTTTGATCTTCACGTAGGGCTTTGGTGAAGTGTGAGAGAAATGCCACACACTGGCAGTAGGTGGTGCTGTGTTAAAGTCTGAAGCTGGAGTCTGGAAAGGAAATCTTTTCCTGAGAGCTTCCAAGTCCTCATCTAAAACCGAAAACGATGATTAAGCATTCCTGATTTTTAAAATTTTTCAAACAATACTGAAAGGACTTACTTTGTAAACACAAAGGAATTCCAGTCAATGAATAGAACATTCATTTAGTAAGCACCTACTAAGTGCCGGGTACGATATTAGTATATTAATTCTGCTTCAGTGTTCTTTATATCACTCCCCCCCCCTCCGTCTAATCCATCTCTATTGCTTACCTTTTAGAGGACTACACTGACGAATTGTTCTATTAAAGAAGGATAACGATATTTAAAGTCTTCAATGGGAGAGGAATCACAAAGGAGTTTTTAAGACTAATTTAGACTTGTGTGGAGCATTCAACACATTATGCTAATTTTTTTCAGAAGCTGAACAGCTTAGAAGGGGGAAAAATCAGCCTGTTTTCATCTTGTTGCCAAATCTGGGTGATCTAGGCCTCATCAGTGCTAACAAATGTACCCCTAATAACAGTTTGTGTTTGTTAGGCTGAGCAATGCGTCTCTGCAAAACATTATTAGTGCTTATATTATCTTACAGATTACGCTGGCGCTCAACCCAGAGTCCCAGGAAAAATATAATGGCAGATTGAAGCCGATGGGCTATTTTTATGGGAGAGACTTCATTATTTTGCGAAGTTGAAAGAAATCTTTGAAAATTCAGGAATGCGCGCACACACGCGTGCAAGCACACACACACACACACACACACACACACACACACACACTCCCGAGTCCAGTTTGGCTGAGGAGTGTAGCTGCAGCCTTCCGCGTCCCAGGCACTCCTTTTACAAGCCAGGGGAGCTGAATGAGATTGTGGGGTGACAGCACTGCTAGTCTCCCCAAACCCGTCAGAGGGAGAGGTAGTCAGGCCCTACCCCAGCTCTCAGCCTGAGCTGTTGCTAGTCCCCCTCTTTGCTAGACCATTGGCTCTATGGTCTACAGAGCAGGGGTTTTGATTCCTCTCGTCCCTTCCCTGCTGGTGCAGTTTTTGGCACCTTGAAGGCATTGGTAAACCTGGTTGACCAGGGCCTGTTAATCTCTGGGTTGAGTAACCAGAGAGACTGGTTAGATTGGGAGTTACCCAGCCCCTCAGCAAGGACTACTCTGCCACATGGGGCACCTTTGAGAGCCCAGGGGAAGTCCTAGGTTTAGAGTGTGCTTGAGGGACAGCACTGTAGTTTTGGAGGCTTAGTGAGAAGGCAGAGAAGGACATCTCTCTGGACCATGGGCACTAGGACGGCTCCTGAAGGAAGCAGGTGGGAAACGGGGAGGAGAGGATGCCATCAGGAGAGGAAGGCTGCAAGTCAGGGCAGAAAGCAGGAGTGAGGGTTGGGGTTATATAGAAAGGCAGGGGAGGCCCTGATTTCTATCCCCTTTGTCCTTTTTAATCAAAGATGGAGTTCCACAGGGTTTTTTTTCCCCCTCATTTAAAGGGTGCCTTCCTCCCTCTCAAAAGCCATTCCCCTGATGCTAAGCCAGGAAACAGAGGATCAGTTGTCTCTGAGGTCTGTGGTACTGAATAGCAGGGGTTTTGGCATATATCCCCACCTGGGTGCTCGCCCTGCCCACTGTGAAGTGACTGCACATGACTCCAAAGATGACCTTGTCCCTCAACAGAGAGGGCATTCCCTTGAGCTCCTAGTCAGGGGAAGAACCAGAGGTCAGAGTCCGGTGGGCCATGCAGTTCAAATCAGGAATTTCACCTCCAAGTCTTTGTATCCTCAGGTCAAGCAGGGACATTGGGAACTCAGGTGTGAACTGGAGTTGAGCCAGTTCATACTCTAGGTAGGACCGGTGTGTATATTTGGGGGTGGGGAGGGCATTTTAGGCTGCTGCCGTGATAAGGATAATGGCTGGGATGTGGGAAAATGTGGCCCTATTAAGGGGTGACCCAGTCTGTTTGATTCGTGGGGTACAAGGAAAGGGACCTATTCTACTTTCCAGGCTGGATCTCAGAGTGCCTGCTTGAGGTACCAGACCCAGGTTCTGTCCTTCCTCTTCCTCTGACTTCCTGCTGGGGTGCCGAGTGAACATGCTCAGATGGGGGTGACCAATGGAAATAGACTCCCGAGGCTGGGCCTACATCCCACCCCCACAAATGGCTGTGGATTCCAGAAATGTTTGAAGATCAGAGGCTTTAGCCCAAAACCTGGTTTTATCCTCTGACATGGAACCTTGTTCTAGAAGGAGCTGGTCTAATGGTCTCTCAGAGGGGTCAGGGGCTGCTGTAGTGGGTGCCATTTTTCCAGCTTTGATGGAACTTTTAGTTCTCTGGGGTCTGTGTGACCTTGACCTCGAGGTATCTAGACCCAGGAAGGGAAGACATTAGGCAGCCCCCATCTCTTTAGATGTGGCGTATAAGTGAGGTGTCTTGTTCTCCCCTCACAAACTTCCGGGGTCAGTACCAGAGAAGCTGCCCAGCCCTTGAAGGCTGGCAGTTAGGCCAAGACAGGAACCATGTGTGGGGAAGCACGGGTCCGGCCTGGGTGCTGTGGGAAGGTTGAAGGACAATGGTGGACTCTGGCCTTTGCTTATAAGTAGGAGCCTGGGCATCCATGTTTTCCCGCTGCTGGGTGGATGCTTTTCCTCCTATAGCCCAGGTTAGAGAAATACCAGGACAGGATGAGAGGGTGGGCTATTCTGGAAGAGAGCAGAGGAAACAAATATCTCTTACCATGCAAAGAGCAGGATGAGGCCTGCTTTGGGGAGTTGAGCAGAATGGCACCATAGTATTTAATTAAGTGTCAGAAGACCCCAGAAGGTCACTTCAGGGTCTTTTTTTTTTTTTTTGAGACAGGGTTTCTTTGTAGCTTTGAAGCCTGTCCTGTAACTAGTTCATGTAGATCAGGCTGGCCTCGAACTCACAGAGATCTGCCTACCTTTGCCTCCCCAGTGCTGGGATTAAAGGTGTGCGCCATCACTGCCAGGCTCAGGTTCTTATACTGTGGTCTTGCCTCCTCTCATCTCCAGTCCCTCCCTGGTGGCTTCTCTGGTCTCCTTGCACTGTCAGCCGTCTGTGTTTCCAGTGTGCTGTGCAGTCCAACCCTGACTTGGCATCCTCTCTCTCCCTGAAGGTTCACCTGGCTCATCAGAGCAGAGGCCCTGTGTTTTTAGTCTTATTTCCGTGGCTGTCATAAAGTGACCTGCGGTGGTTTGAATGAACAATGCTCCCAGCAGGTTCATGTAATTGAGAACCTAGTTCCTGGTTGGTGATGCTGTTTGGGAGGAGCCTTGCTGGAGGACGTATCACTGGGGGTCTTTGAGAGTTTATGACCCCACCCCACTTCCAGTTCATTCTCTTAACTTTCTGCATGCAGTCACACATGTAGATCTACAAGCTTCCTGCTTCCAGGCCTCCCCTGTCATAATGGATTCCCTGCCCAGAATCGTAAGGTCCAAGTAAACTCTTCCGTAGTTACCTTGGGGTGTGGTGTTTTATCATAGAGATAAGACATAAGTAGTACACACCCTGACCAAATGCGACAGGGAATGAACAGGGTTGTTTTAGTTTACAATTCTGGGTTATAGTCTGTCCTTGAGGAATGGTCAAAGCAGTCAATTACACCGCATCCACAGTAGAGGGGAAGGAATGCATTCCTGTTGCCACAAACTTTCCGTCAGGTTGATCTCATGTGGACAAAGGCAGGATCCTGGAGGGTGAGGGGAGAGGGGTGGCATTGGTCTGATGGATCTCTTGGCTGAAGGCTTTAGTTCCTGTCAGGGCTCCCCTCCCTATGACTCTTCTGTCAGCCTTCTAGAAACTTGACTGTAGTTACTGCTTCCTTCTTAGGCACTTTCTGCCTCTTACTTTATTTTTTTAAGTAGTATGTTTCTATAGAACTTTTTTGTTTAATTTTTAAGTTGTGTGTGTAGGTATGTGCATGTGAGTGAGAGTAAGTACCTGCAGAGGCCACAAGGGGGCATCAGATTGCCCCAGAGCTGGAATTACAGGCAATTCTGTGCTAACCAACAAGCATGTCAGGAACCAAACTCTTGAGTTCTATTTGAAACTCAGTCTTTTGCAACAACAGTGTGGACTCTTATCCACTGAGCATCTCTCCAGCCCCTTCTTCCTGCCTCTATATCAGGAGCCAGACCTCAGGGCACCTTTTCTGATGTCACCATCAGTTTCCCGCTGTTTGTCCCTCTGCTCTTCTTGATTTACTGCTCAGCTACTTCTCTTTTCTCGACTGGATTATCTGCTTTGTGGGAAGCGGCATCGTCTCCTTAGCTGGTGGAGCCGTGGGGGCCTATGTCTGGGTCTGGTGCTTACCTGGTGCACACAGGGTACCTGGTACATGTGTGTTAGGTGAAGAAACATATCTATAACATGCATACAAGTAGCCGCCCAGCCACATGCAGACAGACTCATAGACAAGCCTTTGTTGCCTTCACCAGTGTGAACCAGTGGGCCTAGCCTTCTTTTTTTTAAATAATATTTTAAACTTATTCTGTAAGAAGTTCATTTATAACATATATAAGATATATCATAGTTCATATATAACATATTTCAACTCCTCCTGTACCCTCTATGCCCCTCCCAACTTCTTGTTTTCTTCTCAGGTTTTTTAATAACCCATGGAGTTCAGTTTTGCTGCCTGTATGTAAAGGCTGTGCACTGGAGCATGGGTAACCTACAGGGGTGGAAGAAAAATGACCCTCCCTTCCCCAGTAGCCAGCAGTGGCCAATAGCTCCTCAGCTAAGGGTGGGGCCTCATGCATCCCTTCCCCACGCTGGAACGTCGACTGGCTTGTTCGGGTGCAGGCAACCACAGCTGCATGAGTTCTTGACCACACCCACAGAGTCACCGGGCTGGTACTTTCTTGATTCCTTTCTTTTAGTGATCCTTTGCAGAAGTCACCAGCCTTCTGTGGTCTAGCCTGAGGAAGCTTAATGGCTCGGGGCTTTGCTTTTCTGCGACAGGGAAAGAGAAATCCTCTGCGAGCACCCCTCACTCAAGCACCAGGAAATATAGCCAGCTCAGGTCAGCTGTCACTGAAGCAGGAAGGGCAGGGAGCCTGGGACTTGCCTGGGAGGCAGAGAGAGGGTCTTCCGCTGAAGGAGCTGTTGCTCAGGTTGTTTTACATTGAGGGTGTTCTCAGGGTACATTGAGCGGAGGCTCTGGGTTTATTGTGTCAAAGGGGACCGGGGCGATCTGTGGAGGAAAGCAGCTGGACCATTGGCACAAAAGGTGGGGCAGCTGCGCGCCTCCCATCCTCTTAGCTCAGCTCAGCTCAGCTCAGCTCAGCACAGCCTCGGAGAGGCCAAGCATAGATCCAGGGGTCTCCACGCAGGGGTGTCTCCTAGCTTAGCTTCAGCTGAGGAGAGTAGGCGCTGTCTCTTGTTTTCCCTCCTCTCTCTTCCTTCCTTCTGTTGACTTCTTGCTTGCTTCCTTTCTCTCTTGTCTGGTTTCTTGAGGAATCTGAAGGAAAGAGGCTCTCAAAGGAGACCATAAAACCGCTCTGCATTCGGGTTGCTATCACACAGGAGAATGTGGAAGCTGATGATAGTCTATGAAAATTCAATAACCCTTGAAATGGGCGCCAGAGTTGCTCTCTGTAAATTAAAATAATGGCTACCAAGGAATTGTCTCTCACCTCTGCTGTGGAGAATGTGGCTCCGAAGTGGCTTAATTAGGTGCCCCCTTTTGTTTCTAGGAAAAAAAAAAAACCCATTCATTTATCTCAATCAATGGCAAATGCAGGTGGCTGATGATTGTGTTTAATAATGCCCAGCCAACAAAGCCTCCTCGCCTCTTGCAGTTGGGGACGAGTAAACACACACAGAAACTCACACCCGATGAGAGGTTGCAGAGACTTAGCCTTGCTCTGACACCAGCCATTATGCCAACCTAGTGTGTTAAGCGGCCCCTGCAGGCCCCTGTGGCTGTGGTGTGGTTAGAAGGTACAGAAGGGTCCCGGTGGCATCACCAGGTCTCTGCCCTATCCGATTGGACCTCTTCTCCCCACTAGTCTTCTTTCCGTGAACCAAAGCTTTGTGGGTGCCTGGGGACTAGAGAGGGCGAGTTCCCACTCTTAGCTCCCCAGATGCCTGGGCATGGCTGTGTGGATTCTGGAGGGGTGTGTCTGTCTGCCTGTCTACCTGTGTATCTCTGTGCATGGATGTACCTATGTTGTGTCAGTGTATATGTATATATGTTTGCATTTTTGTCTATGTGTGTATATCCTTGTAACTCTGTGTCTATGTTTATATTTGTATGTATGTGTCTGTATATCTGAGTACGTGCTTGTGTGTGTGTATGTGTTTATGTAGTTCTGTATGTTTAAATAACTTTCTGTGTATGTATATTGTAAGCATACACATTGCATGTAAATATATACGATGTATGTAAATATATACATATGCACATATATGTAAATATATGTACTACATGTAATACATGCATATAAAACTTTATGTATGCATACAGCATATGTATATGTGTGTACATGTATGCTCCTATATACACCTGTGTATATACTTGTATCTGTATGTCTCTGTGCATTTCTGTCTGTGTATTCTTTTGTATCTGTCTCTGTGTCTCTATGTGTGTGTTTGTGCCTACATATGTATATGGTACATATGTGTGTCTGTGCTTGAGTTCCAGTGTGTTTCTATGTATATCTGTGTCTGTTTGTCTGTATCTGTGCCTATGCCTATATATTTCTGCATGTCTGTCTCTGTGTGTATTTGTGCCTTTGTATGTCTGTGTGTCTATATGTGTTTATTTGTGTATCTGTCTCTGTGTTTCTGTGCCTGTGTGTGTCTCTGGTCTCTGTGTTTCTCTGTGTGTCTTTCTCTCTCTCTCTGTATCTACATAGACATGTCTCTAAGTGTGTCTGTGACTATCTCTGTGTCTAACCTCTGTGTGTGTGTATATATATGGGAGAAGGGCCATGCTCCTTCCTGCTCAGTCACACACACTGTTCCCCTTTTGCAGAATTCCCGTTTCAGAAACTCAGGATCTAGGCATCCGGTTCCGGCAAGTGACAAACCGGTGAAGCAGAAGCCAGTCCGCCTGAGGGGGATTAATTAACTCCCTTTTTAGGACAGAGAACATTCTTTCTAGGATCTGCTACTCCTCCACAGTCCCTGTGTGGCTGTGGGTGGGAGGCAAGGCACTGTGTGGAGCCTAAACCTACGGGTGATCTGGAACTGGAGGTTCCTCTGAGTCCCCAACTCTGAGCCATCAGTTTCTTTGACCCCAGCTGGTGATGTGCCCAGTGCCAGGCTCTGTGCTCTTGAACTCTGTGGCGTGCTAACACCCACCGTGGAGCATTCCACTTCTCTCAGCTGAGCGTGGTGACGGCTCCCAGGGAGATGGCTACCCTACTAAGGACAAGCCCTCACATGTGCCCCTTGTGTGCTGTGTATGCTTCTTATGGGTCTCAGATGTGCACAGAGACTCTCGGTGTGCAAGCCTCTGTCTCTGTCTATGCATATGTGTGTGCACATGCACACACCTAAATAGCAAGCCGAGTTCGCTGTGCTGTGGCAGCCAGGGACACCCCACTGTTAGGAAACGGATCAAAGGATGCTAATGGATCAAATATTAAATGGCAGCTAAACACCGCACTGAATAATTCACCTTTCTTCATGTGAGCAGCTTTGCTCTGACTGGAATAGGAAGTGGTTTTCGTGCTGATAACGATGTTAGCAGGCAGTGCTGTTTGTTTTCCCGAAGTGTTGGGAAATGTGTGAGAACCCAAGTCTTCACTTATTAAATTCATTCCTGTGGGAAAACAGTGGCAAGATTTTCTCTCTCACCTCGGTTTTTACAGAATCTGGTGGCGGGCGGGTTGGGGGGTTGCTGGGAAACTTGGAGGGGGACTTGGGGTGCTGGCAGTGGGTGCCTTAGAACCCAGGTGGAATTGGGATGCTTTGTCTGGAGAAAGGAAAACTCAGAGGGCAAGGTGGGGGACTTCAGTCTCATAGGTTAAACCATAACTCCGCCTGGTCCCTGCTCTGTTCCTCTCCATTCTTGTGTGGCCAAGGGTTTCACAGAGTTCTAGAATTCTCGAAACAGGAAGTGTATGCTGATCTCTCCAGCTGGGCCTCCCGAGGTCATAAGAGTCTTTTCAAGAGAGACAGGAGTGTGGGAGGCAGAGGGGAGATGGCAGCAGAAGGAGGGGTTTGGAGGGAAGTGGTTGTGGGCAGCATCTAGGAGCTAGAAGAGGGAATGTCCCGTATAGGAAGGATGCAGCTGTGCTCATGCCGTTATTCTAGCTTGGTGTCATCCTCTTTGGACCGGTGACTTCCTAAGCGCTGAAGGGAATGCATTTGTACATTTCAAGGAACTAAATTTTCTGTCACATATGATGGTAACGTTAGGAGGCTGTCATAGTGGGTTCTAGATCTTTCTCCCTGCAGCTCTGTACTACTCCAAATGACACCATCAGGCTGGGGTTTCCCACCCGTGTACAGGTGTATTCCAATTACAGTTGTTGTAATTACTATGGCACACCCTGTATAGGGGCTCTGCCTATATTAGCTTCTGTAGTCCTCGTGAGGTCTCCATCGTCAGGCACTGTTACTAGCTACACTGTGTTAGCTAGCGACTGCTGCGTAACAAATAATGCTGAATGGTTCAAGCTCCAAAGCATCATATGCAGAGGATTCATGGGGGTGCAGATCTTGAAGGCAGATGTCACCGCAGATAGTCTCAGGACCTGCCTACCTTCTTGTGATTGTTAATCTTGATTGTTATCTTGATGGGACTTAGAATCACTAAGGAGACACATCTCTGGGCATGTGTGAGGGCTTTTCCAGAGAGATTTAACTGGGCGGGAGGACCCACCATGACCGTGTGCACAGGCCGTTCTATGGGCTGGGGACCTGGACCGACTCAACGGAGAATATGAGCTGAGCTGCAGCACTCATTCTCTCTGCCTCCCGAGTGTGGATCCAACGTGACCAGCTGCGCCACACTCCTGCAGTCCTGCCTTCCCTGTCACTGTGGACTGTGTCCTTTGAACCACGAGCTAAAACAGGTCCTTCCTTCCTTGACTTGGTTTTTGCCTGATATGTTATTACAGTTGTGAGAAGTCCACTCCCTTCTGGATAATAGAACCAGAGAGGTTGAGCTGGTTCAGTCCAGCATCCAACTCTGGGAGCTCAGCGCCCACATTCCCAACCATTTTTCAGTCTTGTTTGATGAAGTCTGTGTTCTACACTGGCCACCCTTGAGTCTTATTTGAATGCCTCATAGATGTACCCGTGACCCTCGTGGGCTCCTTTGTCCTGGCACGGGCCACTTAGCATCACTGTGCTTGGTTTAGTGTTGATCTTACTTGGCGTGGTGAGACGACAAGGTAGACAGTGGGAGAAAGAAGGGATGATTGACGTGTTGCTGGAGAGAGAGAGCTGCCCAGGTGACACGGGGCTTCAGAATGAGGAGCCGTGGGACAGAGAAGACCGCATGGACAGATGTCTGCTTCCTGCGTTCAGTTAACTTTGTGTGGCTTCCCCAGGGCTGCAGAAACTCAGCAGCTTGGCTGCTTTCCTGACAGCCCTGTCTCCTGGATACTGGTTCTTTGGTTACATGGTACAGTGTGAGAAAAAGCAGTGTCTAAGGCCCAAGGTTAATTGCTTCATGTGGGGGAAAATAAGGGCATGGTGTCCCCTGGATGTAAGTTAGGGGAACACTGTCCACTGTCCAGAGACCTGTCTTTTGTGGGAGACAGAGGGGGCTCCAGATCAAGGTCTCCCCACAGTGGGCTCATTATACTACTGTGCCTTGCTCCTAATCACCATCAGCTAGGAGTCACCAAGTAGTAGCATTCAAAGGCTGGATACCTTAAACTGCTAACACCATCTGGGTCTCCTTAAACTGGCACATTCCCAGATGCTACCCCCAGACTTACTGAACTGGAAACTCACCAGAGTTTGTGGCCCCCAAATTCCTAATGTTCGAATATTCTCCAAGTAACTTTGATTCAGGCAAAATAATTTAGATTTCTTGATTTTTTTCCTTTAAGTCCTAATAAACCTCTGACATTTCTAAAAAAAAATCATATATTATGTATGTAGACTTAGGACTATCCAGAATGTTTGAGAAAATTGAGAGTTTTTTGCCTTAACAATTGGTTTGGATGTTGAATTTTTTTTTTTATAGCAGGGTTTCATTCCATAGCTCAGCCTAGCTTGGAACTCATTATGTAGCCCAGGCTGACCTCAAACTCAAAGCAATCCTCCTGCTTCAGCTTCCTGAGTGCTGGGATTATGGAGTGAGCTATCACCCCGACTTTGTTTATTTGTCGAGCACTTCTCTGGGTCTTTTTTTTTTTTAAATATTTATTTATTTATTTATTATGTATACAGTATTCTGTCTGTGTGTATGTCTGCAAGCCAGAAGAGGGCACCAGACCCTATTACAGATGGTTGTGAGCCACCATGTGGTTGCTGGGAATTGAACTCAGGACCTTTGGAAGAGCAGGCAATGCTCTTAACCTCTGAGCCATCTCTCCAGCCCGCTTCTCTGGGTCTTAAACACTGTGCGACAACTGCACAGTTTATCCAAGGCTGTGTGGTCGTTGGGATGCACTGTCACCAGCCAGTCCCTGTGACTGATGGATGTAGTCTTCATAGAGGGCACTGATCTTGAACTCGCGGACACGGTCACAGTGTGAACATATGGTGACCAGAGCCAATTACCCTCTTTGACCTGTGTGGGATTGGAGCCTAGACTAGTGAGGAGCCTTGTGAGAGTTCAGGGCTGTGTTTGGATGCTTCTGCAAGGCTAGGAGAATAGTCCATGCAGGGACACTTTGAGGAGACACCCCAAGTCCAGTGACATCCAAAAGTCGCTTTCAGCAGGGAGGAAAGTCATGGGATCGACTCCCCTTTAACAGGATACGATATAAAAAGTCTACATTCTGATTCCATTTCTTTGCTCAAGAAAGAAAAACCCATGAAAACAGAAACTTGTCTTTCCATGCGTAGAGACATGCGTGGAGGGCTATAAACTAAGGTGCTAATGCCATTTGGAAACAGGGATGTTACGAGGTATTTTCATTTTCTTCTTATTGCTTATCTGTATTTTTTGAATTTTCTATAATGAGCATCCATTACTTTTGTAATAAAGAACATGGAAAAAAAAAAAGACCAGGGAAATCAGGAAGAGCTGCTGTTTTGGTTGGAAGCTGCCAGACGGTGTATTCATTTGTGTATTTCTCACTTGTGTTGATGGCTAGCAGATCAGGGTTCAAGGAGAGAATTTATGGAACTTATTCCTGAGGTCCTGGGCCAGGCTGAGCACTCTGAGGCTGGAGAGGTCATTGGGAGCTGCCTGTTGTTGATGGGAGGACCTTGGAGGCTCTGTAGCCTGGCCTCCCTAAGTTGTGTGTGTGTGTGTGTGTGTGTGTGTGTGTGTGTGTGTGTTTCCAGCCTGATCAACATACAAGATGACTTTGAAGTCTGGAATTGGCTTTAGGCAGTGTAGACCTGGGGTTTGGGTATGGTAGGCATTGTCCTGATAAGGAGGAGAGGAGAGAGAGAGAGAGAGAGAGAGAGAGAGAGAGAGAGAGAGAGAGAGAGAGAGAGAGAGAGAGCGCAACCCCTCTACTTCTCCTGGGCTTTCCACACATCACAATGCCCTGGAGGAGCAAAACTTGAAAGACAGTGCTCAAATGAGTTTCCATGACATCTGGTCCGATGCTGAAGGGGCTTTGCTGGTTTTTTTTTCTTTTCTTTTTATTAAAGTTCATTACTTCCAATTATAAAAGAGGGGGTTTGGTAGATTTATCTCGTAAATCTAATTGAACCATTTCCCCCACGCTTCTCCCCAGTGTAAAACATTCTTGCCCTTTGGTGCAGAGAAAGAACTGAGACGAGCCTTTCTTAATTTGAAAAAAAACATATTTATCCTTGAAAGCCATAGAGAATTGAAGGAAATTCATCCTTGAAAGGGCTTAGAACGGAGGCAAAGGAAATGGACTTGGTCTGCAAGTGATGGAGGTGGGCCTGCCATGTAGGGAGCTAGTCATCCTTGGGATCCCCTAAAATTTCTCCCAAATGGGGGTGTTGATAACGCGAACACCAAGGATTCCTAGGACGTCGGTGGAATTCAGCCAGTTAGTCTGTGTGTGGAAGCCTGGAGGCAGTTCTCCTGTGGAAGTGCACAGGTTGATAGAAGTCAGCCAGCCTGGAGCAACCATGGGTGAGGGCCGAGACTGGCAGATCTTTCCCTCTTCTCTGTTATTCTTTCAACAAAATTCTTGGCCTGGAAAAAGATACCTTTGGCAAGAAGTGCTTGGGATGCCCTGAGTTTTGTCAAGAGTATGAGGTTGGAGGTCAGGGCATGTGGGGTAGATCATGAGTCAGCAAAGCCGGTAGGCGTCTTGAACCCAGAATTTACTGCTGGGCCACTAGCCTTAGTCTTTTATCTCTTCGTCTCTTCCTTTCCCTGTAGTACGAATAATAGAAACCCAGAGACAGATATTGGGGTTCAACCTGAAGATCGGAAAAGCAAAGCAGCCTCTAAGAAATCCGCAGACTGAAAAAGAGAGAGTTCCTGTCATCCCGTTTTATATTCCTCTCTAGTTCTGGGATTAAAGGTGTGCACCACCACCGCCCGGCCTCTATGGCTAACTAGTGTGGTTGTTGGGATTAAAGGTGTGTGCCACCACTGCCTGGTCTGTGTGGCTGACTAGTGTGGCTGCTTTGCACTGACCTTCAGGCAAGCTTTATTTATTAAAACATAAATAATATACCACCACTATATTTCCCCTCTTTCCCAGCCTTCTTTTTTTCTTTTTGACAGAGTCTCATGCTTCCTAGGTTGGCTTTGAACTTCTGGTTCTCCAGCCTTCACCTCTCAGGTGCTGGAATTAGAGGACTATACATGTCACACCTGGTTTATGCAGAACTGAGAACTGAACCCAGGGCCTCGTGCATAGCACTCTAGGTGAGCCCTCCCCTGGATGAGCCACATCTCCAGCCCGTCATCTTGTTCTGTAGTGAGTTTTTCTAGGACTTTCTAAAAGTCCCAATTGAGAAGGGTGTGACTCAGAGCATGGTGAGAGGTGCACTTGGGGATTAGACCTAGGAATCTTGAGGCTAATTGTGTGACAGCGGAGGACAAGGACCTCACTTATGTGTTCCTGGTGTAACTACAACCGTGTCGTTATCTTCCCAGACAAGAGCCAAGGTGGTGGTGATGGGATCAGGACAGGCGAAGCGAATCCTGGGCTTCTCATTCTTTTGTTTCCCTATCCCCTGAAGGGAGATAGGTACAGGGCCCTGGGAGAGGGGACAGATGTTGGAGAACAAGGGAGGTGGACTGCCCTCCAGCTTGGTCTAGCATCTGCCTGGTCCTAGCGGGTGGTTCTTGAACCCTTCTCCTGGAATCTGGTTCGCCACAAGCTATCTATTCTGACCTTCCTGTCAAATGGCAATGCTGTCCTTTATTGTTGGGCAGTGTGGGACTGGCTGGAGGGTGACAAAATGTTCCTAGTGGTTACCATTGTTTCTAGTGGTTACGAGTAAAGTTAGCAATGACAATGTCTTCAAGCAGTCAGAGTCTTCCCAGGAAGAGCCCACAATGACAATCTCCCGTCTTAGAGGACCAGAAGTCTCATTCCTGGATCATGCCTAGTCTGTGTCCTCCCAGGGTCCCATCTGCTGAAGCATCTTTGCTCTCTTGGCTCCCCTTCTCCTACCCAGGGCTCTGAGTATGAGATGCTGACACCCCAAGGAACCCTTATAAATGAGAGGTCCTATCAGCCAGAGGGTTCTTGGGACGCTCGTGATGGAGGGGTAGCAGGGATGGGGAGCCCAGGGCTGGCACTTGCAATGTGGAATTGTTTTTTATTATGTACCTCATTCCACTTCCTGCTGACAAAGCAGGTTGTCTGTACAGCCAGGCTTCTCATCCTCTGGACGTCAAAAGTAGAGTAGGCTTGATGGCAGTTGATGGCTTGTGGGGCCAGAGATGGGCTGGAGATGGGCTGGTGTCATGGCCCATACTCCTTTACTAAGGCAGAGGTGAGATGAGGCTGGGCCGCAGTCATGTCCTTGGTGCTGCTGCAGAGGTCCCTGGACTAGTCAGTGTCAAATCCTGGGCCCAGCTGCTATTTAGGCCATGCCCACCTGTGGCCTCCTCTTTCTTACAGATGAAGGAAATGGTGGACCCCTAACTAAGATGTGAATCTCTAGTCCGTCACAGACAAACCCACTGCCTCAGGGAAGTTTCTAGGCCTAGGCTGCCAGACTCTGGCACACCACGTGGCAGCCAGTGTTTTGGATGCAACTCTATGCCCTTCCCTCGAACTTCATCCTCTTATTTGCCCGTTGTTTCCCCGGCAGTACAGGAAGCTCCTCCCCTTCCCCTGCCTCGGGCCAGGGAATCAGATACAGCCCCACCATATGAAACATCACCTTTCCTCTGAGAGCCATAAGATGGGAACCTCCACTCTGCATCATGGGCTTGAACTCTCCCCGTTCCTGACCGTGCCGGCATCTGCCTGTCTGTCTATGGCATCAATAACTGTTAGTAAATCTCCACCCAAGAGGACAACCCGCCTCCGAGTCCCCTTGAGCCTCAAGCCTTTATAACAGTGGTCTGCTCTGGATTCAGTCACTCATCCCACCTTACCTTTCTGTCTTCGTGGTCATAGCACTTCCTTGAGCCAGTCAGTGAGGGTGAAGGGCGGCAAAGGAAGGGGCTGCTCTCCCTGGTCACCTCCTTGCTTATAGGATGGTAGTCACAAGGGATCTGCCCGTCCTGGGTTGTGGCAACCATTTAGTGAGTACTAGGTAAGAACTCACTGATGGGATAGATGCTGAGTGTGAAGTATGAGCCCTCAAGTGGAGAGATGAGTGAGTGTAGATTCGCAGGCACGTGACACACTTGGAGACATGCCTCAAGTACTGAGAACACATGTAACCCAGGGAGGTCATTAAAAGGAGCATTTTTTTAAAAAATTAAGCCTGTGCTCTGGAGAGATGGCTAAGTAGTTACGAGCACTGACTGCTTTTCCAGAGGACCAGGGTTTAGATCCTAATACTACTCCAAGATCTGATACACTCACACAGACATACATGCAGGCAAAACACCAAGGCACATAAAATAAAAGTACATTATTTTTTAAAAAAAGGTCCATTGACATGACTCAGGGGTTAACTCTGAGTCACGTTGATGTGACTCTCTCTCTCTCTAAGTAGTAAGTTCAGTTCCTCTGAAAAATCTAAGTAGCCCAGATCGTTTCAAGGGATTATTGATTGGCTGGTAATTAAACGCTAACACTCTAGCCATTACTGAATCCGGAGATGATGATGAAGATGAAGAAATGGGTCATTGTGGTTGCAGTGGATGCAGCCCAGGGGCAGAGTGCATGTCTAGTTTGTGCAATGCTCTATCTTCAGCGCCCCCCACAGCTGTGGGGTGGAGTGAGGGCTGGTGAGCATGCGCACTGGCCTTGGCAGCGAACTGGTTCTGGGATGCCCTCTGGCCTCAGTACTGGGGACCTGCCGTGTGCATCCCACCTCGGACCCCAGCTCCATCAGAGTCTGAGCCCAACCCAATCCAAAGCAGCAAGAGGTCAACATTTTTTTAAATATCAGAGAAATGATTACAGTTTGTCCCAGATTTTTGGAGCCAAGAGAGCAGCAAGACATTAGCATGAAGGCCTCGGAGGGTCTGGAACTGTCTTCGGTCAATTATGGCTTTCCTTTTAATCGCTATTTATTTTTAAATATCTATCTAATATATAATAATATACACAGAAGCTTTGGAGCCCATCGCCTCTGCCTTTCAGCAGTACTGAAAATCCCATTTACAGAGGACAAATAGCTTTGGGTAAAGTCTTCAAAGCAGCAGTTAGCAGCTCTGCTTTCTCAGGTGGTGCCTATCTGGGGTTGGGGCACTGTGGTGAGATTATTTTAATTCCATTAGGACTCTCTATGTGGTCTGGCTGTCTGGCTGTCTGTCAGGGAGGCAGATGCTGTCTTTGCTGGCTTCCCTTACCCTGAGAAGGCTGTATAAGTTTCTTGGGGTATTTGGGGGAGGGGGAGGGCTGGATGGTCTGTCTATACCTGTGGGGGTCTGTCTCCAACCCTGGACCCCGATAAGGCTGGAGAGACCTGCCCATCTTTTCTTTGAACTTCAAAGGCTCCGTGAGCAGCTTTCTCCTGTTGTGACTCAGGAGGGTGTTAGCAGAGTTTGTGTCTGTGGGTATGAATGCCTTGGGCCATGTGGATTTAGGAAGCCAGTGTGAATATTCTATAAGCCAGAACTTACTGAGCTCTGGCTGTATCAGACTCACTGGCCATTCCCAGATGCCAGGCCCCTTCCCAGTTTGGTGGGATGGTAAATCCTGCTGAGGGAGGAGTTATAGAGTGCTGGGGTGTGGAGAAGAGGGGCACCCACTTCAGTTAAATGAAGGCTTTCGAGGAGGCGAGACCTCATCTGAGTACCGCAGGATGAGTAGATTGAGACCTTTCCACTGCACTGACTGGGTCTATCTCAGGTGGGCCTGGGGTTTGGGATGGGATGCTGTGGGGTGAAGACATGGCCAGACCCAAGTAGCTCAGAAGGCTGTGGAGGTGGCAGGGACAGAGAGCTGGCTGCACAGTCCAGTTGGCATGATGAGGTGGTTTTAAGTGGGGGCTGAAGACAGGGTGTTCCTTGTCCTCAGACGCTTGGATCAGTCAGGGGACAACATGGGGTGGGAAAAATGGCTGTCATGTCTCCCAGAGAGGAGGACTTGGCTGAGAAGTGGTGCTTTCTGGGAAGGAAGACAATCAATTATTTTACTAATGGCAACAGCCAAGAAATGTTAGTGAGTAATTTATATCAAGGGTGATAGGGGGACCAGGGTCTCAAGTGGCTTCTCCTGCTGAACCCTCCTCTCCCTCGGGGGTCACTGGGAAATGGCCTGGACATCTAGTACTCTTCTTTTTCTATGTGGTATACAAGGGCCCAGAGGTTCTTTTTGCTGTTGTTGCACGTGGACTGGCTCTTCCAGGGCTTGCGGGCCGGGGTGGGGGTATGTATTCCTGACTGGTGGTGAGCGGGGTAGCCTGAGGTATCTTTTTCAGGAACATGGAGGCAGGCAGGGTCTCATCACCACTGATGACTCTGTGGCTCTGTGGTGGCCTTGAGAGTGACAAAACGCTTGGCCTTGAAGCCAGAGGACTCTGGGTTCCAGATAAGGTTTTCTACCCTCTCAGCAAGCTGCATCCCGGGGCTAGAGAGTGGGATCCTAGGAAGCTGGGCCAGCTCGGTGCCCCTTTAATGCCTCAAGGGGAGCCAGGGATGGTAGCAGCTCACCTGGTATCTGATGGTATGGTGGCTTCCCATGAAGAGTGGCTTTCTAAAAACCCGGGCCCTGGATGGCATTTGCTGGTTCTGTTGTCAGGCCACCTAGTCTTGCTTGACACCCCCGGCGGCTGCTTTCTCCTTCTTCTCGTCTTTGTCCTCCTCCTCTTCACGCTCAGTTCTGCTATCCGTAAAGTGTGGGTAGCTAATATTAAATGTGTCATTCACAGGATATGTGGCAAACCTTCTGTCCCCACCTGCTCCTGTGTTCCTCAGAGTTCCTTCTCCCGGCTCTCTGCTGGGTCTCTGGGACCCAGTGAGCAGCCAGAATGGAAAACGCCTACCAGGATCCACCTCTCTGGTGACTCAGCTCTTGAGTGCATCACAGGAAAAAGTCAGAGCATAAGATGGGGAGAGGAACTCAACGGGGCTCAGAATAGCCAGGCCGGCAGCTTGGGGTGGGTGGGTGGCACTAATTTTATATGCCTACAGTTCCTCGAGTCACAGTGATGGCAAAGTGCCCTTCCCAGATGGCTTGGGCGGCTTTGGAGGGGGACCGCCCCTCCGTAGGCTCTGTGTGAACGTGGACTCCCATTCTCGCAAGGTTGGGCATTACTGATGGGGAGGCCGTTTCTGTCCTGCTGAAGTCTCTTAGAGTCCTACACGCCCACAACAGCCTTTCCCGGATTCAGGGTCTAATGGTAGGCAGGCATTGCTGCCTCCAGTTTGCAGACAGAAAGAGTAAGGACTAGTATTTTGCTAACTCTTTAGGTGATGCCATTTGGGGGAGATTTTGTGTGTACCACTGTGATGGACTGTATCCCTTCAAACACTGAGCTAAACTGAACTGTTTTCTTCATGTGCTTCTTGCCAGGGTCATAGCAGTGAGAAAGTAACTAACACAATGTCGCATGCTGAGGCTGGGGCAGGGCTCAGGTAGAACCTAGGTTCTTTCTGTATTGCCCAAAGGTGGGCTAATCTCTCCCCTCGTCTTCTTTCTCTTTCTTCCCATTCTCTATTCATTAGAAGCGACCTACTGACCATCTGTATTAGTCACATTCTCATTATTGTGACCGGAAACGTAAAGGGCTCATTTGGGGTTATAGCTTGAGGATGCAGGAGACTGATGCAGATGGTAGCTCTGCATCCACAGTCAGGAAGCAGAAGGAGACCCATGCTGGTGCTCAGATCGCTCTCTCCTGTTTCTTTAGTCTAGGACTTGACTCCTGGTGCTGCCCACACCCAGGGTGGCTCTTCCCTCCTCAGCTAAACCCCTCTAGAAACATCCTCACAGGCACACCCGGTGGCTCTTCCCTCCTCAGCTAAACCCCTCTAGAAACATCCTCACAGGCACACCCAGAGATGTGAAAGTCCAGGTAATGGGGCACTATTTACCTGTCACACCAACTCACGTGGAAGTGGAGTTAGGTCTCACCTCTCTAATGGGAGGGCATGGAGAAAGCTGCAGACTTTCTGGCACAAACTCAATGACAGAAGACAAGCAGGGTAGGTGGAGAAGGCATGCTGAAGAAGAGAAGGTGGGCATGGCATTCCAGCTGCAGGGGTCTGGAGGACAAAGGCTCTGAAGGGTCAAAGGCCATAGGTGATGAGTTCGAGGTCAGTGAGAGGCTTCCTGTGTAGACTTGGGGATCAGTGGTAGAGTTGGGATATACCGGACTAGACACCATCTGGGCCTATGTCTGAACTGTCATGGACTCATTTCTGTACAGTCCGGGTCCTTAAAGCCTAAAATCAATGAGTTTCTGTCACTCCCTGGGCTTGCACAGCCCTTTGACAGCAGCTGACAGTAGGCTGAGCTTCTTCCTCAAAGCCCTGGGGACACTCTTGCTGGGGAATTTGCTAAGCTGGCTTGGGATCTGAGGTCCAGGGAAGCTGTATGTCCTCACCATTCCCCAGAGCTTTGGGACTAGCTGTCACCCTTACTGACATCCTTCCGGAGACCTGCTCCTGAGAGTCTGGGACAAGGCAAGGACACGGCCCATGGTTGGTGGAGTTTGTAGCCCCTCTGTCATCCTGGAAGAATATAGAGGGAGTGGGAGCTCTTTTGAGCAGGCCTGAGGGGTCTGAGGAAGGACTTCCTTCTGCCTGAATGTGAATCATTGCTACTCAAATGAAGAAGCTGCACAGGGAAATGTCCCAGCCACACTGAGCTCCCGGGTGACGGATTGCCTGTGTGCGCCTCACGACGACAGCAATCCCAGCTCTCCGATCTGCTTCTCCCCTGGGTCAGGAGCCCAGACCTGGGCTGGGAAGCAGCTGGTGGACCCTCTAGGTTCTTCTCTGGCATGAGACAAGGGGACTGGATTTAGATTTAAGGTTCAGTTACGGACGAGGAGCTGTGCAGAGGGACAGGTGAAGGAGTGACAGGCAGCGCTCCCTGGCCATGAAGGACGAAACTGCTGAGAGGGTCCGCTGCTGGCTTTGAATACGTAAGCCGCTATGATGATAAGAGGCCGAGGGCTGCCACGGAGCTGAAAGTGAACCCCACTTATTGGCAACCAACAGGGTGGGGCTCAAGCAACTGAATTTGCAAACAGTGTGAGCAAGCCCAGAAGTGGATTTTTCTGTCGAGTCTCCAACTGAGAACCCAGCGCACAACCACTTTGGTCTGCGGCCTCCTGTGTCCGGCAGCCTCCCGTGGCTGTGGCCTCCCGTGGCTGTGGCCTCCCGTGGCTGTGGCCTCCAGTGTCTGTAGTCTATAGTGTTCCAGAGCAGAGACCCCAGGAAGCTACAGAACCGTGAAATAACCCACATGGGTGACTTCCCACTGCTGGGTTTGTGCCATTTGTTAGTTGGAACAGGCATTGACTACAGCGGTGGTCACACTTGTCAGCCTAGATGATACGTGGGCTTATGGCAGTTGGGAACTGCAGGGTCGGTGGCCAGGATGCGACTTGCCTTGTGGCCTTGGCGCCTCAGCTCCCTGTGGTCTTGTGGCTCACCTCTCACGGAGCTCCTGGGAGTCACATGACAGCTCACTTTTTATGTCCAGCGCAGCCACATTTTATTGTTGAATTAGCAGGACTAACAGTGGCGTTTTAGTGGCTGATTGGGACCCGTATATTAGCAACTGGATTAATAAGCGCACGGTGACAGGAGACCGGCGAGAGTGAGAAAACGAGACACGGTATTTATCCCCAGTGCAAAATCTTTTTTATTATTAAAGACACGGTGTTAACTGAGGATAGATTTAAGGCCTGCTGGTAATTTTATTGAATAATCAGCAGCCCAGGGTCCCCACAGCAGTCTGAGTCCAAACCCCCTCACCTGGGGTTCCTGGAAAAGCGATTGAGCTGTAGCACTTGCTTGGGACACCCCTCCCTCCCTGCCCTGGTGAGCTCCCTGTGGGTGGACCCTGGGCAGGACACAGGGTGAGTTTTTGTTTACCTAGATGGGAGGGGGAAGTTGGTAAAGTCAGTGGCAGTCCTGGGGTGTCTAAGAGAGGGTTTGTGGGGGGCCATTGTTAGAAACGTAGTGATGGCTTAGGACTAGCTCACATGTGTGTTTAACCCATAGCCTGTGGGATGAACACACTTGAATAGGATTGCTTGAATGCAGCCAACACAAAGTCATCAACTTGTGTGTGTGTGTGCATGCGTGTGCGTGTGTGTGTTTGGAGGAATGGTCAGAGGAATCTCTGGCTTGTTGCCTTATTTTTTTGAGGCAGGATCTCTCGCTGAACCTGGCTAGGCTGACTGGCTAATGACAGCCAACCGTTCATCTGCCTCTATGGGCTGGGGTTAAAGAATCATGCCACTATGCCTCGCTTTTTACACAAATCCTGGGATCCGAACTCAGGTCCTTATGCTTGTATAGAGGGTGCTTTCTTTTTCTTCATCCCATTACACGATTTTCTTTGCTTTTTTATTTAATTTAATTTTTTTCTTTTTGGTAACTTAATCATGTGGTTCTCTAGTGTGAGCTTTGTGGATGGCGATATGGCTTAGTCACAGTGTCAGAAGGCCTGACATGCAGGCAGATACTTTGTTTCTCTAAGGAGACTAGATAACTAGAGGATACTTATACTCTGGTGACAGCCAGTCTGGACCCTTCATCTGGCCTTTTCCAGGATCTAACAGACTCTGGACCCAAGGTTCCTAGCTTTGCTGAGGGATGGGTGCACCTGGCATTGACTGGAGGGGCCCTGGAGTGAAGGGCACCGGATAGGAGGGGCCCCTAAGTGGGAGGGACCTTGGGTGCTAGAGTTTCCATTGACTTTCTGGAGTGAAGCATGCTCAGGCTGTTCGTCCTCTGAACGATTTCGAGGCTAGATTATGAGACAGGAAGGAAGGCTGAGGATGCATGTAGCTCAGAGGTGGAGAATTTGCCTGTCTGTACGGTAGGGTTTAATCCCTAGCACCATGACCAACAAGGTAGGGAATGAGTCCAGGAAGGCTGGCAGCCAGTTGTGCGAGCCAGGCCTGCTTCTGGACAGATCAGATCACTTGAACGGCATATATTCCGCTCTGATGCAGCTTCTTTCACTGTTTCTGTGAGGTTCTATTCAGCATCCTGCTTAGTCCTGTCTCGCTCTGATCTTCCCATGGACTTGGGGGTGACCTCTTTGCACTGCAAGCTCCCTCTCAGCAGACTCGATAAAACATTCTAGGAGGAGAGGAACTTCTGGGGCACAGGTCCTGAAGAGAACAAACGTGGGCTTTAGAACATGACTAGCCTGGG
Organism: Arvicola amphibius; assembly: GCF_903992535.2. NCBI lineage: Eukaryota > Metazoa > Chordata > Mammalia > Rodentia > Cricetidae > Arvicola > Arvicola amphibius. The sequence continues at coordinate 68,455,596 of NC_052050.1, read as the reverse complement.
CTCACCATTTCCAGGGTTGGTCTGCAGCACACTTCTGATTTGGCAGCCTGCTGCCTTGGAGAGCCATCTTTAGAAGCGGTCAGTAAAATAAAGGCTGGCCCTCTGGCCTGCTACCCTTGCTGTTTAAGAAAGCAGATGTAAAAAGGAATGGCTCTGAATGCCTCTATGGAGGGCATCTCAAGGGCCCAGAAGACGGCAGCCTTTGGGGACCCTAAGTCTGTCATCTTCGTAGATTAATTTATCAGAGACTATCAAGGATCTGGGTCCCTGAGATGACTCAACCACTCTGGGGCTGAACACTGGAAAATCCGGGTGATTGTTTATTGCCTCTATTTTTTATTATCAGCAAAACTTTAATTACAGCTCTCACTAAACCTACTACCTTCTGCCAGCATTTACAAGGCAATAAATTTCCCTTTCTCTCCTTTCACAGTCTGAACCTGCAATAGGGCAGTGCGTATGCATGGGAAGATATTGATTCCCCAAAGAAATTATAACGGCATTTGTTCTCAAGTAAACACACAGAGCGGCTATTATAGCACGGAGAAGAGTCGATTGTCTTTGCTTTATTAAACAACACAGTGCTCAATGGGAAAGCCCATCCAAATTATCAAGAGATTGGTAGAGCGGACAGGCGGCAGGGCCTACAGTGAGGCTTCGAGTGGGGAGCTGAGAAGGGGGGCTCTGTCTCTCCTTGTTTCTCACCCCTTCATCGAATCACCTGGCTCCTCCCATCCCTCCCCCTGCATCCCCTTTAACACCAGAGGGGCATTGATCGTGGCTTTCAGCATGGGGTGGGCAGCCCACTGCAAGCTGGCAGACACGAAGCACATATGAGGCCTGCCAACTGGCTAATGGCCCCATGGGTATTGGCAGACAGTAAACAAAAGCCTTTTAAAAAACTTCCTGTTGTGTTACTGGCAGGTAGAGAAGGTTGATGCATCCATCAGTCTAATTTGGAAAATGGAACATGGCCCAGCATTGCTTTGGAAGACTCAGGAACGCACCCTGGTCAGCAAGAGAGGGTGGTGGGCCGTGACCTAGCGCCCAGAAGGCAATTTGAAGAGAATGCTTTATTGTGCACAACTCAGTGTGCAATCCCACAAGAGCTGAGGACGTCTGTGCCGTATTAGAGCATCCTGTACATTTTTCACAGAGCGAGACCTGGCATCCAGGTAAGAAAAAGTTTGGGCCCACTTTCCACGATGAAGTAAGTTTATAAAACATGAAAGAGAGCTAAAGCTTTCCTGTAGTGGGGATTTCAGGGTCTCTCTATTTTATGATAACACGCCTTATAAATCTAGAAGAAGAGAAAAAAATATATAAAATTATCAGGCAAAAATAAATCTAAGTTTTACGTTTATGTAGTGAGGGCAGGGTACGGAAGTTAGAGGATGGTTTGCAGGAGATGGTTCTCTCCTTCTGTCCTAGGGGGTCCCTGGGATCAAACTCAGGTGGTAAGGCTTTGCGGCAAGTGCCCTCACCTGCTGAGCCATCCCATAATAGAAGTTCACGTTCTGTGTAGGGCCAAGGAGCTGACGCACTCTGCTTTGTGAGTAGCCTTTTGAAACGGAACAAGGATGGACTACAGTGAGGAATGGGTTTGTCTTGCTGTGGGGTGGCTAGAACCAGCTGCTGAGTGCGTCTGGGGAGGCACGTAGTAGGTGCTTTTCATATTGCTGGGACAGAGTGTCTAGCAGAGCCAACTTAAGGGAGAAAGCGTTTATTTTGGGTCGCAGGCGAGGGTGCAGTCTATCACGCTAGGAAGACAGGGTAGCAGGAGCTTGAGGCAGCTGGGCTCACTGCAGGCAGGGAAGCAGGTGGAGCCAGCTCTCTCTTTACAAGCACCAAGGAATGACAGACAGACAGACCATGAGGAGCAGTGAGCGGTTAAAGGTAAGGAGCAGTTCCAGAGATAAGGGAACTGGGGATAAGGATATCATTTCATGATACCAAATGGGCCAAGGTCCCATAACAAGACCTTAAGATAATGTTTAGTAACACCTGGTGGGAGAGGGAGGGAGGGGAGTTCCAGGGAAGAAATGCGCCACTCAGGAAGTAGGAGAGGGAGGGACATGTTTAGTTAAGGTCTACCCACTATACAGGTGTGGATGTGTTACCATTGGTATCCCTCTTAAGTCCCAGAGTCTGGCAACCTGAAGTCTGACAACTTCCTTGGGGAGGTTAGAATGATGCCTATCATTCTCTGGAACCCAGGCATCGAGAAACTGTGTTATAGGGTTGGAGACTCATAGATGGGCTCTTGGTTAGGGTCTTGCAGCTGTAAGAAAGATGCCCCTGCAGCTGGCTGAGGGACAACCACATCTGGATTCCAGCAATCAGTGCCATACAGAGTCCAAACCCTTCATTTCTGTGTCTTCCAGAGCCCTGTTCTCTCTACTGCTTAATATTTTATATCATAGCGCAACCGAGACTCATGCCAGAGATGTGTGCTGAAGGGTATGGGATTTGAGATGCCCCTCAATCCCCGGAGCATCAGGATCAAGACCCTTGACACACACACACACACACACACACACACACACAGAGTCCAGGGTGTCCCTTAGTCTCTTGAATGTCCTGGGCTCCCAGTGTTCTTGGTAGCCTGCTTATGGTCTGTCGCTCCAAACTCGCAGGGAGGCCTCATTCCTCAATATGGCTGTGTTAGGAAGTGGGTGTTTTGAGATAATTAGGTCAGAGGTGCCCCCCTCATGAATGGGCTAATGCTAAGTAGTTGGCGGTTCTGCTGTCATGGTGACTCTTGAGCGCAGGAGGTTTTTAGCCCCCGACTCTCTCCTCCCCTTTCTTGTCTACATGTCACTCATTCTGCTCACTGAGTGTCCACCATGATGTCATCTGTTGCTATGTCCTTGGGGGACCTTACCAGAAACAGCACCATGCTGTTCTGTTGACTTTCCAGCCACCAGATTGTGAGCAAACAGACTTCTTTTTCTCTGTGAAGTATCCAGCCTTGGGTATTTTGCTATAGCCATGTAAAATGAACCATGGCACTGTTTTTCCAGTCAGTAAGGATAGAAACTAGGACCACGGAGGTTGTTGTATGTATGTGTGTGTAAGGAATTGGTATGGGAATAAACATACTTGAAATAGCTGGATGTTTTTCCCTCAATTCTTTTCATTTTTTAAAAAAGTCTCAAAAGTTATGTTTGGTGTTGAGCCCTCCGAAGAAAGAGACCAGGAAGAAGAGATGAACCACCCACATTCTTTTTTTTTTTTTATTTTACATGCCAACCACAGTTCCCCCTCCCTCTCTGCTCCCACTCTGCTCTCCCCTACATTCCTCCCCAAACCCCCATTTACTCTTCTGAAAGGGTGAGGCCTCCCATGGGGAGTCAACAAAGTCTGGCATATAAAGTTGAGGTGGGACCAACCCCTCCCCCTGAGCAAGGTATCCCTCCATGGTAATGGACTCCAAAAAGCCAGTCACGTACTAGGGATAAATCCTGGTCCCATTGACAGTGGTCACACAGACTGCCCAAGCCACAGAACTGTCACCCACACTCAGAGGGCCTAGTTTGGTCCTATACAGGTTTTCCTGCGGTCAGTCCAGAGTCAGTGAGCTCCCATTAGCTCAGGTCAGCTGTTTCTGTGGGTATCATCATCATGGTCTTGACCCCTTTGCTCATATTATAGCTTCTCCCTCTCTTCAACTAGACTCTGGGAGCTTGGCCCAGTGCTTGGCTGTGGGTCTCTGCATCTGCTTCCTTCAGTTACTGGATGAAGATTCTATAATGACAATTAGGGGAATTACCCATGATCTTAACCCTGAGATGGAACTACATTCCTTTTGGCCTTCTCTGTGTCTAAAACAGATTCTAAATACCTATTATTTACTAACTTTTTAGTTTTTTTAGCTAAAATATTGAAAATGTGCCACTCAGGATGTGCAGGAGGAAGGAAATATTTAGTTAAGGTTATCCATTATATAGGTGGAGACTATAATTAACTAAATGTTAAGGGTAAAATACACTCTTAAACTGTATTAAGGGTATATTTAAAAGCAGCAAATATATATATATATATATATATTTATATTTGAAAATATTTTTAGTTTGTTTTATGGGTATGGGTATTTATGGATGTGTGTTTCACCGCATCCATGCAGTGCCTGCAGAGGCCAGGACAGGGTGTTACATCTCCTGGACCTGGAGTTAGAGATGGTTGTGAGCTGCCATGCGGGTGCTGGGAATCAAACCTGGGTCCTCTGGAAGAACAGCCAGTGCTCTTAGCCATTGAACCATCCCTCCAGTCCCAACTTAGATTTAAAATTTTTGGTGCTGTTTTCTGTTTTATTTTTTTCAAATCTCCAATAGCATGAAAAATGTAAAAGATGTGGCATTCAGAAAATTAGCATCTCTCAAGATGACCCCTTCTGTTTGTGGCAACACATAGAGGTATTTTTTTTACTTTTCATTAGGCTGTGCCCACATAGGACAGCGTTTTAGTGGCTGACAGTGTGGAGCTGTATCAACTGCCGTCTTTTATTTATGTAGCTCCTCATGTTGGGTCATTTGCTGTTTCTAATTTTCTTTTTTTGTCGCTGGGAACAGAGTGTCACCCATCATTTGTGTCTCCGTATATGTGTTGCAAATTCAGGTTTTCTTTTCTCAAGAAAAAAATGTCGAGGCGGTAGACGTGCCAGCCGAAGGGTCACTCTTGATAGCCACCTTGATTGGCTTGAGAATCAGCCAGGAGATGGGTAAAGCACACCTGTGCACGCATCTGTGATGGCATTCCCAGGAAGGACTACCCAGAGTGGCATTTTCTCTCAGCAATGGAAAAACTAACCAAAGGAGAAGCCTATGTGTGTGGCTCTCAGTTCACATCATATATTATGTTCTGGAGGAGCCGTAGTGACTCCCTTTCCCATAGGCATGGGGTTTTTAATTTTCATTTTTACCCACACAGGGCATGGCTCACTTTACAAGAAGCAGATGTAAAAGAACTTCAAGCTCTGAGTCTTCTCTAGCCTCGGCTGCGCATCTTTGGCATGCCCAGGTAAGTCTTCCTGTTTTCATTAGCTTCATGGTCTAGGTCAGTTCTGTGGGACCAAGTGAAGCTGTCCCGACTTCAGGTGAAGAAGGTTCCTGGACAAACTGGAGTGAGATGTGTGAAGACCCTTTCTGGTTTTTGTAGTCAAATCCAGAAGTGTTTATTTAAAATTATCTCCTGGAAATTGCTCCTGGACTCAGAACAACTCATCAAGAAGAACTTGTAGAGGCCATGTTTTTCATTTCCTGTGGGGCTCCACAGATGTGAGCCTGTTCCACCATGACTAAAGGTCAGAGAGTGTGAGCTTACTTTTACTCTTTCAAAATTGCTGACAGCAGATGTGGCTACAAACAAGAGATCCTGACCTAGGGTGTGTGTACTTGGTGATTTATATATTAAGATGACCCATAGAGGTGGATCTGCTCCACCTTGACCAAAGGTCAGAGAATTCAAGCCTATTCCTGCCCCTTCATTTTAAAACAGGAGGTTTGACCCAGGGAGTGGCTGCCTACAGGATGCTTGGTCTGAGGTGTATTTGCTGCATATTCTGCCCAAAACATCAGAATGCTTAACTCAGGAAACAGTGGCTTGATGTCTCAATTGTTCTGGTTGTCTTTTGCCTCTCCCCTTTTTGTATTGGGTATATAAGTATATGGAAAATAAATGCAGGTGGTTTCAGGATTCAGTATTCACTGAGTCGCCCTCCTGGTACAATCCTACGTCTCTGTATCTCTTTCGTATCTCTGTCTATTCTTCCTAACATGTCTATTCCACATGCCCGTAATCTGGAACATATGAACTCATCGAGGCTGGACCCCGACAAATGTCACCCCAACGTTTGGCTTATGATAATTTCCCAGTTTGACAGATGGGAAACTGAGACCCAGAAAGATCCAGAGTCCTGCCCGAAGTCCAATGATGCGCTTTCCTGTTTCCGTTGGACCCTTCCTTTCTCATAAATGTATCATTAAAGTGTGGTATTCGGGGCTGGGGAGGTGACGCAGTGGGTGCAGTGCTTGTGCACAATGAGCTGGAGTTCGGCTCTCCAGCACTTTCACAAATAGACACCAGGCGAGGGTAGTGGCTGCCGGTGACCCCAGCACCCAGGCAGAGACAAGATAATTCCTGGAGCAGGCTCGCTAGCTACACTAGCTGTGGGCCTGAGAGGCCCTGCCTCTACATACAAGATGGAAAGCAGTTGAGGAAGATACCCCATACCAACCTCTGACCTCCATATGCATGTTCACACATGCCTTCACACACAACTGCACCTACAAACTTGGGAACACACACAGCACACACATATACACGCAAAAGCAGATGCAGCATGGGGAATGACTCATGCTATCTGGAAACATCTTGATTTCCTACTCCTGTATGGGGAGATCAGGGTTGAACCTGAAGTCTCTCCCGACTCTGCCCGCTGCTGGGGCAGTTTGGGGAGAGGTCAGAGAGGTCATTCTGAAGGAGAACGTCTTTGCAAAAGCAATGCAGAGTCACGGCTGGAAAGACCCGGAAATCAGCGCTTTGTGATGCTAAGCAGACTTGAGGGATGTTGTCATGTTTTCGCATATTAAGGATTGGCTTTATTTGCTTTAATGAACAGATTAGATCACTTATGCATAATTTATGACTTTATTGAAAATGGGGCTATAAAAGGTGTTTAAACGTCATTTCTTTCCTTAACACACCTTTAATAGCGCTCTATTCCATTAATACTCTCAAATATGTTCCAAACCCTTTGAGAAGCTGGGCCCTGCAGCTAATGACTCTCCATGCTGGTTAGTTTATGTCACCTTGACACAAACCAGAGTCATTTGGGAAGAGGGAACCTCAACCGAGGAGTTGTTTTCTTCAGACAGGCCTGTAGGCAAGTCTCTGGGGGCAGTTTCCTTGCTCAGTGATTCGTGTGGGAGGACCCAGCCCACTCCAGTGGTGAGGCATGTGGTCCTTCCTGACTGAGCAAGCCAGTAAGCAGTGTTCCGCTATGGCCTTAGCTTCAGTTGCTGCCTCCAGGTTCCTGCTTGAGTTCCTCCCTTGGATTCTCAGTGATGAACTGTGATCTGGGAGGGCTAAAATGAAACGAATCATTTCTTCCCCAAGTGACTTTGGTCAGTGTTTTATCACAGGAACAGCAAAGCAAGCTGGTTGGACACCTCCACCCCCAGGCCTCAGAGGCTTATATTTCTCCATGTGGCCAATGGAGCATGGTTGGGTCTTTTACAATTTGGCTGTAAAATGTCCCCCACAGGTTCAATGTTTGAACACTTGGTCCCCAACTGATGGTGCTGTTTGGTGAGGCGGTGGGACCTACCTGCAGGTGCTGGGCATGGAACCCAGGGCTGTGTGCTTATGAGAAAAGTGCTCTACTACCTAGGCTTGAACATAGGATTTTCACACTTGGGTTTCAGTTGCCACAAGTCCTGTGTCCTTGGGTGGGTTGTAAAGAGGTACAGAAAGGAGGCAGGGGAACAGGAGCTGTCTGGTGAGGAACTGTTGTAATAGTTGACTGGTGTGTCTCACCAGGGCACACGGAACACAGGGCCCCATGCACTCTAGGCAAGCGCTCTACCTGTGAGATGGAGCCCCAACCCAAGGTCTCACCCATTCATAACTGAATCTGAGCTAATGATGATTTACCATGAATGATTCTCAAAAGCGCCCACGCAGGCCTGGCCCTTCCTCAGAATGATGCAATCGATCTGCAATTTTGCTCATAACTGCAATTTACAACTTGATAAGAACATCTGGTGAAATTTATAAGCAACTCAATGAGCAGTTTGAGAGAAAAAAAATCAATTCCAGTTTTCCAAAGTGTAAGGGGACATTTAATACTGTAAATCGCCTGAGCTCAGCTAGGGAAAAAAAAAAAAAGAAAAAGAAAAAGCAACAAAACCAAAGCAAAGATAAAAGCATTTACTTTGTTATTCACAGTCTCCCTCGGACAGGTGCTTTTTTATTTAATTAATTTTTTATGTGTATGAATTTTTGCCTATACGTATATATGTGCATGGTGTCTGGAGAGGCCAGAAGAAGGTGTCAGATCCCCTGCGTCTAGAATTATAGAAAGTTGTGAGCCACTGTGTGGGTGCCGGCACCCACACCTAGGTGCTGGGGACTGAACCCAGGTCCCCTGCAAAGAGCAGCCAGTGTTCTTTATGCAGAGCCGTCTCTCCAGCCCCACAATAGGTGCTTTTGAGCATCGTCAGAGAACTTTTCAGGTAATTGTCAATTAAGAATTAAGTTTTCTAAACAACTCAAAGGAAGAGGTGTGAGGCTCCTTCCACTCTGAGACAAGGTAAAGTACCGCCCAGCAGTCGCTGCTTAAAGCCGCTTGCTACTTAAATCAGAGAGTCTTCAACCAGGGTTCGGAGCCCCTCATGAGATGAGTCCCACGGTTGGCTTTTCTCCCTGGTATCCACAGCCACTGATACTGTGTGTTTCTTGTCACTCAACAGCAGCTTGTGTGTGCCCTGCCTCCTACCTAGGTGTTAGGTTTCAAACCTGGGACAAAGGGCTGAGGTGCCTATTTAATATATCAAAGCAGATCTGACAGGTTCTCCCGGTATCCATCAGTCTCTACTTGTAAGGTCCTCCTGACTGGCTCCCCCTTCCCAAACTTCTCCAGCCCAGGGGGATTAGGGTGCCCTTCCTTATATAATTCAACCATTTTGGTTATTTGACCTTTGTACCTTTGGGCCTACTGGCTGCTGCATCTGAACCCCCTCTCTCCCTCTCCCCACATGGTTCAGCTCAGCCTGGTCATGTCCACTCTGGACTCTCCCAGATGTCTCTGCCTCTGGCTATGCTTTCCCGCATGTCTATAATACACTTTCTCCTCCACCAGACCTTCATTTGGTGCCGAGACCCAGGTCCAGTCATATCTTTCCTTTTATTTCTTTTTTTTCATTCACTGGGCAGGAATGCAGATGGACACCTTCCCTTGGGCTATCAGACTATTGAAACAACGGTCCTCCAGAAAACTGGAATTTTCCTAGGAATCTCATGCTGGGAGAAGGGAAAGGCTGACCCCTGGGGCCAGCAGAGGTAGACTCGGTCTCTCAAAATGAGACTTCACACACTTCTAACACCTTGTCAGCTTACCTCATGGGAGAGACAGGAGCCCACACAGTGGACAAGCCCACCTCCCTCATCCATGGCTGCTTAATTATGTACTCCTCTTACCTTCAGCTTGACTCTAATCAGCCGGTCAGGATCTGGATGATGGATGGGGGAGGGGGAGAGGGGACCACTGACCCCTTTTGTTCCCCTTCCCAAAGTGGCCACATTAAATAAATCCTTCTCTGCTTTTTGCTATTATTTGCTAGTATCTTTGGCCTATTGAAGATAGTGACTGAGCCTAGGCTGTGAGGAAGGACTGCCAGGGCCAGCCTCTGACCTAATTGACACTCACGCTTTCTGTCTCTTGGACACACAGACCGAAGAGGGTGAGCTTGGGACTCACGCCCAAGGTTCTGCCGTGCCAGCCCACTCAGCTGGTGGTGCCTGAGATCTGGTCAGTGCTCTCTCTTACAAATTACAACTTCTTTCTTTCTAAGAATCTCCAGACAGTTCTGGTACGGTGGCAAACCACAATCGTTTGTAATGAATCATCCCCAGAGGGCATGTCTTCATGAAGTCTCTCCTCCTTCCTTCTGCTCTGGCAGCTGAGCAATCAGAGGATATAAGAGCCCTTGTTGCTGCTATAAAGGAAGTTTATAGAGATATAATTAGCAGTAGTATTATCTTCATTTGGACTTAGCTGTGCTAAATGTCCTATAAGAGTTGTTTATGAGGCCATATGAATGGTTATGGTATTAATAACACGATTAGCCAGCAGTATCAATATTTCCCAACACTATGCCTCCTAATGAGCTTGTATGTAGAATTCGGGGATATGGATGAGCCAGTGGATTTGTAGAAAGTTGTAAGGAAGCAATCAGGAGTCATTAAAAAGAATATGACAATACTAAGATTTATGGCCTTTATCCATCTGTCGGTAGCCCAGAGGTGTCCTAGTGGCCCAGGACCCACTGTGCTCTTGAGGCATCCGTCTCACCTAGATGGATCTTTCTTGATGCCTAGCTCTCGTGTAGATTCCTTTGGAAAGCCTCAGTCCTAGTGGTTTGGGAAATTCTGAGCTGTAAGGACCCTTGCACGCCTGGGTAGAGATAGACTATGTGTGCTTTCTTGAGCCCCTGGCCCTGTTCTGTGCTTTCTAGTGCCCCCAGGTCTGGGAGCTGTAGATGCCGTCTGTCTAGGTTAGCTGTAGAGGACAGGGCTGGAGCTGTAGATTCTGTCTAGGTTAGCTGGCCAGTTTTATATGGAAAAAGCTGAGGCTCAGGCAGGTAGTGTGTTTTGCTAGAGTTGGTTGTGTATGAGGCAGGATCCCTCTTTTGGTCTGAAACTTCATGAAGTAGCTGGATAATAAACTTCCAAGGACCCTCCTGTCTGCTTTCAACTTGCCAACACTGAGACTGCAAGCACCTGCATGGTGCTTTTACATAGGTTTTTTTTGTTTGTTTGTTTGTTTTTGCATGGGTTTTGGGGTTCCAAACGTGGGTCCTCAAACTTACGGACCAAGCCAGAGGCATTTGGAAGGGTCTAGAGCAGGGAGAGAAAGAAGCAGACTGAACACAGCCAGCAGACTGAACGGGGCCATGAAAGGAGAGGCGGGTGGAATGAGAGAGGAAGAGAAGAGAGAGGGGCAAGAGAGGAGACCAGGACAGAGCCAAGAGAATAAAGAGAATGCATGGCAAACATGGCAAGGTTCTAGAGGAAAGAGAAGCAAAGCCCAAGAGAGGTCTAGGTTAGGGAGAGGGGTGAGAATAGCTGAGAGGAGCCCTAGCTGAGTGTGAGCCTAGAGGCCAAGGAGATAGTTTGGTATCTTAGTAGGCACCACAGTTAGCCATTTGTCCTGGGTTTCCCTGGGACCTGACACTTGGTCTCTGGCAAGGCTTTCTTTCCCAGGCCCGGAGTGGAGGTTTTTCTCTGAACAACTTTGGCTCTCATGGTTTAGGCTCTTTCCTAATATACGGTAAGGACATAAGGGATGGCAGGACCATTGTTCCTTTCTTTTCCCTTTGACATCCCTTGACAGCTTCCATTACCTCCTCCTGTCCTGAGCATCTGCAACTGTTTCCTCTCTACTCAGTGTGGTGGATACATGCAAGGGGCTCAGTAAAGAAACTGCCACTGCCAAAGAGACCAGACTGCTTCATAATATGGTTAAGGTTTAAATTGTAGACATGAGCGGAAACAGCCGGAGGCAGCTGGAAGAATCTGAAGCAGAGAGAAAAAGAATCAGACTGAGCGTGGTCAGCGAGCTGGACAGGGAAGAGCGAGAGAGAATAGTGAGATAGCAAGGCAGAGAGAATAGAGCAGAGAGGTAGAGAGAGAGGAAGGGAGAGGGATAGAGAGAGAGAGAGAGAGAGAGAGAGAGAGTCAGGAAATAGAGAGTAGTTATAAGGAGGGTGAGCTGGGGGGGGGGGAGGAAGGGCCAGGAGACTGGTGTGGGAGCTTTGAAATATATAACAAATACTTGTGAATAGGGACCCAGGGAGTCTGGAGGTAAGCATGGGCTTTGATACGTAGCTGCAGGTATATGTCAGTGGAGAGCCATGTGTCCCTTCTGCCAGAGGTAAGGGAAATGGCTCCTTTCACAAGTTCCTAAGGAGTGTTGGCTTTTATCCAACCCCCAAGAAATCCTATAGTTTAGCTTGAGCTCATTTCTGGAGATCTGGACAGTCTGAGACCTAACCATGGACACTGCAGGCTCTTGGATATATAGTTGGTGCTCAATAAATGAACGAGCAGGGAGGCACATGGAAGAAAGGCCTATTTGGCTTGACTTTTGACACCAGAGCAGTCAAGAAATGTCTGGGTCTTCCTGGAAGGAAAGAATTGCTCTGACTATTCTGGGATGGGGTGGAGTCTTTGGGAGGTTTCAGAGGAGAGGGGTGGGAGACACACCCATTGTCCGGGGGATGCCAGGCAATGTCTGGCCACTCTTTGGCAGCAAGACTGCCCATGTGTAGTTTTGTGGCTCCTTTCAGCCACTCAGATCCTACTCCATGAGCGTAAATTGAGTTACAGCATCAGAATCTTTGTTTAGCGAACCAGGCACCCTGTGTTAACGGTTATATCTATATCAGTCTTGTTACTTTACATTGTCTTTGCTGAGCCTGCCAGCGTGTCCTGGAGGGAAAAGCTGTAAAACCTAAGTGATTGATGAAATCTGTTTTGTTTGTTTAGTTATTTTTAAGTGGGGGGAACAGTGGAGCTAGGGTTCTAGCATTTGTGGGTGGGGCAGGGATGATGTTCCAGGGTCCCCAGTGGTCCTGGAGGGTCACCGTGCCTGAAACTCTGGATACACTCCTGATTAGGGATGCAGATAACTTCCTCTATTATCAAAACTACTGTTAATAATGAACATATAGGGCACAGGCTCCTACACTGTGGGTACAGGGACATGATAGTAGGTGACCATCTCACCAAAGCATTCCTAAAAATACTGTAAATGCTAAAACTATCTTGGGTAAAACTGGTCTCTGGTCACTTAGACCAGCCATAGTTCCTAAGGTAGACTGGTCTCTGGACCAGCCCTAAATTCTATACAGTGTGACCCTGAGCTAAAGGTTAACTGCCTGGCCATTTAACTGTTAATCTCTCCACTTCTGTAAACGCCAGCCCGCCCACTGTACAAATCCAGAGCTACCTTTCTGTGTACATCACAATTTCATCTTTTGCCCTTAAAACCCAACTGGTGGCGGGGCGGTGGTGGTACACACTTTTAATCCCAGCACTCGGGAGGCAGAAGCAGGTGGATCTCTGTGAGTTCAAGGCCAGCCTGGTCTACCAAGTGAGTTCCAGGACAGCCAGGACTGTTACACAGAGAAACCCTGTCTCAAAAAAACCAACCAACCAAACAAACAAACAAAAAAATTCAACTGGGGACTAAGACCGCTTCCTGCTAATTTGCTTGAGACAGTCCCATCGGGGGGTTAATAAGACTCCATTCGACTTATGCAGGCCTCTCAGGAGCTTTTCCTCTTTAGGTACCCATAGCAATATGAATATTAGAGAGGGGGCCAATGTGTAAATCTTAAGAAGAGCTCTCTCCTTCATTGATAAGAGTATTATGGTATATGTTAAGTTTTGAATCCCCATTTAATGGGAGTCTGCCACCACAGCAAATCAAACTGAATGAATAAAGCCAGGTTTAATCTGAGCAATGCACTCCTGGGTGACATGCAGGAGGGTACAAGAGGTATCACATGGCAAATATGGCTACTAGGCCTTAAGTAGCCTCTAGGCATTGTCTTGAGCAGTTCCAAAGAGGGGCTGACTTTTGGTGGGGCTTTCTCAGGGGTGGGGTTTGAAGGGGGCAGCTCCAGCGGGATAATGCAGGACAGGGTCTGGAATGGGGCTCTGAGCGAGAGATTCTGAACAGTATATATTGCAGAAAATGTGTAAAATCCAGACAAAACATGGTCAACAAGAAATCCCAACCTTGGGACTTAGGCTGGAACACTACCGACACCTTGCAATGCCACCTTTTTGATTCTTCTAGGCGCGAGATTCCTTAGGGCTGGAGTTACAGGTGGCTGTGAGCTACCATGTGGGCGCTGGGGATTGAATTCAGGTCCTCTGCAAGAACTGCAAGTGCTCTTAACTTCTGAGCCATCTCTCTGGCCCCTGGTACTAGGGAAAAGGACTAAAGGTGTATTTGCCTCTTTCCCACATAACCATGGGGTTTCTGGTTTCCCAGGAAACTGACTGGTGCGTCAGCTTACCCAGGATCTCTATGCACCCTGGCCACTGCCCTCTTCTGAAGAATCGTTTCAGCTTTGCTGCGCCAGGGCAACCTAAGACTGACTGCTGGTGTGTCATCAGTGCCCCACAGCTCTGTGTCTTTTGGGCTGTGTTCTACCGTTCAGTTGCTCTGGAAATGCTAGGCTGCTGTGAGTCCTTGTGGTAGTTTCCTGTTCCTAGGGAGGAGCCAGCTCTGGATATAAAACAGCTGACCCTGTTTGCCTCTCAGGTTTAGGTGAATTGTAATGCTTGGTCCCTTTGTGCCCATGCTTCTTGCTTTGTCCTTGATTCCTACCTGGGTTAGGGACCATGCCATTTCCCTGCTTGTGTTTGGCCTTGGGGAAAGATGTGGCAAGCCTTGTGTAGAATGCAGCATTGGGGTGGAATGGTATTGGAGAACCCATGACTGTGCAGGCCTTTTCAGCTTGGGGAAGAAAACAATGCAAGAGGAGTCTGCAGCCATGTGTGTTTTGTCTCTGGCCTTAGGAAAAGCTCACTTTCAAGGGAAGTTGAGGGTCTCCGTTTCGGTGTTGATACCGTGTCTACTGTCCGTTTTCCCAGGGAGCAATCCTTCTGTCAGATGTTGTCCTAAGACTACGTCTGCATAGAAATTGGTCAAACACAGGGCCACAAGAGTGGAGGGAGGATTATCTGGAAGTGGGGCACGAATACCTCGTCAATACTCCCTGACCTCTGAGCTCTCCCTGTCTTTGTTCAGTCAATTTTTTTTCTGTCCTTGAACATGACTGAGCGAGTCATTACCTGTTGGGGCGACCAGGCGTGTCTGCTCATGACATGCTGGGGGCTCACTTAGTTGTCCTGGTAATTAAAAACAAACAAAGACTAAGATGGAGATGAATGGATGGTGTTGGGGGTGCTGAGGCAGAATCAAGAGGGAAGACAGGCCAGGTACCAGGGCCAAGAAAGTCTTGGCTTGGGGAGACAACTGACAGAGTGCTGATCCCTGGAGTTGGGGAATTGACTCTACTTTATTTAAGCTTTAAAAAATAATATATATACATATACATACATACATATATACATACACACACACACACACACACACACACACACACACACATATACTGTTTTTTGGAGACAGGGTCTTATATAGTCCAGAATGGCTTCAAACTCAATGTGTAGCTGAGGATGACCTTGAACTCCTGATTCTCCTGTCTCCACTTTATGGATGCTTGGATGACAGCCATTCACCACCACCCATAGTTGATGGGTTTGTGCAACTGAACTACATCCCCAGCCCATTCCAAAGGCCATCTCTTTGGGGCCAAAAAGTTCCTGCTTCCCTTTGGGTCTGGCGCGAGCCTGTCTCTGAGCCAGTTTGGCCCTATGGAGTGAGGGAGATGGGAAGACTAGCCTGTGCTTAGATCGCTGCTCTGCCGATTCCCATACTGGAATGAAGCTGTGTATTGATGACATCCTAAGAACAAACTGCAGCCAGGTGTTGGTGGCGTTCACCTTTAATCCCAGCACTTGGGTGGCAGAGGCAGACTGTGAGTCTGAAGCCAGCCTGGTCTACAGAGTGAGTTCCAGGACAGTCAGGCTATACAGAGAAATTCTGTCTTGGAAAGAAACACACAAAAACAAAAGCAATAAAAAGAAAAGATCAAACCGAATCTCAGTGATTAAGGAACTGGTGTAGCTGAGGCTCAAGGCAAGAGCCTGACCCCATACTGCTGTTACCCTCTCATCCACAGTCCAGGCACAGCACAGGGGGGCTGTGCAGCCCTCTGTGGCTGGAACCTGCAATGTCTACCACAGGGTGACTATGACTTGAATCTGAAATATCATTCATATGTTCTAAATACTTCTTTCCCAGATGTCAGTGATGTTTTGTGAGATTGTGGAAATTTCGAGAGGCAGAGCCTTGATCAGTGAGGGTGTACCTTTGCAGGTCACACAGGGTCCTGGGTCTGCTGCTGTCTCTCTGTTGGCTGTAGCTACAAATGCCTGTTGCCGTGATGGTTTGTCTAAGCACAGGGGGCCAAGCACCATAGGCCGAATCTTCTGACGTTGGTAATTCAAATCAACCCTTCCGCTGTTTCTGTGAGGTGTTTTGGCCACAGTAATAGAAAAGTAACTACTACCAAACACTCCCAAAAGACATGTCTGGATGCTTAATCTCCTGTGAGGATTGGCTTATTTGGAACAAGGGTCTTTGAAGGAGAAGTCTTGAGACTGAATGACCATCCTGATCAAGGTGCTTAGTGTATAAAGCACTTGCTGTTCAAGCCTGATGACTTGCGTTGAGATCCCCAGCTCCCCTGGAAAAAGCCAGGCGTGGCAGTGTGAGCCTGTACTCTTAGTGTTGGAAGATGAAGACAGGAAGAGCCCCACAGCCCACTGGCCCTTGTACGCAGGCATGCACAAATGTGTGCACACCTGGTCAAGGAAGGTTTGAGATAGAAGAGAAGAGATAGACAAAACAGGCATTGACGTGACCACAGAAGGAGAGGTGGAGTGTTGTGGCCATAGCAAGGGAAACTGACTGCCTCTATCAGCAGTTATCAACCCCTTGGGAGTCGTACCAGACATCCTACACATCACATATTGACATTAAGATTCATAACAGTAACAAAATACAGTCATGAAGTATCAGCGAAACAATTTTATTGTTGGGGATCACCACGCCACAAGGAGCTGTACTAAAGGGGCACAGCATTAGGAAAGCAGAGAACCACTGCCCTAGAGGCTAGAAAAAGTTGGTAAGGATTGTCCCTAAGCATCCCTGCTGTGGCCTGTGGGATTTAAGACTCCTGAGTTCTGGAACTGTGAGAGAGTAACTTCCTGCTGTTATAGACTCCTTAGCTTGCTGTCATTTGTTATCTCAGCCCCAGGGAACAAACACTAGTGGGCCAGCATGTGCCAGGAGCTGGGGATTTGGGGGCCCCTTTCAACCAGGGCATCATCGTTTTGAATATTAGAGGTGGCCTTGGTGGTGGTGGCCTGGATTGCAGAGCGGTGGAACACTCTCTAAATCTGCTTCCCTGGGCCTCTGGTGACACGGCTAGCACCATAGTGTCTGTGTCCTTCCCGAGCACCCTGGGGTCTCCAACTGTGGAGCGTAGTGAAAGCTGACCTGATGTTGCATGTATTTTTTATGAATGAATCTTGCTCAGCATGGAGGTTGCCTTTTTCTTGCCTGGGGAGATTGGCAGGAACTTGGTGCCGTTTTGGGTTGCCTTACCGGCCGCTGACCTCACAGGAGGGTTATAAATAGCAACCAGGGAAGGGTTCTGAGTGCCTCAGAGTGGAGGCGCAGTCGTCGGATGACAGCTGAGCGCAGGGGAGACAGGGTGATGCTGGGGGCCCTGGCATCTCCTCTGCTCTGATGGTAATCAGAAGAGGCAGATGTCTCCAACAGCTGGGGCTAATGGGCTGTCAGACTGGGCTGGACCAGCCTGGGACATCCTGAATGCTCCCTGACGCAGAGACTGCAGAGACGCAGTTCCAGGCCAGATAGAGTGCAGGGCGCTCAAGCATGGGCCAGTTGGAAGGATGGCACTGATGCCTACTTGAGGAGGCCATATCCTGCTGGGCCCAGCCAAGCCTCAGGAGGAGGGGCTCTGCACCACCCACCCTGAATGGTTGCATTTTTCCATTTGTGGGAAATGGTCATTTGAATTATTGATGGGAGATTAAAAGTAAGCTAATTCAGCTCAATTTCCTCGATAGACAAAACTATTTATAATTAACCTGGGAGCAAAGGTCGGTGCAGGGGCAAATGGCTGCCGAGGGAGGGAGAGGAATGAAATGAAGGGCTGGTTTGTGGGAAGGAGCAAGTTATTGGAGCCCCTTCATCACTGAGAAGAGCGATCAATGCAACTTTGGGAGTCAAATCTGAAGTTTGCTGCGGCGCGAGAGACCTTCTCCCCAGTTTGGAGAGGTCTTGATGTGGAGCCCAGGCTGCCCTGAAACCCCATGATCCTCTTGTCTCAGCCACTCCTGTGCTGGGATTATGTGAGAGCTCACTACGCTTTAGCCTCTTGGAGGCTGGTTTGTAAAATTCCCTGATTTTGTCATGTTTATTTTATGCATCTGGGTGTTTTACCTATATACATGTTCATGTACCATGTGTGTGCAGTGCCCGGAGAGGCCATAGGAGGGTATTAGATCCCTTGGGACTAGAGTTACAAATAGTTGGGAACCAATCATGTTGGGAATTAAAGGCAGGTCTTCTGGAACAGCTTTCAGTGCTATTAACTGCTGAACTATATCTCTGGCCCCTGTAGGCTGTGGCAGTCATTGCCGTCCTCCCTCCCTCCCTCCCTCCCTCCCTCCCTCCCTCCCTCCCTCCCTCCCTCCCTCCCTCCCTCCCTCTCTCCGCCCTTTCTTTTCCTTTCCTCCTCTTTCTCCTCCTCCTTCTTCATGTGTATACACCTGGGTGCAGCAACAATGTGCTGGCCCTTGAGACAGGGTCTCACGTAGACCAGTTGTCCTTAAACTCACTGTGTAGCTGAGGCTAGCCTTGAGCTCCTGATCCTCCTGCCTCTACCGACCAAGTGCTAGGATCGCAACTGTGCACTACTGTGTGTGTCTTCCAGGTGTGTGACAGGGAAAGAGCACTGTGAAGAAGGCCAGGCTGGGTCACACAGGGCCTAGAAGCCAGGGGGCTCCTACTTTATCCTGTGGGCAGCAGGGAGTCACTGAGAATTCTTGAGTAGGATAATCACAAAGATGGAAGATGTGCAGAGAGAGCAGGAAGTGAGGTGCTCATGGTGAGGAGGCTGTGTAGGAATTCTGGTGCTTGGAGCCTGGGGGTGCAGGCGAAGGGCCACCAAAGTCTGGGGTCCCAGATACCAAATGTTTTATTGGAGAATAGAGGGTGTTCAGCGAGAAGGGAAGATTGAAGGCGGGTGACCACCAGGCCAGGCTGGTGCACATCTCTAAATCAAGCCTTCTGGGGTTCTGATTGACAGCAATGATTTTCCTTCAAGATGAGGTATAATAAGAAACAGAAAAGCTGATATGACAAAATGCTAAGAATTATGTCTTTGATGTATGAATTCTTCCCACCCCTTGGACCCTTATAAACAGAGTTCACTCCAGGGTCATTAGATGGGTCCAGGGGGAACAATTTCAATATCAAGAGGTTCCCCAAGGTAGATTTACTCTGGTAATTGCGGGGTGATTTCCATTTTGAGGGGTTTGGTGTTGCCTCTGATTAATTGTTAAGTTAGCCTTTCGAGACCTCAATTTCTATGCAGCATTGACCGGTGCCTGCAGATAATCTGAACAGAGCCCAGAAGAGGTCCTTAGGATATTAATGGAATAGTTTTGGCTCATTACAGGAGAGTGTGTTCTCAGAGAGCTTGGGCACCTCAGTTATGCCCTACCATTGTTCTTTCTCCAGACTGTATGCTTGGTTCAAGCCTATCCTTCATGGCTTCCACCCCGGAAGCTTTTTTAAGTGACATGTGGGCTTCTAAGTTGAGGTTATGAGGCTACCTGCTAGAGCCGCTTCATTTTTCCATGGTTTGGTGCTTATAAATGGGTAATTGCCAGTCAGTAGATGATGGAGCCTGGATTGGAGGGCACGGTCTCCAACAGGGTCCTAACCCCAAGTACCAGCAATGGGGCTACAATACCACTCAGTTGTGTATGCTTGTGTAATACATAGTATCTCTACCATGTGTACATGTGATGTAGGCGTATGTGTGTGTGCATGCGTGCATGCTCACGTGTGCCCTCATGTATGTGGGGGTCAGGTGGGTGTTGGTGTTCTTCTCTACTTTCTCTCCATCGTATTTTTTGAGATAAGCTCTCACTGAATATCAAGCTCACCAATTTGCAAATACTACCTGGCCGGCAATTTCCAGGGATCCTGCTGTCTCTGCCTCCCCAGTGCCAGGATTGCAGGTGTGCCCCACCGTACTTGGCTTTTTAACATGGGTGTTAGAATCTGAACTTTGCGCTTCACGCTCACACAGTAAGCAGTTTGACAGCTGAGTTCTCAACACACTTGTGTTCTTTTTATCTTCTTGATTCTCCCTCTCCTTAAAATGTCCGTCTTTAAAAGCAGAGCCTGTTTCTTCCCATGCATAGTTGAGAATGCTTGGTATGAGCTTTCTGGCTTCCCTTGTGACTGGGTTGCAGGAAGAGACCATCTGGACTCCAGACTGGCGTGGACGGCAGCGGTAGTGTGAGCAGTGATCTCATGGCTGTGCCCTAAAGTGGTGCTGGCGGCAGCTCCAGCTGAGGTGCCTGCACTCATTGCTGTAACACTGCTGCTGGTTTCTGGGGACCAGTTCTGGAATGCTCGTGGAGATCTGTCCTTGGCGAGGTGACTCTAGAGCTGTTCTCTTACTTCCACATGACACTGGAAAGGACTTGGTTAGATTCGAGTTTAACTGTCCGAGCAAGACTGCTTCGTGGTGGTGTCACGGTCTTAGTCTGTGCAGTATCTGGAGTCTCATTATGTCTGTCTCCGTGCAGTATCTGGAGTCTCATTATGTCTGTGTCCCAACTCTTAAGGCTACAGTGAGTGATCAGTGGGTTCATTTTGTTACAGCCTGAATATTTTATTGAAAAAAAATAGATTTCCCTCGTATAACAGCAAGTAATTTGTGAATACTAATTTTCACCCCACACCTCCCCACAATTTTCATTGAATTTAGTATTCACTGGCCATTTGGTCAATATATATATATATATATATGTATATATATCTATATCTATCTATCTATCTATATATATATATAATTTAATGGAGGAAGGCGGGCTATGAGGTAGGGTCTCATACTGTAGCCCAGGTTGGTTTTGAATGTACTATGCTCATTGGGCTGATCCTGAACTCACAGCAATCCTATTGCTTCAACCTCCTAAAAGCTGGGATTACAGGTAGTGGCCCCCAGGCCAGGCCTTATCAGTGTCTTCTAATAGATTTATTTTCTCCTTCAGGCTACCAGTGTGAATGTTATGTATTTCTATTTGGGGCAGGGTTTCAAGAAAGGAAACCTCTTGGTGCTTTCTCTTATATTTTCAGTTATTGCAAGTCTCTCTTTTAAAGGAAGATTTTTAACATTTGTGTGTATGTGTGTGCGCACATGTGCACATATACCATGTGAGCGCAGTGCCTACATAGGCTAGAAGAGTGTGTTGGCTCCCCTGGAGCTAGAGTTATAGACTGTTGTGAGTAACTTGATGGGGGTTCTGGGAACTAAATTTGGGTCCTCTGGAAGAACAGCAAGAGCTCTTAAGAACTGAGCAACAACCCCCCCCCCCTACTTGTGTGTATGTGCGTGTGCTCGTGTGTATTCATATGTGTATATGTATAGAGGTATCATCTTCGGGATCTGGAGTCTTCTGTGTGCCGTGTGCGTCCAGCCCAAAGGGAAGCAAAGCCATGTAGTGACTAGGAGCACCGCTCTGCTGTTTGACGGTGCTGTAAGAGCATAAACACTGACAAGTTTCATAAGCATCACCAGTGGCGAAATTTGCCTTGAAGTTTCTTCTGGGATCGAATTTAAAGGCACATGGCGATGAAACTGAGGTCAGGAGGGAGGCCAGCACCATGGGGAAAAATGCAGAGTGACAGCCCCTCCCCCAGCCTGCAGGGTACAGGGCTGGTCCAGGGAAGGACCCAGGAAAGAGCTGCTGGGGAGTGTGACTCTGGACTAACCCTGCAGGACTGCTAAGCCCAGGTGCTCTGAGACCCTGGCGGCCGTCTAGTGCTGCAAAGAGGAAAGGGGATCCAGAGCTTAGTGAGCCAGGTTTGAGTCTCCCATCTGCCACTTACGATAGCTGAGCGATCTGCGCCTGTGAGTCACTAACCAGCGGACAGATGGAGCCGGAGTTAATAAGGCTGCTGGGGGCATCAGAGACAAGCACAGGCCCGAGCGCAGAGAGGGGGCTATCACACTGCCATCTGAGTGACAGAGAAGGCCCGGCTGGGTACAGTTTGTGTTGGATTCCCCACCCTAGAAATTTCTTCATGTTTAAGATCTTACAGTTCTGGGGAAACCGGTTTTCTCTTGGGTCAAATCAGAGCTGGGAAGCAGAAGTTGGAAGTTACCTCAGGTGTCATCTGGCTTTCAGAAGGACGTGCGTGGGCAGCTGAGTTTCCACTTGATCTGTGCGTGTGTTGTGAATTCCTCAGGTCATCTAAACCTGCCTGCAGCTCCAACAAGGCACGAGGCAAGCAAGTGCGGAGTGCAGCGAGAGACACCTAAATTAGAGTCTGCTATTCAAGGAGGTCCTCAGGCTGAGCGTCACTCAGCAGCCTGGGGCCCCATGCTGTGCCTCTACCAGAGTGAAGCGCAGAGCTGCTCTGAGCTTAGCAGACACACACCTGCACTTTCTAGTAGGGAGCCGAGGCCTACCGTTCTCAGGGGTCATCAGGACCTGTTCTCTGTCAGAATTTTCCTCTCACAGGTTTTACACCACAAGCTTTCTCTGTCCCCATACACCTGGGGGACAGTCAGAGTATCTGGTTATTGTCAAAATAAGGTTGACTTTCCCTTCTGTTCTAGGTGCTTCTTATTTTAGAACCCCCTTGTGTTGACTGACACTTCCCAGCTGTGTGTCATGCATATGAGAAGGGGACACAGGCACACAAGTTCAGGCTGAAGTACATGCTGCTACAGGATTGGAGGGTAGAGGGTTGGGGCAGGTCCGCTAGGTTCTAAATTCTTACTGAAGAATGGGGAAGAGGGCTCAGTCAGTAAAGGTTTCACTGTATGTAATGAGCATAGTAAAAAAAAAATGCCTTTTTAGACACGTAAAAATATCTTAATTAGGAACCCCACCATACCCAAGGCTGCACCTGATAACCAGAGCCCAGTGACGTCACTCACTCAAGATAAGCAGACACAGGACTAGAACTCCGTAACACCCACTGGACAGTATATAAGTAGAGACCAAGAGCAACGCTGTGCCCTGAGCATCTTCAGGACTGCTGGGGACACTGGAGAGACCCCACCATGATCTGTCCTACCGCTGGATTCTCCCCTGGAATCCTGACCCTGGCACTGGGGACTCCAGTTAGGGACTGGACCTGACCTTTGGCTAACGTCTGTCACACAGGTGAGCAGCGTTGGGGAGATGTCTAGTTAGGGCATGTCTAGTTAGGGTTTCATTGTTGCGAAAGGACACCATAACCACAGCAGCTCTTAGAAAGAAAACATTTCATTGGGCTGGCTTACAGTTTCAGAGGTTTAATCCATTATCATCACGGTGGGACATGGCGGGCTGCAGGCAGACATGGTGCTTGAGCGGAACTGAGAGTTCTGCATCCTGACCTGCAGGCAGCCGGAGTCTGTGTCTACACTGGGCATGACTTGAATATTAGGAAACCCCAAAGCTCACCCCCACGGTGACACACTTCTTCCAACAAGGCTGTACCTACTCCAACAAGGCCACATCTCCTAATATTGCCACTCCCTATGAGCTTTAGGGGGTCAATTACATTCAAACTGCCACATGACCGTAGTTAGGAACTTAGAGTATGAACTCCATGTGACGACCCTCAGCATAATAAAATATAGCTTTTGTTATACCAGTTATGTGTATCTACCTTCTTTTTTGGTTTTTCGAGACAGGGTTTCACTGTAGCTTTGGAGCCTGTCCTGAAACTAGCTATTGTAGACCAGGCTGGCCTCGAACTCACGGAGATTTGCCTGCCTCTGCCTCTCTAGTGCCGGGATTAAAGGAGTGTGTCACCACTGCCTAACTGCTCACAGTACTGTACAAGTGTTGACCTGAGTTTGAACCCTAGTACCCACATAAGAAGCCAGGTGTAGTGGTGTGTGCTTGCAATCCCAATGCCGGGAGCGCTGAGACAGAGTGACTTCTGGGATTTGCTGGGCAGCCAGTATAGTTAGTTCCACAGGAGAATTTCTAGCCCATGAGAGAGAGGGTCTCAAATAACAAGACTGGGGACTAGAGAGATGGCTCAGCAGTTCAGAGCACTTGCCACTCTTCCAGAGGCTCCGAGTTTAATGCCCAGCCCCCATGCCAGGCAGTTCACAACTGCCTATAACTCCAGTTGACTGCTGTGGGCACCCACAGACACATGCACACACTTACACAGACATGTACAAATACGAAGAAAATAAATTGTAAAAACAGTATCACCCTTGGCTTTCACATGAGTGTGTACACATGTAAAAAGGCATACCTATGTGTGTGTACATGTGTGTGCATGTGTGCTTGTGTACATGCACACGCACGCATACACAAACATCTTGGAAATAGTATATGCACATCCTTTGTCCTCAGATCGCTCTCTCCTTGAGATTTGTTAGAGAAAAGGGCTGGGGGGCGGGTGGCAGTCAGCCATGTGTCTTTCTGAGGTGAATTCTCAGTACGTACACAATTTTGGTAATGCTTTCTCCCCAGAGGCGTCTGGGAGAGTGAGATTTGGTGCGGTGCTGTGGGAAGTGGATAGCCACGCAGATCTGTTTATTAAGGCAGCTTAGACAGGAGCCTCCCCTGGAATCAGCGGGAAACGTCTACAGCCCTTCTGTGGTTCGGAAGCTTATGCAGCCATCACAATTCATTCTGCGCGCAGGCGGCAGGAGTCGGCTTTAATTTTCTGTCCGCTGGGAGATCCCAGCAGTGTTTCCGTGGTGCGGAATAGTTATTTACAATGAAGCACTTACGGAGAAGTAGTAAAGTTAATGGAGGTTTCAGTGGAATTAGCCTTGTTAAGTTCCCTAGTGACACAGCGGGCTCCTTTCACCAGCAATGCGTCCAACAAGGGGAGATGGGGCTGAGGGAGGGAACGGTTTGGGGTGTGGTTGAAGTAGGGGAAGGACCCAAAGCAGCAAGCCTCAGGCCTTCTGATCCTGACCTGAGGCTGGGCTCTGTGGCAAGGCTGCCTCCTAGCTGTGAGTGCCAGATCCTGGCAGTGTTTGCAGAGTGGAGGTATGGATTCTATGGCTTGCTCTTGGCTCTGGTTATCACTGTCAGGAAGGCTGAGAGCTGCAGAGTGTAGACGGGAGATGCAGGTCACCCTGTGAGTGCATTCTTTGAAGGGACAACGATGTGGAAGATGACTCACCAGTGGGGCACGTGGCATAAGAGAGTCTTGGATCCAAGTTTCCCAAACAAGACTTCCATGTGTATATCCAATTTCCCGGGTGGAAGAGTCAGACAGATGTGCGTTTAAATCCGGATTCTCCCAGATGACCTGGGACGAGTTATGTAGGCTGTCTTCCTTTTCTCTGTCCCTAAAATAAGGACTGTCGCCACACCAGTGACAGAAGCCATTGGGAAGACTTGGCTGTGGTACTCCTTTGGTTCCCCTCAGCTTCTGTTCCCTGTCTACACACCATGATGCTCGACCAGAACATCCAAACTACATTTCCCATGAGCCATTTCCCAGCTACTTCCTGTTAGGTGGTTCTGCCCAAAGGAGGCTAGAAAAAAAGCTTTCTCAGGTAGAGTCTCCAGAGCAGGCAGCAGTGGAGGTTGAGCAGCAGTTCATACTTTCAGCTCCTCCCCCTTACACTCCATGTTTGGTGACACCATCTCCCCACTTGGTGATTCCCCAGCTCTAGGAAAGCTTCTTATCCTTTCTACTCTCTGGGTCTTTTCTTTTTCTGTCTGTGTAAACAGCTGGTTGTGCTAAGCATCTGTTTGAAGGACCTCGCACATCTGTTCCCTGCCTGGCCTTTCTTGGGTTCAGTCCATCAGACACAACAAGAACCATGGCAGAGTCTATGTATCCTGACTCTGCCCCTTGCTTCCTGTGTGCTTCCGACAATGGGGATAGTTATGGTCTCAGCTTTGTAGGGTTCTGACTGGGATAGGTGGCGACAAGGGCAGAAACTAGATAAGTTAGCCCAGCATTCTTCCGAGCAGCAATGCAACTTGCGCTTCTAGAAGGATCTGCTGCTTTCTTGGGTTAACCAAGGATACCCTTGGTCAGGACAGGTAAGGTGCTAGACTTGGGCTGGGGTTTCTGTGGACAGCAGAGGGCTGGTCTCCTGGGCTGAGACAGTCTGGAATAATCTTTGTGTTCCTCTTCCCTCGCTGCCTCCCAGTATAGCTCAGAGCTCCAGCTAAGCACCAGGGACTAATCCCTCCCTGGGGTCACCTGGTAGGAGGACATTTTGTGAGTGTTGTTGGCCTCTTCTCTCAGTCCCCAGAGCTCAAACAAATGAGGACAGGTCAATGCCTGAGTCTGAGGAGGCACCGATAACACGGCTTTTAGAAGCTACTTAGTCATTCATTTTACCTAATTACCCAATGGCCCAACACAACCTATAATGTCATTTTCCACTCAGAATGACACTCATGGGACTTAGAGAGCTAGAATATTTTATCTGCCTCTTGATGGCCCACTTGCTCACTCAGACCCCCAGTGGAGATTAGTGGCATTGGCCTTCCCTGGCCCTATCTGACAGTTGCAGGGCTTGGGAGCCAATCAATGGACCATCTTTCAGGTTTCAGTGCAGTACCAGGTCAGCATCCTTGCTGCAAATGGCTTTTCCTGGGTGTTTTATCTCTAGAGGGGTGATCTGTGCCGAAGAGACTGAGATTGGCGAACCTCAGAGGGACCCGAATCAGCAGAGACGATTTGCATCCTAAGCAGATACCCTGGGCAGGATAGAGCTGTCCGCTTGGCCACAGTCTGTAAGACTGTGACTAAGGCTGCTGGGGAGCCTGGGTCAGTGCTCAGGGTGGCTGTGGCAGTATGCTGTGTCCTCCACCCCTGCTGGAAGCCCACCCGTCTCATGCCAGCCTCTGTCAGGAAGGCCAGATTCCAGGTTGCTTGCTCCTGTCCACTTTTCTCACTTTGGTGGGAACGTCCACCTCTCTCCGAGAACCCAGATTGAATTTACTCTTCCAGATGCTGAGGGAACCTCTGTGGCTGTCCATACTTCCCTTTTTTCGTGCCCTTCTTTGTATCGTGTGACAGATGTTTCTGCATCTGGCCTGTAGTTCCTCAGTTGGCTACAGTGAGGCTTGCCTGGTGATTCATTTTCTCATTGCACTGACCAAATATGGGACGTGAAGCAGCTTAAGGAGAAAGAGTTTATTTTGGTTGATTTATTCTGTGGTTTTTGTCATCGTCCTCTTCTGTCTGATGCATCTTCTGGGCTGAGCGGTGCCACTTCCTCCAAGGAGTATAAAGGACACTCGCTTCTTATCTATCTGTCTGTCTGTCTGTCTGTCTGTCTGTCTTACCCCACCCCTATTCAGGCCTGCTGCCTGACTTGACTTCTGAAAGAGGACTGTGTCCTTTACATCAAAAAACAGAGACAGTTTTCCTCTCCTAAACCAAGCATGGCTCCATTATAATCTCTAAATAGAGATGACACATCTCGCTTTTTCCCCTCTTCCTCCTCCTGCCCTGAGCCTCGTGCCCGAGTCCCAGCTGGCTCTCAGGAAACACTCCTGTATTAACTGCCGTTGAAACTCTCACCCTCCACGCTGGGCCCTCTCTTGGAAGCAGCTATGAGGAATATTAGTGCCAGGTTGTGGGTTCTCACTTCAGCAGGCTGTCGCTGTCCTTGCTGGTGACACGCCATGGTTTTGCAGCCCCTGCTGCTGTCAGGTGTCTGCCCCAGGACAATAAGCTTGTCGAAGGGTGGGATTTGTTAATACGAAGTGTGTTATTGGAGCTCACCGGTGCATTTCCAAATACATACCTTGTCTCTGCGAGATGGAATTGCTTTCACCTCATGCAACCAGTGTATAGGATTCATCAATTCTTTTAGAAACACATCTGTATTAAAGCCAGTCACTAAACTCTGATGGTATCTGTGTGGACCTGACATTAGGAACGTCTGGAGCCTCACAACTGCACCGCTTCTGTCTCTTGTCGCCAGGCTGGTTCCTATCGCCTGCATAGGCAGCAAATTCAAGGCATCACAGTGGAGTTGGTTGTGATGCAGAGAAAAGGTGTGTGTGGGCGTGTGACCAGCATAGCTCTGTGTTTTAATCTTAAGGCATTGCACAGAAAGGTTAAACATGAAAACCACATGCATCCAGCTGTGACATTATTCTCTTCTCGGGTCTGTCACACACGATGCTTGTTTATTCATGGCCCTGAGGCCCATATAACAGCCTCCAGTCATATGTGGTTATTGGGCCCTTGAAAGGTAACCCACTCACGTCGAAACATTCAAGTACAAAACACCCACACTGCAGCTCAAATACTTGGCACAGAAGAACAAAACAGACAGACAAACTAACAAACAAAAAAATCCAAGTGAAATATACAGTTGGTGTTTTATATTGACTGGAATGTCGCTTTAGGTACGTTGAGCTAAGTAAAAC
This sequence comes from Arvicola amphibius, assembly GCF_903992535.2. Classification (NCBI taxonomy): domain Eukaryota; kingdom Metazoa; phylum Chordata; class Mammalia; order Rodentia; family Cricetidae; genus Arvicola; species Arvicola amphibius. Next base: position 68,427,522 of record NC_052050.1, on the reverse strand, counting down.
ATGCTCCTGAAATTACTTGGCTGTTTTTTTTTTCTTTTTAAAAACTGAAAATATGACATTGTGGTTTGTGTTGGTGCTTATGCTCCACTTCTGCAGGACAGCATGGAAGGTGCTCCGCCCACTGCTGGACAAGAGGCTGCTGACTTCACCTAGAGATGGGAAAGCCTTGCTGTGTCCAGAGCTTGCTATTCCTGGGAAACCAAGCACATTTCCAGTGTTTATATTTTTAATAATATATATTTATATATATTTATATATTTATATATTATATATAATAAATATATATTATAATATATATATATATTCCCTCTCTTCCTTATTTTGAGGCAGATTCTCACTATGTAGCCCTAGATGACTTGGAACTTGCTATGTAGATCAGGCTAACCTTGAACTCACAGAGACCCACCTGCCTCTGCCTCTTGAGTGCTAGGGTTAAAGGAATGTGGCATCATGTCTGGCTATAGAAACATAGAGTCCTACAATTGACTTTAAAAATTATTTTATGTGTATGAATGTTTTGTCTGCATGTACATCTGCATACCAGAAAGGGGCACTGTATCCTATAGATCTATAGTTATAGGTGGTTGTAAGTCATGTCAGTGCTGGGAATTGAACTCAGGACCTCTGGAAAGGCAGCCAATGCTCTTAACCACGGAGACATCTGACTTTATTTTTTATTTAACGTGGGTTCTGGGAGTTGAATTAGATCTTTGTGCTCACAACAAGCGTTTTACCCACTGAGCTATTTCCACAGCCCTTACTCTTTGTTCAGACCGTGACCTGGACCGGCCACATATCCAGAGTTCAGGAAAAATCTAATGAACATTTACTAATCATCCACTGAGTGTCAGGTGCCCTCTTGGGCACTAAGAGGCAGCAGTGGACGTTGTGATAGGTTCATACAGGCTGCAGATTACATTCCAGGGATGGAGACAGGCTATAGGGAGAGGCATTCATAAATGAACAGGATGCCTTTGGTCAGGAAGAGTCATAAGAATGTAAGAGAGAATAGGCACATTGAAAATGGTGGGGTTTCTTGTAGGAGCTGGGGATAGGAGTTGCTAATACGAAGCATCTTGGGTTTCCAAGGATGCAAATTGTCTCTTTGAAGTGAAATTGCAACTAGGGGATAGGGAAAGGCCTGAGTCTGGGAAGAACTCCAGGAGGAGAGGATACTTGGGTTGAGATCTGAATGACAAGAGAAGTCATCACATGGACATGAAAAGCCCAAATGCTCCAGGTAGGCAGAGGGAAACTCGTGTATTTGGACCAGAAGCAAGAGTCATAGGAAGGGGCACAACAGGAGCTGTGTTAAGAAGGTGTCTATCACCAGGGGCCTGGCAGCAGCGGTGATGAGTTCTGATGTTAGCCTGGGAACCCTGCTCAGTTTCCACGGTCACCACGGACCTCAGCGAGACCCGTGTGGAGCAGGGCGACAAGTGCAGGAAGCCTCCCAGGCAAGGGCTGTGGTAAGTTAGCCGGACAGAACTCCACCATGGGAAGGGAGCAAGGTACTGAAGTCTAGATTTCCTCTGGTGATAGGGCTGTCTCCAGCGACTGATTGTGTGGCTGTGAGGTGTAAGACCAAGAGACAAGAATTCCAGCTGGGATTTTATCCTAAGCGTAAGGATGTCTGGATGGTGGAGAGCTTTGCTTAGGTGGAGAAGCCAGGGAGAGGGCTGGACCTTCCAGCAGGAGGAAGTAAGGATGTTAGCAAGAGGACGATTTCAGACATTCATTTAGACCTCCAAGGGTAGGCACGGAGGAAGATCTGGGGTCTGGGGTCCCATATAGAGTGCAGGGCAAAAGCTTCTGGGGCGTAAATATGGAATTCACTGTCATCCCCAAGTGACATTTAGAGTTCCATCTTTAGATGCACCTTGGGTGGGAGGGTGGATGGGGGTGAAAGAGCCCTGAGAATGGTTTAGACCGTGAGCAGCTGAGGGAAGCTTGGAAAGGCAAGGTGCACTGACGGCTTAGAAACCGAATCCTTGAGCGTGCCCACCCAATGCACCTGGATGACTGTAGTTCCAACTTGGATGGTTCATGTCTGAGGAGCTCCCTGGTGTATGTGTGGGGTCTCAGAGCTAAGTGGGGAAATCTGTGGTGGAGGGGAGGCCTAGTGCAGAAATGAAATAACTTTCCCAGTGTCTTTAGCAGAATTCAGTGACATTTTTAAAGTAGAAAATTTGCATGGGTCTGTATGGGAAAGTAGGGACAGGATCATGGGTACCCCGCTTAGAGGAGCATAGGATGTTGGAGGAGTGGAATAATAATATAGGAGCCAAGAGGATGGCTCACCTGGCGCGGAGTTCTGGAAAAGGCCAATGTTAGATCTCTCATCTCTAAGGGGGGAGGGGTCAGTGGGGCTCGAGATAGAGCCCTCAGAAGGTTAGGTCCTATGAACTGGGGGACTGTGATGGCCTGGAGGCTCTAGACCAGGGTTTTGAGCAGCAGCACCCCAGCAATGGCAGCTCAGGCCTCAGAGTCTCAGTAGCCAGAAGCCCATCCAGGAGAGCATACGCAGAGGGTTTCTGAGGGTGGCTCCCAAGCCATCTGTGTCTTCAACAATGGGAGGGGTCTATTGACTCATCTGTCCCACTTGTAGTGCTGTTTCTGTCTGTGGGACAATTTATCACACACCAACTCAGTGCAATGACATTAGGTCTATTTGGTCTTGTCTCTGGTCTCTTGGTATTCCCAGACCCCAGCACTGGGCCTGGCGAGCTACAGTTGCTTGTAGTCTTAAGTTTGGAAGCCAAGATGACTTCTATGCTGGTTGTCAGGATGTAGCTCTCACAAAATTGTGTCTCACAGTAAGGCTAAGGTGGCTGAGAGCCCCAGGTCACACTGTAGGTAGAGATCCTCCTGACTCCTTTTTGTGACTGGTCCCATCTAAACACAAGATCATCTGGGATTTATTTATTTATTTATTTATTTATTTATTTATTTATAAAGGGAAACACCATCTTTTTAAAAAAAATATTTATTTATTTATTATGTATTCAACATTCTGTCTGTGTGTATGCCTGTAGGCCAGAAGAGGGCACCAGACCCCATTATAGATGGTTGTGAGCCACCATGTGGTTGCTGGGAATTGAACTCAGGACCTTTAGAAGAGCAGGCAATGCTCTTAACCTCTGAGCCATCTCTCCAGCCCTGGGATTTATTTTTCAACAGTGTTTTTTTTTTTTCTTCTTCTTCTCTTTTCTGGTACTACCTTGGCATGGGATGGGTGTATTTCACTGAGTTCTGAAACTCTGGGTTTTATGTTTGCCCTTTAGTGGTCACTTTGATATAGCCTAGAGTCTCAGCTGGAAGACCTCCCAGATCAGATTGACCTGTTAAACATATCTGTGGGGGATTGTCTTGATTATTAATTGATATAAGTGGGCCCAGCCCAGTGTGGGCGACACCATTCCCTAGGCTGATAAGCATGCTAGCTAAGCATGAGGCTGTGAGTGAGCCAGAAAGCAGCATTCCTTACTTGAAGCGGTGCCTTCAAATTCTCACCCTGACTTCCCTCAATGAGGGATTGTGGCCCAGAAGTATCACCTAAATATCCCACAAGTTGCTCTTGGCCATAGTGGTTTTTTTTGCTTTGTTTTTAAATCATAGGAGCAGAATGAATCTAGAATGTGCAGTGACCATTATGTTAGTTCTATCCAAGGTGGCACACAGGCCCAAGAGAGACATGCCACACAGAACACCTGGGAGTGGCAAAATATATTTGGACTCCTTTGCCACCCCACACCGGCTCCATACCTCTGTTACCACCTGAGGTCATCTTAGTGGCTGCCAAAGAGTCATTCAGAACAACTGCCCTTGGCATGAACAAGCGAGCTGCTGGGGGCTGCACGATGGGGACCATCCTTCCTGGGGGCTGCACGTTGGGGACCATCCTTCCTGGGGCTGCACGTTGGGGACCATCCTTCCTGGGGCTGCACGTTGGGGACCATCCTTCCTGGGGCTGCACGATGGGGACCATCCTTCCTGGGGCTTCCCCACCTCCATCATCTTCCTGCTTCTTTCCGTGTCTGACCAAGTTCTATTCAGGGCATGTTTGTCCCTTGTGGTGTTTGGGCTGTCACACAATTCCCTGGCTCTCCCCAACTTCTCTTCTAGCATGGGGAGGACAGCCAAGTGAGATCCTATTTTTTTCTTAATGACTCTGAGAGAGGCATTAGGGAAAAAAAAATTCCAGAAGTCTCAGTTTCATCACCAGGCTTTCAAAGTCATCCTGAAGGATACAAGCCAAGACAGCATACTTAACTTTTCTCTTTAAATTTTTTTGATTTTATTTTTAATACTGTGAAGTTCACACAGAAGTCCCTTAACATCTGGGCTTCCAGCTGCAAATGTTCTCGTCAGTTCCCACCCCGCGCTGGCCCTCAAGCCTGGATGGGTTTTAGGACAAGTATGACGAGAATCGTGTCTGGTTGCAGTTAATTGGCTTGGACCATCAGGACCCGAGACCTGAGCTCTGCCAGATGCACTCCTGATTGAGAGATATGTCCTGTCTGCACCTGCCTTGCCTAAGGCTGCGCTCTGCCTCTGCCTGTTTTCCCTGCATCCTTCCCTGGAGGCTCTACCCTGACTCTTTGGAGAAGCCACGGGTCCTGTCCTGATGGAGGTGGGATGGACCTACAGTGGCAACATTTATAGAAGCTGGATTCCTGTGGGGGTGGGGGATACATTGTTGACTTTGTTAAGAAATCAAACCTTAGGAAAGAGGTCCTATTTACACTGTAAAAATCAGATGTAGGGGAATGGTTCAGTTGGTAAAGGACCTACCTCACAAGTACAGAGATTGGAGTTCGGTTCCTTAGCACTGTGTAAAAAGCCAGGCACCGTGGTATGCTCCTGTGATCCCAATGCTGGGTTGTGGAGATAGAGATGGGAGGATCCCTGGGACCGGCCAGCCTAGCTGAATCGAATAACTGCATGCTCAGGAAGAGACCGTCTCAAAAAATCAGAGGGGCAATGATAAAAGAAGAGTCCAATATTGACTTCTGTCCTACACACACGCACACGCACGCATGCACGCACGCACGCTGAGAGGTCAGTGTATAACCTAGCAAGGATTGGTTTTGCTACTGTGTGGTAGGAAGCCTTTTCGGTCAAGGAATTTGTAGTGTCTGGTGGGCGGAGACAAAGATGGGAAGTTTGGTGTCCTGCTTGCTGCGAATAAATACTCCATCAAAAGCAACTGAAGAGAGAAAGCATAATTTGGCTTGGCGTTCCAGGCTAGAGTCCATCACTGCGGGGGGGGGGGGATGGATCACAGCAGGAACTTGAAGCAGAGAGCAGGGGATTAATGCACACACACTATCATTCATATTGTCCCTTTCGTTTTCTACAGTCCAGGATGCCCTGCTCAGGGAGTGGTCCTGCCCATAATTAAGATGGATCTTTTTAACATCAACCAATTCAAACAGGATAGTCCATAACAGACCTCCGCAGAGGCCAATCTTAATCTAGAAAATCCCTTACAAATGTGCCTGGAGGCCTGCTTCCTAGGCATCAAGTTGACAGTTAATATTTGGCTGGGCAGGGCAGGAGGGTGTTGAGTGCTGAGAACCAAGGGCAGAAAACCTGAGGACCAGAGGACTTCAGGGTGGAGATGGAGACAGTGTCTCAGGTGACACCTGAGCACGAGAAGAAATCATAATCTGAGCTAGGAGACTTTGTCTCTGGATAAACATCTGCTGTCTCAGCTTGTGACTTGGGTCTCCCTCGGTTGCATTTGATATGCAATGTTGGGTCCTGACCCTCAGTGAACTGAAACTTCAAGAGCAGCCCCTGGACTCTGTTCCCTTCCCTTGATTTATTTACCAAAAGATCTCTGGGTTTCACATGTAGCCTCAAAGACTCACTCTTCACTGGTGACAGACCATAATTATTGACTCCTAGGGGCAAAATCCAGCGAGGGGTGAGAGCCAGAACCAAGTTTCAAGGGTCAGAGGGGTCTGTCAAGGCTCTTTAGATGCTGAGCATCCTTCTGTAAGTTTCAGCCTTTATCATCTACCGTCCAATAGTGAGGAGCCTCCTGACTACACATAGGCTTGCTGCAGAAGGTTGGGCTAAGAAGAAACTCTGAAGAAGAATGTTCTTTACAGAAATGTAGTTGGACACCCCTCTCACGTCCACAGCTGGGTAAGCTGAATGGAACTCTTGGGGTCATGCTTTTACTTTTAAGGACTTAAAAAACCATGCTTTCTACTTATTATTATTTGAAAATAATTTATTTTCATTCAAAATTATTTGTGTGCATATATGTCTCAATGTGAGCAGGTGCACGTGGATGTGACTGCCCTTAAATCCAGAAAAGGAGATCAGATCCCTGAAGCTAGAATTGCAGGTGGTTGTGAGCCACCAGATGTGGGTGCTGGAGGCTGAACTCAGGTCCTATACTCTTCACTGCTGAGCCATCTCTCCAGGCCCACATATTGTGTGGATGTGCATGTGTGCATGCTTGCGTGTGCGTGTGTGCATGCGTACATGTGCATGTGTGCGTGCATGTGCGTGTGCATGTGTATGTGTGTGCATGCGTGCACGTGTGTGTAGTGTGATGCGTGGAGGTCAGAGGACAATTCTGCAGAGTCTACTCTCTACTTCCACATTCACATCTGTTCCAGGAGTTGAACTCAGGTTGTTAAGAGTCTGCAGCAAGTACCTTCACCCACTGGGTCATCTCACCAGCCCCCTGGCTTAGATTTTGAAAGCAGCTGCTGTAGCCCCCCTCCCCCGCCCCCATATCCCAGAGCATATTCGTTATAACAACTAAATATTCGTCTGGGTTTGTTGTTGGAGACAGAAACAGAGAAGTACTTACTACTCTTGTAAGGAAATACTTCCAGGTTGATGGGATGCTCATGAATATTCATGAGACATATGTGTGATGTGGATGTGATTAAGGGGGTCAGACCCGAGATGTTTCCAGGAGACCTGGGCAACCTCCCCAGCCTGGTGGGCCGCAAAGATGGGGTTTGTTCTGGTGAGACCTGCCTGCAGGCTTACCTGAAACATTGCCATCTCTTCTGTGACTCCTTGGCCATGAGGTGGCTGGCGTCCCCTGAACTCAGAAGCTCCAAGTCCCTGCCTTCCCTCAGCAGCGCCTAGGGGTCCCCGAGGAATGAGGGCACATCCTGTCCTCCATCTGTCCTCACCACTGAAGGGCGAGTTCAGGAATAGTTTCCTCCTGTTGTTTCTTGTCACTGTCCCCATCTGGGCTGCATTCCGAAGACAAATGTCCCCAAGTGGGGGGTCGGTTCTCTGAATGAGTCGCAAAGCTTTCGAGGGGCGGAAGAACAAACAATCAGGACAAAATATACCATGATAAGGAAGCCTGCCCTTTTGTTTACTGACACACATCTCTGCTTCAAGCTATTTTAAAAATGACTATTTCATTTGCAAGGTGATAAAAGAATGAATAGAAATTTACCTATGAGCGCCTCTATAATTGTATGCCTATCTGCAGTATGAATAGTGGAAGCAAATTACCCACAATGGGCCAACTCTCTGCTTTCCTAGGACTGTGTGTTCTATTCTTCCCGTTCAATAGAGAATGTTGTCTACTCTACCAAATTAGCCAAACACAGATAATGTTGTCAAAGAACAGCTCCATTAGGTTTCACAGAAGCCTGACACCAATACAAAAAGCCTCTCCCCTTGCAGCGTTTCAACTTCAATTTTTTTCTACATGACTCAAAAAATAAATTTGTTTTGTGGGCCAGAGATGATGAGTTTGACAGGTTTTCAGAACAGAAGATAAAAGAAAAGTTAGCCGTGTCGTCTGGGGGTGATTCCAGCAAATTCCACCAGACTGCGTACCATATGTGGGGAGGCAGGCCCTTTAGCCAATCAGAAAGGGCCTTCGAAGTGTGTCAGGGCCTGAGCCCCAGCATGGCTGTGATGTTGGCTCAGCTTGCACATTCAGCCACACAGAGATGAATCAAGGCAGTGACTTTTGGAAGGTAATACATTTAGGAGGAAACTGAGGCCTGGGGAAGACTTCGGGTCTCGCTAGCACTCAAATACCAGTTACAAGGTGGTACCCAGTTTCCACCGGATCAAGCAGCTCTCCAGGAGAGAGCAGGCTGGGAAAGTATTTCTTCCATAGTGTAGCATGGGCACTTTCAACACTCACCCAAACCTAAGAAACCCAAGAGAGTGAGAATCTTTTATGTCTGCTTATTTTCATATAAGACATGACAAAAATCTTAAAAAAAATATTGCCACAACTTCACCTCTCTGATAGAACAGTAGAAGCTCCATTTGTAAAGTTTCAGTGAGAACAAAGATTCTGTCAGTAATGGGATGGGACCAGTGGTGTGACAGGTTGACAAGGACTGGCTAGATTCTGCCTGTGTCCCGAGAGCTGGAGTGAAGCTGAGTTGAAAGGCCATGGACCAATTCCCTTGGCAGAGGAAGTTCCCAAGAGAGGTGATGTGTGTGCTGTAGGTGTCGTCTTAGAGCCCAGCAAATCCTATCATAAGCTTCAGATGCTGGATATGGGGCTGGAGGGTTTGATGTTTGCCCTGATGGGTTTTGGTCTTGCTTTGGTTTGATCACTCCTTGTCCTTTGAATGGGAATGCTTACTCTGTGATACTGGTTCTTGCAAGTATGTGACTTTTTTTTTTTAATTGTGTGGGGGCTCTTAGTTAAGAGGTTGCCCGAGTCTCAGAACAGACTTATCACATACTTTAAAACAGTCTTTGAACTGGTAAAGAGCATGAGTACTTTTGAAGTTGGACTGAAGGCATTTATTTTGTATTATGAGATGACCCTACAGGGACAATGGGCAGAAGGTTATGGATTAAAGTTGATGTGTTTAGGTGTCAAGTTGACAAGGATTGGGCTTGTGATGGCTTCTCTTGTCAACCTGACAGAATCTAGAATCACCTGGAGACTAATGTCCAGGCAAATATGTGAGAGATTTTAGAGATTTGCTTAACTGAGGTGGTAAGAACCACCCTAAATTCAAGAAGCAACATTCTGTGGGTTAAGATTCTGGACTGCATAGAAAGGAGAAAGCCAGGTGAGGACCAGCTTCCATCTCTGTCTATGTCCTAAATGTAGACACGATCTGACCAAGTGTCTCAAGCTCTGGTTGCCGTGACTATCCGCCATGATGGACGATATACCCTTGAGCTGTGAGTCAGAATAGATCCTGCCTTTCCAAAGTCGCTTTGGTGAGGTATTTTGTCACAGCAAGGAGACAAGTCACTAATACAGCACGAGGCTCTTCTATAGAGTCCTAGGATGGAGCCAACTTTTCATCTAGGCCCCTTTGGAGGAGATCTGGCTTTGCTGATCTTGCTCACTCAGCGTTCTGGTCAGGTCCTTTAGAAAAATGGAACCGAGAAGCACTTGAGGCCTCCTGTAAAGAATGTGATGGGGTAAAGTGATGGAGAGGCTTGCCCAAGTGCCTGAGGTGGGGCAGGAGGAAGCAGAGATGAGAAAGGCCGTAATTAGAGAACCTGGAAGTGTGGCAACCTCCAGGGAGGCTGCCATGGATGGTGTCAATGGCCTAAGACATCGAAGTGGGAAGCCCTCAGTGAAACCAGAGAGCTCTTGCAAAGCCCCTAACCACCCACCAGAACGTCTGCCTGAAAATCAGGGCTGATTTTCTGTCTTCCACATTTCACATGAGTGCTTCTGGTCGGCAGAACCTCTCCAGAACTCCGCTGGCTGAGTACTTGGCCTAAGATGATGGAACATGCTGACTGAAAGGATGAAGGATGATGAAGTATGGGAAGGAACACCCTGAGAGAGGCACCCCCATTTACATTCACTCTAAAAGACTGTCTTTCTGCTCTCACACTGGAGTGGGTGGCTTTGCCTGTGAGGAATATATCCCTATTTAGAAGGATATCCCATCTCTCCCTAGGCCTGGGGAAAAGGAAACAGTAATCTGTGTGAGGAGCGTCCTGATTTCAAAATAGAGGAGGCCTCTCAGGAGGAAGTGTCTTCTTGGAGGGTGGATTGGGGTATAGAGACTGGTCACAATGGTGACTGCCTTTCTTTTCTGTTCCTGTGCCACTGCAGGTCGCATGTGCAGGTCTTGTCTCAGTTTCTTTTCCAGTTGCTGTGAAAAAAAAAAATGCCCTGATGTAGAAGAAAGCAACTTCTGCATCATGATGTAGAAGTCAAAACAGCAGGAACTGGAGGCAGCTGGCCACATTGCATCCACAGTCAGGGAACAGAGAAATGGATGCTTTCTAGTGCTCACTTTCTTCTTCTTTGCACCCAGTCCAGGGTCCCAGCCTACGGAATGGGACCACTCACAGTGGGTGGGTCTTTCTACCTCAATTAACCTAATCAAGAGAACCCCTCCCAGTGTGCCCAGAGGCTAGACCACCCCTCCCAGGTATGCCCAGATGCTAGACCACCCCTCACAGATGTGCCTAGAGGCTAGACCACCCCTCCCAGTGTATGCAGAGGCTAGACCACCCCTCCCAGGTGTGCCCAGAGGCTAAACCACCATCCCAGTGTATCCAGAGGCTAGACCACCCCTCCCAGGTAGCCCAGAGGCTAGACCACCCCTCACAGATGTGCCTAGAGGCTAGACCACCCCTCCCAATGTATGCAGAGGCTAGACCACCCATCCCAGTGTATCCAGAGGCTAGACCACCCCTCCCAGTGTGCCCAGAGGCTAGACCACCCCTCCCCCCCCCCCCCCCCCCGTGTGCCTGAACATTTGTCTCCTCAGCGATTCTAGATTTTGTCAAGTCGACAGCCAACACTAGCAATCACAGGCTCTAATATTATTGGTTCAGGGATTGAAGAGGCAAGTTTATTCATAGATACCTTGGTTGCTTTGGGTAAAGCTATGGAGAAAAGCTGTATTCCCCTGATTCATGCCTTTAAAGAGCAGGCAAGTTCAGGTGCTTCCTTTAGGCAAGGATGGATCCAGAAACACAATGCTTTTGCTCTCTTTCTCTCCCCGCTTTTCTGCGTACTCTCCCCTCATTCAGGTGGGGCCCTGTCCTGTGGCCCTGACAATGGCTACCCACTTGCAGCTCAGCACAGCAGTTCTTCCTGTACATATATGAATCGAGGGACTGGAAACGGTTGGCCTTGCTCTGTTTCAGCCAGCCAGATCCATTGCCGTGCAGAGATTCGTTTCATCATTGTTTCAGCTTGGAACTCCCACCCATCTCCGTGGTCAGAGCCTAGGACTGATTGACAGTTCTACAGGATCATAAGGCTGTTTGGGGTTTGGAACTAAAGGAGAGAGCCAGCTGGATACCCAGAACTCCTCTTTTTCTCATTCCTGACTGAGAACACAATGTGCCCAACTCCTCAGGCTCCCACGGCTGTACCTTCCCTGCCATGCTGGTTCTAGCTAGTTTCTCTGTTTGTTTTTCCCACATTCTACAGCTCAGGAATCTCCTGCCTGGGCCTTGTAGGTTCATACACTTTTTTAGCCAACACTTCTGAGAAACACTGTGTGTTTTCTCCCAGAGGAGTAGCCTCAAACCAAATACAAGAAGTCCTCTAGCAGCGTGAAAGACCAGCGGGGGAGTCAGACCGGACTGAAACAAAGATGTCACTCAAGTGGCTGAGCCGACTTAGCATCAGTGGGGTTAGGCTCCCAGTCACTTTTCTTATTGCTGTGACAAAATGACCAACAAAAGCAATTAAAGGAAGGAAGATTTACCCTGGGTGGTGGCACATGCCTTTAATCCCAGCGCTGGGGAGGCAGAGGCAGGCAGATCTCTCATTTCTTCGAGGCCAGCTTGACCTACAAAAGAAGGAAGATTTCACTCTGACTCATAGTTTGAGGTTCATTCTGTCACAGAGGGTGGGGGTGTCGTCACAGGAGGAACGCAGACTGCTAGTCACACTGCATCCTTAGTCACGAAGCAAGCAGAGGTCAGTGCTGGTGCTGGGCAGATGGCTTTCTCTTGTTTAGTCAGCCTGGGATCCCAGCCCAGGGGACAGTGCTGCCCACACAGAAGGCAGGCACTTGACTTGGAGAGTAATCATCCTGCTTCCCAAGGAGGAAGTACTGAGCTTTTAGATAATTCAGGGTTGACCAGTCCAGGGTGTGTTAAACTGAGAGCAGAGGGATGGGGTGGGCTGGGATAAGGAGGCAAAAGGCGGGAAAGGAGTGAGGAGAGAGGAGGTCCGAGTGGAGGGCATAGGGTTTCTGCCTGGCTGGACGTGTTGTGGAGGGGCCATCTGAGGGTCCCACTTGCCAATTCATTTCTCCCTAGTATAGGGATATTGGCTGGCAGGGAGGAAGGGGCTCCTTTTGCTGTGTATTGGGCTGTATGTACAGGTGGGATGAAGACGCTGCTGGGGTCCAGCTGGGACAGGGCCGCCGTGAGTTAGACATGGCAGGGCTCAGTGTGTCAGCGGTGGGGTATGGGAGGTGGTGTGCCCGAAAAGCCAAGCAGACCCTGGCTGGAGTTGGATAGCATTGAGGTAGGTCAGTGGCACAGCTTGCCGTCTGAGGGGATGGCAGGGTAGTGGTCTGGTGGTGGCATGTTACTTCGTGAAATGCAGAGCAGGGAGAAGGTGGCTTGAGAAAACCAGTGCCTTTATGTACATTCTTCTTGGGCATTCCAAGTTCAGGAGACCCCAGGGAAGTGGTGGCACATATGGGGGGTGGGCTGGGAATGCAGCATGAAGGTCGTGGTTTGGATGCCTGTGTGGTGGGGTCAGGAGAGGCCAGGCCTGCCCCCGCCCCCCGCACGAACGCTTTTGGAGGTCACTGAGAGGAGAAGCAACTACCGAACTGATAAGCCCAACTGTAGGAGGTGCCAACCTGCCTATGATAAATCATGCCAGCACTACAGCGGCTGCAGATGTGTGTTCAGAGGACCCCTGGGCACCCGGGACCTGTCGCAGGGTGATGGATGACGCTGTTCCCCACCTACCCACCTTCCGCCTGCGCCTGCTTCCTGCCGCCACAGCGGCAGACCCTTGGGAGTAGAGGAAAGAGCTGAGCAGGCTCGACACCGTGACAGCCTTTTAAAAGTGACTTTTCAAACTTCTTATAATTGTTGATTAAAAGGCCCATCGCCCCAAAGGCTCTGTTTGCAGCAGCAGAAGTAAAACCATTTGAGGAGAAATTTCTGGGGAGGCGAAGTGTTCCGGTAAATTGGCCAGGCGGCATTTGCAACGCCACGTTTGTATTTCAAAAGCCATTTGAAGCCCCTAAGAAAGGACTGCAAAGTAGTTGTTTTGAGGAAGGGAAAACCCTTTTGCGGGATGTGGTAATGCCAGCTTTGGGGTCTGCAGGGTCACAGGATGGAGTGGTTGGTTCCCACCCACCTCAATCTTGGGACAGGGCTTTTCACCCCTTGTCTTGGCCAGGAAAACAATTCCTACCTGTCCCTGTCTTGGTGAGTTCCTTTTTGTCCCCCCACCCCCACACCTCACAGCCCCCTTGGTCTGGAAAGATTGCTTTGCATAGTATGCTATTTCCCGGAACCAATTCATTTGGTAAATGGATGCCTTTCCCTCTGGCTTCCTGTTCTTCAGCAAGACTCCCATGATTCTTCTGTGACAAATTCTTCTGTGCTGTGTGTCACTGTCCCCCGAGCCTCTGTGACCCATGGCAACCTCATGGGTTTATTTATGTCTGGGGACCTTCATGTTGTGATAGCATACAAGTCTCCAGGTTATCCCCAGTGAGGTGAGACACACACACACAGAGAGAAGGAACCTCAGGGTACTGGCACGTGATTCATGTTTAGCCACCACAACGTTGACTTTTTTCTTGCCTAGTGGCCAAGGTGCTGTAGTGGAACTGGTTCTTGGCACCATGGACTCTGTCCTGGGCTTTGTTATGTGGTCTTAGCAATATGAGCAAGAAGAATGAGTCTCATGGTCGTGTGTGTGTGTGTGTGTGTGTGTGTGTGTGTGTGTGTGTGTGTGGTCTTTGACTTCGCTCTGACTGTCAAAGTGGAGTCAACCAGGATAGCTGGGCCCCTGGAAGTACCTGAGAGACAGATGATACCATGGAAGGTTGTGGGGCACATAACCTCGCAGGCAGAAGTGGGCAGGACTCTACACCTCCCAGTAGCCAACACAGATCACCTTCATGTTCACCTTGGCTCTTAGAGTCATGTGGAGTGGCAGACATGGGGCATAACTGCTTTCCTGCCAGGAGTCAGGAGGCGTGCAGGCTGGGCCCATGACTGCGGCTGAACCAATCTCTTATGGTGTCTCTCTGAATTCCCACCCTGGCAGTGGGGGAGGAGACAGCTCTGGTGACCTGAGATGCCACTCTGCTCAAACCAGCTTGGGGTGGGGAGTGTGGGTCATTCCTGGGTTGTGCCTCTGAGCCTCACTGGAGGAAGGAGAGTTGTCCAGCCCCCTGCAGAGCCTTGATTCCTGTGAATGCTTCTGTTGTTGGGACTTCTGAGCCTGGATTTCTTAAAGTCCATTTGGTCCTATAAGATGCTTTGGGGAGAGTCAGCTGTGGCAACTAAGCAATACTGGCAGCAACCCGTTCTGTCCTTTTTCCTGGGAGATTCTAAAGATCACAAATGTTTCAAAGAAGAAACCTGTTAGACTTTCCTTAATCCTGCATTTGCTACAAAAGACTTGTTTAACCACAGATTGTGTGTGTGTGTGTGTGTGTGTGTGTGTGTGTGTGTGGTGTGGCAGTGGCGGGGGAAGAGGGATAGGGTTGATACAGGGTCCCTCTGTGTGGCCTTTGATATCTTGGAACTCACTATGTAGACCAGGCTGGTCTCTAACTCCCAGAAATCTCCCTGTCTCTGCCTTCTGAGTTCTGGCCACCACACCTAGCACGGGCTACAGATTCTTTTTGTTTTAGAAAGTCTAAGAAGATCCTCTGGGAGTCACCTGTGTGCACACTTTGCTTTACCATCTCATGCTAGCTACTGTGCAGCTCACCCAGCAGCTCCCACAGTGACACTTAGGCAAGACAGTACCATCTGGCCTGCAGAGGCTTCCTCGGAGCTCACAGCATTACTTCAAGGCCGCTTTGTGGGTCTTATCAGGGACCTGGGATTGCAGGCAGATTGCTTCCTGGCTCAGTGGGAGCGCTGGGCTGGCCAGTCAGTCTGTACATTCACCTTCACGGCCAAATGGAGCTCACCTGGGGCCAGGAGACCCACGGAGGACAGGATATGAGCAGAAACACTCCATCTGTCACATCCCCATTCCCCTGAAGCGGCTCAGGCCCCCGGGCTGTTGACTGCCTTGTTTTGCATATACTGATAAAATATTAAAGGAATTCCTTCCGGTTTGGAAAATCTTTCTGTCAAAGAGTGAGGTGGCAGCTTGAACGTGGGTCAGAAATCTCTGGACCCAGAGATAGGAGCTGAGGTATAAGAGGGGCAGCAGGGCCAGGGATGTCTTAGAGGCCACCATTGATCATTTTTCCTCCCTGCTGACTGAGGAAGATAGGTACAGTTGATCCAGAGTCTGGGAGGTCAGCATTCTGGTGAGTGCTTGGCAAGAGCATGGATTGGGAGCCTTATAGTAAGTTCTCCTTGGGCAGGTTTGTTTCTTTCAGGGCTTAGGTTTTCCTGGCTGAGGCAGACAGGTGACTACGTGTTCTCTGAAGTGTGTCCTGATTGCAAAATAGGATTCTGTGTAGAAGCTTTCTCTTCACACAGTTTTTTTTTTTTTCTCCCATGTCTGCCTTTTCTCCCAGGGAGAGAAATTGAACCCATTGACCGCCTTGGAAGAAGACACTGAGTTCAAAGGACCCACTTGAGTGGGGCCTACGGCAGCTAGGACAAAACTCAGTTTTATAGTTCTCAGAGACATTGCAGTCATAGCTAAAGGGCAGTATGTCACTGGCCAGCCACAGTTCCGAGCTGATCTCCTGGGGTTGGCTTCATGACTCAACCGATGATGGATGTACTTACAGTGCTGTATCTGCACCCTTTGATGTGAATGGGGTCTCCCCTGGGCACAGTACATAAGCCCTTCCGTGGTCTCTCTGGTTTTGGCCTTGTTCATGTCTCTGACTAGAACAGACCTGAATTGATCCAAATCAGAGGTGATTCCAGAACGGTTAGAGCATCTGCAAGATCTGAATGTATGTCTCCCCGGTGAAGCAGCCGCCATGTTCAAGGGCATACGCACCCAAGTCTCCCTGAGAATGAATGAGTGTTCCCCTTTGCATGATTGATGAGAACCCGTGTTTCAGTTTGTCAGGGTGGCTCCGAAGCACAAGGACAGATGGCGTCTTAGAAATTCCTCCAGGGAACCAGGCTTCTAAAATCCACACCACGTGGAAATCCAATAAGCAAATGAGACAGGAAGTCAGGAAAGGAAGTCAGGGTTGTGTTTCTCTCTCCAAGTTCAAGCCTGGATTCAGAGCCGGTCAGAGGCAGGCCTCCAAAATCCTGTGGTTCTCTCCACCCAGAGAGAGAACAAGGGCTAGGTGTGGTGGTTGGAGGCTGTGATCTCAACCCTAGGGGAGATGAAGCAGGAAGGTCACCAGTTCAAGGTCATCCTGGGTGACATAAGAAGGTGCCATTTCAAAAGAAAAGGAAGAGGTAGACCACATGTGGGGCCCTGTGTAATATAGGTGAGTGACCTTCCTGGCTGCAGTGAGGAGATGGGAGCCTGAGGGAAAAGGCTTCAATTCAACGCCATGGCTTTGCTGAAGCAGCTAGATGTACATGTTAGTGTACACATGTGTGTGCCTTCTATCCCCTCTCCCTCCACAAAGTAGGACTTCTTCGAGTATCTGGGTTCCAGCGCTGGTTTGTCATGCTGGACCGTGACAGCCTGTACCACACAGCTTTCTACTCTCAGAGCCTCAGGTACCCTGATCTGAAACCCACACCACATGGTTGCTGAGAAGACAAATGAACAGTACATTTCAGAGTTCGAGCAGCCCCTGGTTTCGACTGCAGACTCCGGAGCACACGGTGCGATGCTTTGCGACTGTGCCCTGCCCCCTCAGCAGGCATCTGGGACTTAGCCTGTGTGGACAGGACAAAGTGGAGGGTGACAGAGGTAGGATGAGTCTTCTGAAGATTGCTAGTGTCATCAGTGACAGGCAGAGCCTGGGGACGGGGCCTCTGAGTTCTGTTAGGAGTCCTGCCTTCACTCCAGGAGAGCTCTGAGCATGTCTGAGGCTCTCCAGAATGGGTCCCTGTGGCCATCGTTCCCGTTTATCTGAGAATGGAAAGGATTTACTTTTTGCTTTAAAGTTTTCTTTTCTGCTTTAGGAAGAGTGCTTCTAGAATCCCGAGGAATAGGAAAACCTATCTAGAGCCATGCCCGGAAGTCACCAAGGATGGTCCATCTGTGAGAGAAGGTTCTCCCTCTCCAGCGCTCCAACCTTTCCCCTCCCACTTGGAGTCCATGTTTTATGGTGTGTGCTCCATGGCATTTAGCTTTGCCTGTTTCTTTCCCTGAGGTTTGGTCCCATTAATGTTTATGAGCAAATAAAACCTGGATTGCTGCTTTGGGCTATGGGACCACTGCTGGCTGGGGCAGGGGGGGGGGGGGAAGCGATGCCTAACTGAACCTGAGCCTTGGACAGACTTCCTCTTCTTCTGCTTCCCGTGACTTCCACTGTGTTCTCCTCCAGGAGGATGGCCAAATATAGAGAAGATGTGAGAGCAACAGAAGCCTGGCCTTCCTCAGGACTCTGTCCCTGGCTTAGAGTGGGCATTAGAGCCAGTGAGATCTGGGGCTGCTGGAAGTATTGAAACTGTTTGTATTGTCCAGTCTCAGCATGGACATGCCTAGATGAGACAACCTTTGGGGACACACCAACCCTAGGGTTTTACAGGTCAGTTGTCACTTGTTTTCTTGAAGGGCAGAGCTGGCAGAAATGAGTGGCAACACCTCATTTCTGTTTTGGGGACCAATAGATTCATCAACATAACTCATAGCAGCAAGGATACAAACCTGTGGAATCTGTGTGTGTGTGTGTGTGTGGCGCCATGACATATCATTGGGGTAATGGGTCTTGTGGCTCTGCCTGACCCTTTATGTGGGTGCTGGGGCTTTGAACTTGGGTCTGCTTGCGTTTACAGCAAGTGTTCTTACCCACAGAGCCATCTCCCTAGCCACCTGACCTTCTTTATAGCAATTCTTTGATTCTTTAGCAGGCATTTTATTTTGGTTTTCTTTTGGGATCTGTTGCTGGAGAGTCATTGTCTTCTTTAGGAGCTATTGTCCCATCTTGTTTTAAAGTTCATGCTTGTGTAACCACATGGAGATTTACACGTCTAGTGGACCAGCTATCTCTACCATCCATGGGTGGCCTTCTAGTAAGTAGCTTTCTCCTCAAGAGGAGTCTTGGGGCATTTGATATGCAACATTGTGTTTGGTTCCAGATGAGTGTGCCCTATAGTTCTTAGAACACAACGAATGACTTTGGGCACAGTGTATGCTCAGATCCAAGTGTGGGTGCGACACTCTGTCAACTCTTTTTTTTTCTTCCTCAATGCAGGGTTTCTCTGTGTAGCCCCAACTGTCTTGAAATTCACTCTGTAGACCAGGACCAGGCTGGCCACAAACTCAGAGACCAGCCTACATCAGCCTACTTCTGCTTCCCACTTGCTGGGATAAAGGTGTGATGGAGGAGAGTTATCTGTCTATGTTTCTTTCATTGGTTAATTAATAAAGAAAACTGCCTTGGCCCTTTAAGAACAGAAAATTAGGTAGGTGGAGTAGACAGAACAGAATTGTGGGAACAAGGAAGTAGAGTTGGGGAGACGCTTCAGGCATTCGCCATAGTGAGTCTCCATGCTTCTCCTCTCCGAGATGGACGCAGGTTAAGATCTCTCCTGGTAAGCCACACCTCGTGGTGCTATACAGATTACTAAATATGGGTTAAAGGAAGATGTGAGAATTAGCCAATAAGAGGCTGAAACTATGGGCCAGGCAGTGTTTTAAAAGAATACAGTTTCCGTGTAATTATTTTGGGTAAAGCTAGCCAGCGGTGGGTGGCGGGACGCAGCCCCGCCGCTTCACACTACAGATTGGCGCCCAACGTGGGGCTGACCACTGAACCCCAAGATTAAAGCCAACATGGTGCTCACCACTGAACTCTGAGACGAGTGCTGGAGGAAGAAGTATGTAAAAGAATGTGTTGCTGCCTGCCAGACGATGATGGAAGACCCATAAATGCTGTCTTCTGAACCCCAAGAGAAATCGGAGAAATCGGTGAAAGTGCGGCTGATCGGCTTTCCTCAAAAAGCAAGGAAGAGGTGACCAGACCTGAGGAACCCGCAAGAAAAAAATCGGTGGATATTTGTGAATGTGACCTGCATTTGGCTGCATGATTTCCCAGGTATGAGGTGATGAGTTGGCTGCAGTGCACATTGAGTGTGTATGGAATGTGCATACAAAGGACCCTGTGCTTTGGATGAGGAGCAGGCTCTTCCCCAACTCCTGCTTATTGGCGCTCCAACGTGGTGACCAAATCCACGTAAAAACCTGAAAAAGCTTTAAATAAAGGAGAGAGTTTAACACAGCTTTTTGCTGTTTGCCTGGACATGCCATAGAGAGATTTCTTGTTTCGGCAATAGCAGCAGAGAAAAAGCTGAGTCATTTTACAACGTGGCTTCCTGGTGCTGTGCCACCAGTGCAAACTCTGGCTATAAAGCATTTCAATGGCTTTTATGGACTGGATGTTTGTGTTCGGGAGGGATCGGAAGGAGAGTGCACTGAGACCATGCCTATGGCTCCCTGCTCCCTGCCTGCACCTGAGCAGATGGCGGAATCAGGCTTAGGCGAGCGGAACAGCATTTGCGGATTCCTGCCGCCATAGAGAGAGAGGTGTTTTCAGACTGCGCGGTGCTCTGCGCGTCAGATTCGGCTGTGACTTGGATTAAAAGAGTTTCTGTGCTGCACGCTCAGTATCAAAATTAAACTGCTGAGTGCAGCTCCAATGTGGACTGCTGTGTACCTGTAACTGTGTGCAGCTCAGGGACACCAAATGACTGAGGCAGTAGCAGCTCTGGCTCTGCTCTGCCATGCTGAATTGTGCTGAGCTCAGACAGGTCTATCGCAATTACCATAATAACAGCGCAGTTAAGGTTTAGACTTGGCTGTAAACAGGCAGTACCGTATTACCTCTATCTGGCGCAACTTAAGATTTTAAGAAGTGGTTAACCTTTTAAGAAATGCTCCTGGATAGTAAAAAATTACAGATTCACAATAGAAAAGATTCAGACATAGAAGGCCTTTAAATGGTTCACGTAGGCTTAAAAGAGAGAAAAAGAAAATATAGAGAATAAAGTTAATGCCTTAAAAAAAAGGTTAAAGTCTTTAAAGAGACAGAGTACAGATAGTTATAGATTAAAAGAAGTAAAGTGATAGAGTAAAAATAAGCCACGTAAAAATGGAAAATTCACAGAGAGTCTGGATTATGTATTTTGTTGTGTTTTCTTTGATTTTTTTGACTGTAAAGGAGCTAAGTACAGAGAGACATTTCATTATATGGGCTGCCAGGCTAGACCAGAATGGACATCTTAACGGTATGACTTCAGGATTTGGATCTAAGAACATGATGCTTTGGAAAAGAGTTTCTTCTTTTGTTTTCACAGAGGACGAGACTCTGTGGATTGCTTCTATCCCAATATGGTATGATAGACCACGCCCTCCTGAAAGGTTGCTGTGAACATCTTCAAAAAATTACTTCACTCAACTGCCAACTGAGAGGAACCTAGCACACAGGTTACACCATGAAAGACCTAAATAACAGCGCCCCCATTCAGCAGGAAGCAGTTTGGAGAGAAAAAACTGCGCCCATTTTCCCAAATATTGCTTATAAATGTTCTTTTACATTTAAAGGGGGAGATGATATAGATATGAATTTGCATTGGTATAGATTTTAAGGTCAATTTTGTTATATGTATATGTATTTCTGATCTTGATTAAGCTATTGTGATTGTAGTTCATTTTAAAAACTGTAATGTATAATTAGGAAATATAGGTTGTTAATGGATAATCATTGATAATAGTTAAGCTTGTAGTCAAGTTATTAGATTTTCTAGATATGTAGAGATATATTTCAGTTAGATAAACATTCTTCATATCTTTCAAAGACTGCAGAATATGGCATTTAATGTTTTAATAACTTAGGGTTTTTCATGACAATGAGACACGTCTGCTCCTGGCAGCACCAATCTACTTCGAGAGGAAGATGGGCATCGAAGAGGCTACTTATGGAGTTTGTTAGCCATTTGGGCAAGAAACTGCTCTTGGCTGGACTGTTGCATAAACTGGACACAAAGAACCCACAGAGAGAGGACTGCTGAACTTGCCTAAAGGTGGGATGGTCTCTCAGGGTTCCTGATTCGTGAAAGAGTCTGCGAGACGTTCTGCAGGACACAGCAGAAAGTGACTGAACTGTCTTTGGAATTTTTCTGCTTCATGGAAATGTCTGCTGGATACTGTGGGCCTGAAGCCCGAAGATGGATGCCCCAACGGTACAGAGGAACTTTGGGTGACTGTCCAGGCAGCGAGTTGTCTCTGTCATTTCTAGAGTTTTATAAGTTACTTATTTCTTGTTTACTTAGGTAATATTATATCCTTCTGGAGTCTTTGATGGAGTTGAAGAATAAATAGATAGTTATAGCTTTCCTTAGTTATGATAAAAGATAAAATAGATTTAAATATTGTAACTGTAATACTTGCTTGATAACTGTTTTGTTATATGTAATTTTGCTATGTTAAAGTTGAAGCCTTTCTTTTTTGTTTAAACAGAAAAAGGGGAAATGATGGAGGAGAGTTATCTGTCTATGTTTCTTTCATTGGTTAATTAATAAAGAAAACTGCCTTGGCCCTTTAAGAACAGAAAATTAGGTAGGTGGAGTAGACAGAACAGAATTGTGGGAACAAGGAAGTAGAGTTGGGGAGACGCTTCAGGCATTCGCCATAGTGAGTCTCCATGCTTCTCCTCTCCGAGATGGACGCAGGTTAAGATCTCTCCTGGTAAGCCACACCTCGTGGTGCTATACTGGCGCCCAACGAGGATAACTGAATCCACAGAAAACCTGAGAAAGCTTGGGAAAGAATAGAGTAAAGCATGTTTTCTTGATAACAGCAATTTCTCGGGTCTGAGCAAGCGCTCTCATCTAAGAGAGGCTTCCTGACTCAGCTTCAGCTGCAAAACCCTGCAGCTCATTAACAGGTCCTGCCACAAAACACTTAAATGGTGTTGATGAAAAGTTGAACATGTGTTTTCGGTTTTCACCTGTAGCAGGAAAAAAGTTGTGCTGTTTTAAAATGCTGGCATTCTGGTCTGTACTGCCAGGACAAACTCTGACTCTTTCAAGCAGGCGGTCCTGACTATGGAGCTTTTGATTGTTGTTTAACACTGTTGCAGCTTGCTTGCTGGCAGAGACCTTGAAACACTGTAGAGCTGTGGCAATGAACATGGCTCTGGCTGGTACCTCAGCCACAAGGCTGTAATTGCAGAAAGCTAAGGAATGGGCTGGATCCAGCCACCAAAATCAGCTTTAGTCCTACCGATATTGCTCAGTAAATTAAAGACTCATGTGGTCAGAAAGAGAGAGATATACAATAAAGAGAGATTCAAAGATGAAGAAAACCTCTAAATGTTTTACAGTGTGTTAAAAATATACGCAAGCTAAAGGTTAAAGTTCTTAGGGTTTATATCAGCCTACAGCTTGTAGCTCATCATCCAGGGAAGTCACTCAAGGCAGGAACCTGGAGGCAGGCACGGAAGCAGGGGCTAGGGAGGGGTGCTGCTCCTGGCTGACTCATGGCTAGCTCAACCTGCTTCCTTATAGAGCCCAGGACTACCTGCTCAGGGTGAGGTTGTCGGAGGCTGTTCATTCGTTCCCGGCTGCCCAGAAATGAAATAATCACACAGAAACTGTATTAATTAAATCATTGCTTGGCCTGTTAGCTCTAGCTTCTTATTGGCTAGCTCTTACATCTTAAATTAACCCATTTCTATTAACCTGTGGCTTACTGGCAAGGGTCTGGCACATTCATCCCCACCAATGGCTACATGGCTTCTCCCTGACTCCGCCTACTCTCTCTCTATATCTCTTTCAGCCTGGCTTTACTCTGTTAAGCCACTGGCCAAAAGCAGCTTCTTTATTAACCAATGGCAATAAAACATATTCACAGCATACATCAATTCCCACATCAGTGTGGTAATGTCCACAGTGATCTGTGCCTTTCCACACCTGTCCTTAAGTCATTAAGAAAGAAATGCCCTACAGACTAGCCTGCAAGCCAATCTGAGGGAAACAGTTTATCAGTGGAAGTTCTCTCTTTTCAAATAAATCTAGCTTGTGCTAAATCAACAAACAAACAAATAAACACACAGGACTAGCCAGCACAATGAGCCTTAGTTGACTTTTGACATATGGAGATTTTAGGGCAGGTGGCTATCTCCTCTAGAGAGAGGTCCAGGCTAAGTAAGATGTAGATTTAGGGGCAGTTTGTGTCTCGATGAAGCTAGCACCAGGAGATGGGATACGAAGTCAGAGGTGAGAGTAGAGATAACTGCTGCTTTATTTCCAGGGCCAGGCAGCCTTTTAAGCACTTCCAGCATCCTCTCTCTTTTTCTTTTCCAGAATCCCATGAAGTAAGAGCTACTATTTCTCCATTTTACTGATAAAGATCGTCAGGATCAGACAGCGTAAGTAAATTGCTCAAGATCCCACAGCTACCAAGGGCCAGAGCCTGAGTTAGCACATCTATCTACCTGAGTCCACCTAAAAAAAAAAATCACACATGTGCTGTCTCTTTGGATTTCATCCTGACTTGCATCCATGGGGAAGCTGCTGGTGTTTAAGTAGAGAAAGGACTCAGAGCTGTGGTTTGGGAAAAGCTTCTGGAACCTGGGGGCTCCTGTGGAGTGTGCTGGGGAGGGAGGGGAGACACTACAGGTCTACAGGAAGGAAGCTTGGATTGGGCTCCCAGTGTGGGTGGGGTTGAGGAGGATTTTCCTAAATATACAAAAACCAAGTTATGGCAACTCACTTATGAACTGGATGTGACCCCCCTCCAGATTCATATGTTGAAATTTTTTTCTCCCTGAGACAGGATTTCACTGTGTAGCCCTGGCTGTCTTGGTACTCACTTTGTAGACCAGGCTGAACTTGAACTCCCAGAGAAATGCCTGCCTCTGCCTCCTGAGTACTGGGATTAAAGGTGTGCACCACCACACCTGGCCTTATATTGAGATCTTAATTCTCAAGGTAGCTGTGTTGACTGCTTATGAAATGCTTAGGACAGGTTGGAGAGATGGCTCAGTGGGTTAAGTTCTTGCTGTGTGAGCATGAGGCCCTGAGTCTGGATCCCTAGAACTGAGACAAAGGCTGGCCTGGGGATGTGTATCTGTGCTGGTGGGATGGATGCAGGTGGATACCTGGGCTTGCTGGCCAGCAAGTCTAGGTGACATAGCAAACACCAGCTTCAGTGAAAGACCCTGTCTAAAAAAAAATAAGGTAGAGGATTATAGGGAAGCTCTCTGATGTTGATCTCTTCTGTGTAGGGGAAACTCTTCTGCATGGGCATGCACATGAACCTAACATGTTCCCAGCTGCCACACCTCTGTGTAACACACACACACACATACACACACACACACACACACACGCACGCACACGCACACATGCATGCACGCACGCACACACACACATGCACGCACGCACGCACACACACCATTAAAAATGTTCATGATATCATTATAACATCCCTTGGAGTGTGTCTATGAGGGCATTTCTAGAGCTCATTAGATATCGGGGGTTTTGACCCAATGAATAAATTAATCCATTGATAAAGAGTGTGATGGCATTGTTGAGATGCGGTGAATGGTGAGGAGTGGGGTCTAATTGGAGGAAGCAGACCCCTAAGGATGGGTTCTTAGGACTTTGTCTGTATCCCCTTTCTCTGCTTTCTAGTTGCCATGGTGTAGATTAGTTAGGTCAGTTCCACTTTCCCCACCATGAGTCCCAATAAGCACTTCCAAGTTTTGAAATGTTCTCAGACCTGCAAAAGTAACTAATACAGACACAACAAAGGTATGAGCATGGTATGATAAGATGCATGTCTTTATGAAGAGATATCCCAGAATCCACCCTCCCTCTTGTCTGGGTATATTGCAATAGTGAGTCTGAGAAAGAGGGGCATTGGCAGAAGCAGATTCAGCCAGCATCTTGATCTTGGACTTCTGACCTGCAGAACTGTGAGAAAAGAAATAGCTTTTATTTAAGGCACCCAGCCTGTGCTGTATTGTTCTGACAGCTCCAGCTAGCTACTGGACCCGTCTTCTTAACAGCTGCCTGCGTCACAAAGTGTGGCTTCTGCCAAGTTTCAGGTCCCTGCATTTTGGTAATTGGTCCCTCAAGGGGACTTCTGCCTTTTCCTCTCTAAACAATTCAATGGATTTGAATGGACCAGAAGAACCATTGAACAATTATCTAGTGATTAGCTTCCTTGTGGAGTCCAGAGAGAATCGCTGGAAGAAAATTGGTAAATTCCTTTCATTCTTAATAAAACCCAACATTATGTTGCTAATGCCTGATATTAAGAGTTCAAAGTCATCTCTATGCCATTGATCTTCAAAGGAAGAGATTTCCTAATTTATTTGACGAGGCCTGAAAATATGTGGGTTGGTGCTCCCTTCAGATGGGGGCTCAGAACACTGAATGAATCTGTACAGTGGCCAGGCCTCACTCCCTACCCTTGTCATTGCCCATGCTAGCTTCCCTTTGAATCACTGGGTTCAGTTGTGGTTCATGCCTCTCCTCAGTGTATTGAGGAGCAAGGACCTCTTCTGGGGAGGCTGACACCTTCATTTTCATCTCTAGTCTGAAGAGCAGCAAGCATGTTTTGGTGCAGTTTGATGGCGCTTGTATTGACAGAGAGCTAGAGACAGTGCCCAGCAACAGTCTTAAAGGAATGGATGTTTCTAGGGGCAGTAAGGTTTTCTCTTCCCTTCCTGGGAGAAACCCTCTCTCAATAAAAATGAGTCGTCAGCTGCTCCTGAAGCCCTGTAAATTGATTCCGGCTCTGTCCATTTCAGGTAGCTTCAGTGTGAGGGACCCGTATAAATCTCTCTTCAGTCAGGGAGTGTTTAAAATGGCAAACTTCAGAGTAAAGGTTTAACAAAGACCATAAATAAAACTTCAGAAGTAATGGAAGTGTTTATAAGCAGCCGTGGAATTCCACACAAGAACAATGAGCCTGCTCCCAGTGCCAAGAGATTGA
Source organism: Arvicola amphibius (assembly GCF_903992535.2). Lineage (NCBI taxonomy): Eukaryota > Metazoa > Chordata > Mammalia > Rodentia > Cricetidae > Arvicola > Arvicola amphibius. Next base: position 68,401,355 of record NC_052050.1, on the reverse strand, counting down.
CTGAGGGGTTGTATTTGCTGAGGGAGAGAGCATCCATCTTGATTTGGGCTCTGCTAGGGGGCGGCTGAGCTGGGAGAAACCAGAGAGCTGTGAACAGGGCTGCGTGGCCAGGCCCCAGGAGGGAGAGTTCATCACTGTTGGGCAGCGGCCGGTGCCAGGGCACTGGAACTTGTCAAGGACCAGGACCCTGGGTTCTGTATCTCACTGCATCTGTGTGAATTTCACCACTCCTGTTTCCTAATTCTGAGACCTTGAGCAAGGAAGGTACCTTCCCAAGCCTCAGTTTTCTTACCTGTGAAGTGGGAGCATCCCAGGGGTCCCTAGCACCCGAGTGAAGACTCTATGATGCCTGCTAACTGCTAACTCAGTGCTTGGCCCTTCATCTCTAGGCAGTGGCAGCTGCCACTCTTATTGCTCTTGTCAGCACCACCACCACCACCACCACCATCACCACCACCACCACCATCACCACCACCACCTCCACCACCACCACCACCACCATCACCACCACCATCACCACCACCACCACCACCACCACCACCACCACCACCACCACCACCACCACCACCACCATCACCACCACCACCACCACCACCACCACCATCACAACCACCACCTCCACCACCACCACCACCACCACCATCACCACCACCACCATCACCACCACCATCACCACCACCACCACCACCACCACCACCACCACCACCACCACCACCACCACCACCACCACCACCACCACCAAATGGGGCCAAATGGCACCGTATAGCTGACCTTTAGTGTCTTCTCTGCTCCCTCCTTCTCTCCCTTCCTTCCTTGAGGAGGTCGGTTCCCCTTGTTGTCCGTCCTTAATGCATTTTCTAAACCTAAGGCTAGATTTTGTTGGCCTCTGCCCCAGACCTCCATGCCTGCCTGGATGGAACCTGTCTCACTTCCACAGAGCACAGCTTAGTTTATGTCCCCAAACACAGCTTGGGTAGCAAATCCTTTGGTGGACTTTATCATTGGACATAGATCATTACCGATGGGACTCGGGCTTTACATAATATTTTAGGAGGCAGATAAATTAGATCATGAAAAGTGCATAAGGGACATCAATTATGCAGGAACCAGAAGAATGGTTATAAAGTGGTCTGGCCCCAGTCTTTGCCCATGAAACAGTGAACCGAGGCCATTAAAACGGAAAACATCTCTTGCTTGCTCTCTATGTCAGGAAGAGTGGGCTGTCCCAGATGCAGGCCTGGCCCTAGGGATGCTGGGGAGTACTTGATGGCCTGCTTTGAATGTGACACTTGAGAAAGGCCTCCTGGGTAATAGAGAAAACCGGGACGGGGCTAGTTTGAGTAAAGAAGGATCTGGAAGCTCTAGGAGAGCAGGGGCCTGTTGGAGATCGAGGTGGTGGTGGTTTTTCTGGCTACTGTGACCCAGCCTGGAAAGCTGTGTGTCAGGACAGTGTGGAAGGAAGGTCAGAGGATGATGACAGGGGTCTCAGGAACCACCCCAAGGTGTCATGCTTGCCCTGCTTCTTCTTCAGTGGCAGTGCCCTCGCATTGGCAGAGTCACCTGAGCTCGACACTGCCCGTGCCCGTGGACCTTTGCAGGGGGTGGTGACCTTGCAAACAAGCTGTCCGTGTTGCCTTTCTCCACCAGGCTTCCCCAACCACAGCTGATGCCAGCCACGGCCTGAGCCACACCACCTGCCTCGCCCCTGCGCCCCCCATTGCACCGTCCTCACTGGGTTCCACGACCGTGTCTCTGTCTTAGCTCTGTCTTTTCTCTCGCTGGGCTCAGATACCCTTACGAAGGGCAACTTAAGGATGAAAGGGTCTATGCTGGCTGGTAGTTCAAGGTGCAGTCCCTCTTGCTCGGTTTTTCCTTTTTCTCTAGTCGAGACTCAAGCCCAGATCTCCCCACCTCAGTTAATCAAGATAAGCCTTCCTAGGCATGCCCAGGGACTAACCTCATCAGACAGTCTCTCACAGGTGTGCTGAGAGGCCTGCCTCCTAGGGGATTCTAGGTCCTGTCACGTTGACAATCAACGTTAGTCACCATAGTGTCATCTCTGTCCCGATGGTGAACTGTATTGCTGGAAGGCATGGGGGGAGGAGCGGGCTTCTCCCTCCTCTTCTCTCCACGGGCATGGAACCTGGCTCACTGGTGATACCTCTGAGCCTTTTTGGGGTGGGTAAGAGTATGTATCTTCACAAGCGTTCCTGGGCTCTCTTGCCCCGTGATTCATCACCCTTGGTTCATCTGGTGTTTTATCTGGGCCTGATCTCTGGGCTTTAGTCTCAGGTCCCACAGGGGGTACAGCTACAGAGAGAATACGGGTGGCTGCAGGAGACACAGTCCCCATAGCAGGCCCTCAGTGGGAGACCCTGTGCGTGCTGCAGGAGCTAAGAGCTTTACAGAGGGAGGTGGAGCAGGTGGTAGAAGCAGGAGACTGGTCTGTCCCTTCTGCAGCAGGTCTAGGTCTTGTGGGCAGGGTTGTGGTGGTCCCCTCTAGCCCTCTTCCTCCAGAACCTCAGTTACCACTTCATTGGGTCTTGTTTAATTCCGTCAGGCTGCCAGGAGAGAACAAACGCTTGTTCTCAGAGTGGAGGAAACAATGATAGGCCTTATTAAAGTCACAGGCATGGGGGTTGGAGAGCTAATATCCCATTCTGTTGTGTGACTTTGGAGAAGTTTCCTATATTCGGAGCAGGAAAGCCAGTGACAGCATCCCACACTATGTAGAGAAAAGCGTATCTTCTGGCTAGGATGCTTCAACATATTCTCTCTAGGGTAGAGACATGGGCATGGAACCTTCAGCCCCACTTGGCCTTTCAGAGGTTGGAGTTTGGGGCCAAGTGCTTTATGTTCCTGCCCCCACTCCCTGCTCATGAATTTCTAAAATAAACTTAGAAGGTGGTCAGGTTAGTCATAAATACCAGCTGGTCACCTTTTCAAATGATAAAGCCATTTCTCTCCGGGGAACACCCTCCTCACCTACTTCCAGCCCACCCTGTTAGGTCCCTGACACTACTATACATTGCAATAGCTGGCATTTTGGCGGAGCTGCTCATGGTGCTCCCTGGACTCTGAGTGAACCACCCCTCCCCCTGAATTGAATTTCCAAAGATGATAGAGTTGAACATCCTTTGTCAGGCCCCACGGTGTTCCCAAGGTCATGGCACTAGTGCATGGGGGAGATGGTGCTTGAAGCCAAGCAGTCCGGCTGCAGCATAGAGAAGTGACAGGAAGAAGGGTGACCTGGGTCCCACAATCCCCTTTGAGGGACGACCCCCTAGACCTACAACCTTCCAGAAGTTTCCGCCTCTTAAAAGTCCCACCACTTCCCAGTACTACAGGACAGCAAACCTTTAATATAGATTCAAACAATAGCATTTCTAGAAGAAGATTTCCAGAAGTTTCTAAATCATTTCTCAGAATCTACTGGGCGTGTCCAAACTGTGTTCCATGAGCCGAATGTTACCATGTGTTGGCTAGGATACCCATGAATGCTGCCTAATACAAAATTGTAAGTTTATTTAACATTTTGAGATTTTCTTTTTTCATTTTTTTTCCATCATGCTATTGCATGTTTCTTGAGTGTAAGCTTTGTAGCTGAAAACACCGTTCTGCACTGTCAAGAGTTTGGGCATACTTGAAATCTCCTAATATTTTGTGCGGAGGTGGGATGATGTTTGTGCTGATTGAATGCCATGCTCCAGTGCATCCGTATGGGAGGTGTGCCCCGGCTGAACGGTCCTACCTGGCAGAGGCAGAAAGCAGAAAGGGCTCCCTTTCTTCCCCTAGAGAAAGGCCAGGACCCAACTTCACATTTGCTGTCCTATGTTGTGGGATGTTTGTACACTGTGTGACGGTGTGTTGCTGTGATTGGTGTAATAAAAAGCCAATGAATGGCCAATAGATAGGCAGGAGGTATAAGAGGGAATTCCAGGTAGAGAGAGAGGAAGTAGGAGGGGAATGTAGCTGGGGGTGGGGGGCTGGTTGGAGAAGGGGAGGAAAGAGAGAGAGAGAGGCCAGGAGATGCAGAACAAGTCAGAGGTACAGAATGAAAGAAAGGTAAAAATCCATGTGGTAGAATGTAGATGAAAAAATAAAGGTTAATTTAAATTAGAACTAGTTAGGAACAAGCCTAAGCTATAGGCCAAGCTTTCATAATTAATAAGAATCCTTCTTGTCAATATTTGGGAGCTGGCTGGTGGAACCAAGAAAGACTTATTACAGTCCTCATGATTGGGCCTGGGATGAGAGCTCAGGAACATAGCCAGCGTCAAGCAGGCCTGAGGCAGGTGGCTTGGCTACCTGTAAGCTGTTGTGTTTGACAAGGCCATGGCTGTCATTCCAGGTTTTGGGTTGTGTAAAGCTGTGATTGTGTCACAGTTCATTTGGCAGAGTGATTCACCTAGATGTCCTCTTATCCCAAGAACACAGGGCTAGGTCATATACTCCTGTTGAGGTGGAGATCTATGGTGGCTCATCTTGGATCTGTGGGCTACTCCTTCTGGCCATTTGCTGTAGCTGGAGGTAACAGACAGAGTGAAAATGGACCTGGTGGTACGTGCCCATCATCCTATCAGTCTGGCAACTGAGGTGGGAAGGCGGTGAGTTCAAGGTCAGGTTGGACTAAGTAGCAGGATGCTGTTTCAAACCAAACCAGAAACAAACAAACAAACAAACAAAATCAAAGCAGCTTCCTGCTTCCTGGCCTGTGGTTGTAGAAGGCTGGCTGCTTGCAAGGGCTGCCTCTTCCATGAGGAAAGAAAGAGGCAGATGATGAACCTGTAATGGCCTGGTACCCATTTCAACCAATGGCAGTAGATTTACCAGGGCAAACTCATTGCCAGTGCGATGAAAGGATGGATAACTGATTTGAATGAATGTTTCTCAGCTACTAGAGAGACTGGCAATTTCCCCTTAAATTTGTTGACACATTTCTCCTTTGGGAAATCACCTTAGCCTTTGGGAAATAGCCTTAGCCCATTTCCCCTGGCCGTTGTAGGGTCTTTCATAGGCACAGGGTTGGGTGAATCCGAGTCGGCTATTTCCCACTGTAATTGTGGGTTGCTTTGTTGACTGTATTCATTCCTGCTGCTTGGTACAAACCCAACTGAGCTTTTCAGAGACCAGTGTGAAAATTCAAGGAAAATGTTCTGTCCTGTCCTTAATCAAATTTCTTGTATTATAAATAGTTATTAAATATTTTATGTGAGCATTGTAATTACTGATTAAAGCTAATATCAATACCCTCGGATAATCAGTGTCTAATGCTAATTAGAGGTAGCAAGTAACCCCCAATGACTTGTCTACCATTTCAGAATTGATGTAATTGTGGCCTGCTGAGCCAGGAGGTAGGCATGCTGGGTGGATGGGTGTTTGTGCGTGCGTATGCATGATTCGTATGTCCCCGTCTGTGCTGAATCGAGGCAGGATAAACTCAATGTGACAGCAATCACTGTGCTGTCTCAGGGATCCCCTGGGTGAGCATTATCCCCTGATGGACCTCATGGGGCCTATACCGTATCCTTCCATCTCCAAGAAAGTGGCAACTGCAGTAGGACATTTTACTCTTAAGTGGAGGATGTTCTCCAGCCTGAGAAATGGAAGAGCCATCAAGGCTGTGTGCCTGTCCCTCTGCTCCAATCCCTCTTCCAACACATAGGGACATGAACATATACATACATGTCCCCACACACTTACACATAGATCATAGATCCACAGACACATCCACTTACTGCCTTGAGGAGTTACAATCCAACAAACAGTCAGGGTTGGTTCCTGACCCTGGGGACTTCTGATTCCCACAGCAGCCAAGGAAATCCTAATTCCTAGAAAAACCACAGAGAATGACTGGCAGCTCACATCTCATGTTGGCCCCTCTGTGATCCTCCCCCCTGCCTCATAGTCCCCCCATCCCCCGTCTTGTTTTTCTGTGTAACCTTGACTGTCTTGGAACTCATTCTGTTGACCAGGGTGACTTCGATCTCACAGAGATCCTCCTGTCTCTGCCTCCTGAGTGCTGGAATTAAAGGTGTGCGCCACCACCACCCAGCTCAAAGTCTCTTTTTTAAACTCCCAAGCAAAAGCCATACAACAACAACAACCTATTCTTGGAGCCCCTCTTTGTTGGGCAGGAGCTGGGCTGACCCTTGATCCCTCTTGACTTCTGCATCTTTTTGAGGAGGTCTCCTTTTTACATTACTCAGTAATTTTTTTTTCTTTCAAAACTCAGCCGTTGTCAGTGAGTTTCATCTGTCAGAACCCTGAGTCCTGAATCCAGTGCTGGCCTCTGATGCCTGCTGATTACCTCGTACCTGTGCACCAATGCCAAACCCTCCAGAGTCTTTTGCCAAGACGCTATCCACTCAAGGAGAGCCATAGGAGGTGTGGGAGGTCAACTTAGCATGTGTCTATAGATCCAGAAGAGCAGTTGGAGCCCCATAAAGAGGGTGACTTCTTTGCCATGCAGCTTCAAATTCTTCTCTGTTAGCATCTTATAAGCTCTACAGTAAGTTCTTAGGAAGGACCATGAACTTATTTCTCCTGTGGTAACTGTATCTTGGCACCTCTCTTCCACCCCCACCCTCCCACCTGCTTCTTTGTTACAGTTTGAACGGGACATTTCCCCCCCCCCCCCCCAGGCTCATATGTGTGCACTGTCAGTCCCCACCTGGGGTTGGTGTTTTGGGAGGTTGTGGATGACTTTAGTTATGTGACCTAGCTGGCATCTATAAGGCTAAGAGGTGGGCCTTTGGTTCTAGCCTGAGCACTCTGATTCCCAAATCACTAACGAGTTTCCTAGACTGCTGCCATGCCTTCTCCACCAAGATAGACTGTGTTCCCTGGGCCAGAATAAGCCCTCTCCCCCATCAGTTGTTTCTATCCAGTTTGGTGTCACAGCAATAAATAAGCAACATGCTCCTCTTCCTCTTCCCCGGTGACCGCTGCTCTACCCTCTGCTTTAAGAAACCATTTTTTAATCAAATGTTTCTTTCTGGCATTTTGATTCTCCCTTAGGCAGGTGGTAGCTTATCCTGCCGCAGTGAGGGCTACCGGCTGCAGAATGACTAAAGCATGTTCGTTCCTCACGTAAAGCCCCCAGGGTGTGTGGTTTGTGGGACTGTTAGAGAACCCCTCAGCCTTGGGATGCCTCCTCCCTCCGTTCTGCAAAGCAGGCAAGAAATGATCACCAGGGACTGTAATAATTATTTTTCTGTTGTGATGCAATGCCATGTTCAAAAGCAGCTTGGAGAAGAAAGGGTTATTTTAATGTACAGTGTTGGAGGAATAGAGTCCATCATGGTAGGGAAGGCACAGTGTAGGAGGAGGAAACAGATCACACTTCATCTACATACAAGAATGAGAGGGACAGACTGGGGGGAAGAGGGAGGGAGGGAGGGAAGGAGGGAGAGAGAGGTGGGGTGGGGGGGAGAAAGAACAGGAAGGCAAGGCTATAATTCCTTAACATGCCACCTCCCCTGCCCCCCCCTCCAAGCACCTCCTACTGGGGGACCAAGCATTCAAATATGTGAGCCTATAGGGGACACTTCTCATTTAAATCACCACATGGACCAATATGCGGAGCTGAGAACTTGCAGAAGGCAGCCTGGGGGCAAGGACTGTGGGGTCCACTCATGTCACCTGTGGACGTTTATTCACTCATGGGGATGCATGGTAAGGGGAATGGTGTCAAGATCAGAATCCTGGTTCCTCTAAGTACCTGTCTATGACTAGCAGGAAGCTCTGGTCCCTCTCCAGAGGACAATGGGACTTCCTCTACAGTTGACACTAGAGACAGCCCAGCCTTATTCCAAGCACAATCCTTGGAGCCATTCACCAAGGGCTGCATGTCTTGTCCACACCCCACACCCTAGCCCTGTGCCCTTGAACCAGTTAGCAATTCCAGCTTCAGTGTCCTGACGTATACAGGATGACACCCGTCATATCTGCATCATTGGGTTATTAGGGGATTAAATGAATTGTAAGCAGTGGAGTGGAGTCAGTATTGCCCTGCTGCCTATGAAATATATTAATGAAAAGTTATGGAATTCGCTGTGATGTGGGCCAGGCGATATCAAGAGAAACACAATGAGAACTAGCCTGGCCACTCTAGCGGTGACATTGCCAGTGTATAGAAGACCAGCCAAGAACAACTTTGATGGTACTTTGGGTTGTGAAGAACCTTGAAGCACGACAAGGCGATGGCGGCTCTTCATGTGTGGGTGGTTCCTTTAGGAGGATGGAGTCAGGGACATTTGAGTGGACACCTTAATGAGGTCTGCAGTTAGCTGTGGGAGGAGGCAGAGGACGCAGCAGGTGTAGAGACTCCTGTGTTGTGACTGTTCTGCCCGTGTACCTGTGTCTACCTCCTCCTCACGTACACCCCTCATTCAGTCCTCCCCTGACCCACAGCTCCTCATCTCTGCTCTGACCTCAGGCTGCTGAGATTGGTGTCCCTCTGCAGAAAGCAGGCAATACCTGGGAACTTTGGGTTCCTCTGAGGGCAGCCTTCACCAGTGTCTGATGGGTACAAGGTGGAACCCTTGCCAATGCCCTCATGTCTGATAAAGACAACCTCTAGAAGTGATCTATACCATTTCTAGGGCTCCCAAGAGGACGTGAGTCAGAGGCATCCTCTGTGGGACTGGGTAGAAGCTGCTCACTACTGGGGATCTTTCTTCTCCTTGTCTGCTTGCTTGGCTACCTTACTGCTTTTATGGGAGCATCTTCTTGATGACTCATTTCCATATGAGCCTCCTCTCATGGCTGCTTCCAAAGAAACTTAATACAGACCCGGAGCCTAGAACCAGCCTATTGAATGGAGTCTGGACAAGTAAGGTGGAGGTGGGGGGATGTGCGCAGGACCACAACACCTAGCTAAATTTGAACATTTTCCAAAGCAACAGGAAGTGGCAGAAGGTTTTTGATAGAGGGGCAACATGATGCCGTTCGTTTTGTAAGGAAGGATCTTCCTGGTCACTGTGTGGAGTGGACCATTGTGGGACAAGAAGGGAGGCAGGAGAGCAGTTCAGAGTATGTGGTTGTCAGCTACATATGATGGGCATCAAGAGGTGGAGCTGGGGTTGTTTCCGAAGGATAGGTGGGTGACCAATGGCGTGGAAACTGTTTTATAGTTTGGCATGACATGTGGCAAGTCTGTGAGTTCAAGATGGGGACCACAGGCTGGTGGAGGGATTGGATACTGTAGACACAGGAGCAGCCTATGCATCCCAACCCACAACTCTCTTATGGTGGCTTCTTCCCATGTCACTCTGTGCTTTGCTGCAGCTGCTCCTGCATCCCTGCATCCCTCCTGTTGGGCCAGGACTTGCTAGCAGAGTTATGTGGCTGCTGGGCCAAGCCCTGCTCATCTCTGAGCTGGATCCCTGCTTTGGAGTAGACGGAGTCAGATCACAGAATGCCCAGGCCTTTTCAAGGCCATTTCGAGGGACTTGCAGAAAGAGGTTTTGGAGAAAGCTTTGCTTTGGATGCTTAAGGCCAAGAACATGGGCTTGGCCTGTGTGAGGTAAATGGAGTGGACCAATACACCACCTAACCTCTCTCAGGCTAACCATACTTCCTGAGGATCCTTTTTAGACTACAAGGTCCTACTTAGCTGTGACTGGGCTGAGCTGCACCCATTTTTTTTTCTACAGGTAATGGCAGCATTTCTTCAGAATCAGTGGTAGCTGCCCTAAGTTAGGCCTGTTTTATGAGGTAAGTATCTGAAATACGAAAATGCTTGGTTGTGACTCTGAGGACCCTGGGGGATGGGTCTTCAGAGAAGCCCACTCTTGTCCACATGGGATAGAAGGTCTGTAAGGCACTGCAGTGGGTGTGGGCGGTGAAGAGTCTTTTCCTCAAGCTGTAGATCTTCTCATGGTGCAAATACTGAACTGGAAGCTTCCGTGACTGGCACCAGGCAGGGTTTCCAGTTTGATCTGGTGAGTGGGTGCCAAGGGCCTGTATTCTTGGGTGCTAGAAAACCCACCGGTGCTGGACAGTTTTATGTCAACTTGACACAAACTAGGAGGGAACCTCAATTAAGATATTGCTTCCATAAGATCGGGCTGTAGATCTTTTTCTCCATTAGTGGTTGATGGAGGAGGGCCCAGCCCATTGTGGGTGGTGCCATCCCTGGGCTGGTGGTCTTGGGTTCTTTCAGAAAGCAGACTGAGCCAGTCATGGGGAACAAGCCAGTAAGCAACACCCCTCCATGGCCTCTGTATTAACTTCTACCTTCAAGATCCTGCTCTGCTTGAGTTCCTGCCCTGACTTCCTTCAGTGATGCGCAGTGCTGTGGAAATGTGAGCCTAATGAACTATTATTTCCCAAATTGCATTTTGGTGTTTTATTACAGCAATAGAAACCCTAACTAAGGTACCACCCAAGGAGCCTGAGTTGATTAGAACACTCGACATGCTTGGCACACAACCACCAGCTAAGACTCTCTTGTTCCCTTTCGAGTAGCCAGTGGTGTCTTATGTATATGTGTGGAAACATTTTTTTTTTGTTTCTTTGTTTTGGTTTTGTTTCTAGAGTATATTCTGCTAGGAAGCACTGGGCGGATGCTCTGTACACATTCTCCATGACTTGAGCTGTTCTCGCAGGGCTTTGGGCCAGATCAGAGAGGGCACTGCAAACACTTAAAAGAAAATTTTACAAACTGAGGGGCCAGTGAGATGGCTCAGGGGGTGAGGGCATTTTCCTTGTTGGTCCAGCAGCCTGAGTTTGATCCCCAGCTCTGACCGCTCGACACACAATGTGCATGACCACCCCTCCCACATACTCATACACACTCAAAGAAAGTAATGAAGAAATCTTACAAACTGAATAGACTCTTCCCTTTCCTGGTGAGAGAATAACTGCTAAAGCATATTAAAACATATTTGAAAATCAGAATAAGGTCAAAAGTTGGGGATGGACAGCTGCTGTACTTAATTAAGGACCTGACAGGAAAGGCCCCTGATTTAGCCCAGATTGGTGAAAGATTCTGAGTGTGAAATAAAATGAAGGATGAGAAAGAGTGGCTGGGGCAATGTCAAACAGGGAGCAGTGCCAGACAGCTAAGGACCAGGTCCAGTAAAGCCTGAGAGCAGGGAGGATGGGAGAAGACACCCCCAGCTAGAGGCTTCTGGTCTGGCCAGCCAGGACAGGACCTGTGGTCTCTGAGCAGGGCCTAAGAGACACTAGGTGGGTGACATTTGTTCCTGCTTTTCCCACCAAAGTTGGGGAGGTGGGTTCAGACCCTGAGCCATCATGCAGATAGACCTCCTGGTTGGTCCTCTGATGATCCAGGTCTACCAGCCTTATCTGGTGGAGTTCTCCTGCCAGTGCTTAGGACCCTTGTTACTATTTCCTGGGATATCTGGTATACCTCCTGCACTGTGGTTTCACCAACTCATCCTCACCTAAGTCAATATGTTTCCTCGTGTATTCAGAGGCCCGATCATCTTAATTTTGTATGAGGCATCTCCAGCCATCTCATAAGGCCCATTGCAGTCTTCCGAGAGGCCCCAGCTTCAGGATTCTTGTTGCCTCGAAGTCGTCTCAACTCTGGCTCCTCTGATCACTTTCCATGCTTTATCTTCCTCCTGTGAACTTGAACTCATTTTTCTAAGTAAACATGTAGGTCGTCAATACAGGGACGCTAACCTATAAACAGCCTGAGCAGTGGGCTCTGCATTCAGAGGCAAACCATATCCAGCCAATAGCGTTTGTATCATGGCCTTATCAATTCTGAGAGACAGTATGTTTTAGAAGTAACCAAGACTAGAACATATTTTCTACCTGAACAGGGAGGTTATGTTCCAAGACATTCCTTGGCAGGCGAGCAGTGCTATGGCTGTCCTAGTAAAGATTCTGACACTAGATGTATATGCAGTGTTGTGGAAAGATCATCAAATTTCATTATTTAGTAAAAAGAATTGTGATTGGGGCTGGGAAGATGGTTCTGTCAATGAAGTGCTTGCTACCAAGCATGAAGACATGAGTTCAAATCCCAGTTTGTAATCTCAGTGCTGGGGAGGCAGACAGTAAGAGATCCCTGGAGCTCCATGGTCAGCCAGATTAGCTGAGTCATTGAATTTCAGGTTTTGTTGAGAGTCCCTGACTCAAGAAACAGACAAGGTAGACAGTTGCTGCGGAAGAACAGCCAAGGTTAACCTCTGGCCTTTATAAGTACCTTCATACATGTGAACAAACAAGGACATATATATATATATATATATATATATATATATATATATATGCCCACACATAACACAAATACACATAAAAGGCCCTTTGAAGTTGCACAGGAACTCATACAACATCCCATGTACATAACTTAATTTCTACATGTACATAAGAAACCAGATAAAGCAAACAGAAAGCTGGTTGTCTTAGGAAGAGACCAAGAGTGGGCGTGGTCTCAACAAGGGGCCTTATGGTTCATGTAACAGTTTGAATATTTAAAAATAATTTTTTTTTAAAAAAATGTATAATTAAAAACATTGTAACAAGATAGGAAGTAATTTTTTTCCTAGTATAAGAAAAAAGTTTTTGAGGCAGGATCTCACCATGTAGTTCTAGACAGCCTAGAACTTGCCATGCAGTAAACTCTGCAGGGAAAAGCAGCATTTTCCTCTTGTCGCATGGTCTCTGCCTTTATGTTCCATATTACTTCTCTCGTGGGAGCTTCACCTACACACCAGCTCTTTGAATTCTTTGGAGGTTTACTCATCCTTTTCTGGCATGTACATGTCTTGCTCAAATACGTATTGTGGTTACTCATTGCTGCTCAATAGGTCCAATTAGCAGAATGAGATAAATGTAATAGGCTGCTGTGATTTTTCTATAGGCTAGCAAGAGAGTTAATGTGGCATTGTGACAGAATACAGACTATGTTGGGACAGAGAACAGGAGAGCCGATCACAGCTGACAGATAAGGCATTGCAGGTATACTGCTATCCATGCCACATGAAAGCCAATGGTTTTGGTTATTTGGACTGGCTTGGATCTGTTGTATCAGTAACTGAATACTAGGTTTTTATGCAAGGGATGATGAAGAACCAGTTGAGTGCTTCATCCAACAAAGAAGTTTCTAGAAGATATAGGGATTCAAAATTATCAACCTGTGGCCCTCATAGGGCTATATATTTGAATGCTTAGTCACCAGGGAGTGGCAGTTTTTGAAAGGCTTACAGGGATTAGGAGGTGTGGCCTTGTTGGAGGAAGTATGTCAAAAGGGGTGGGCTTTGATGTTTCAAAAGCCCATGCCAGGCCCAGTCAGTCTCTCTCCCTCTCCCTCTCCCTCTCCCTCTCCCTCTCCCTCTCCCTCTCCCTCTCCCTCTCCCTCCTTTCCCTCTCTCCCTCTCCCTCTGCTATGGATCAGGATGTAGCTCTTAGCATGCTTACATGCCGCAACGCTCCCCACCATGATGATAATGGACTAAACCTCTGAAACTGGAGGAAAAACCCCAATGACATGTTTTTTTCATAAGAGTTGGCTTAGTCATGCTGTCTCTTCACAGCAATAAAACAGTGGCTATGGCACCACATAACTGCCTCGGCCCATGTGTCAAGGTCTTGCGTCTTCTCTACTAGTGCCCTGATCTTAGCACAGTGGCTTTGAACCTTGGTACCCACTGACATGCTGACTGAATATTGTGGGGAGTCTAGCCTGGGCATTATGGGTTGTTTAGACCATCTCTGGCTTCTGGCTGATCATGCTGTGCTGCCAACCAAGCTGTGGACACCAAGTGTTTGCCGACATTTCCACACGTCTCCTAGAAGGCAAATCCAAACTGAGGGTCACTGCTTTGCTCTAGGTGACCTGGAAAGGACCCACATCCATGGGTGTACCCCACTCTGATAGTTAGGCTTAGGCATTGGGCTTGACCCTAAGCTGTATTTTCCCTGTATCTCTAGCAATTGGGGACCCTGTCACGAAGTCCTCCTCCATCCTGGGTGTCATTTGTTCAGGAGTTCATGGCTTTCACTGTGTGTGTTCTCTTGAGAACAGTCAGAAGCGGCTATCCCAGGGTCATCATTGCTACAATATGAGGACATGCAGAACTAGTGTAGCTGACGGCACTGTCTTCTTCCTCCACCACATCACGTGGCATCACTGGTGACTGAATGTCACGCCACAGAGGACGATCCCGTCTGTCCTCAGAAAGAACCAGTCAGTGGTGTTTGGGGAGTTGCCTGAATGGGGAAAGCCCCCCTTGCCACACTAGCTTGAGTTCCAGTCCTCAGAACCCACATAAAATCCAAGCAGAGCAGTGCATTCTTCTATAACCCCAGTGTTCCTATTGGGAAGATGGGAGGCAGAGACAAGAAGATCTCTGGAACTCATGGGCCAGGTAGCCTGCTGTACATATCAGTGGACAGCAAGAGAGATACTGTCTGAAACAAGGTGAAAGGGGAAGACTCTTCTTACCTCACACACTTGCACACACCGATCTTTAAAGTAAATAAATAAAAAGGATCTTATGAAATAAATGAATAACTCAGTTTGCAAATCTCACTTTGGGGACCTATTTCCTGGAGCCACTTCTAATAATTGATCATTATAAAATTGGGGAGAAAAATGGCACCCTCATATAAAGGGTTTAACATGGGGGAGCACTGGCCTAAGCTGCTGGAGGCTCAGGATCCATCCCAGTGCTCAGGAAAGCTGTGCATGTGGAAGGAGGCAATGGAAGGAATACTCAGAATGGCACAAAGAGGCTGAGGAGGATCTCAAAGGGAGAACAGAATCTAGGACCTAAAAGGAGCAATAGGGAGAAAATGAGAGGGAGCTGTTTCTAGAGCCCAGCAGAAGCTGGAGGACAGGGCAAGCGGTCCCTCCCGATGCTGTAGATTTAGGTGGAGAAATGCAGTTACAGCTAAATTGATGCCTGCAAGGAGGGAAGGAAGGAATAAACTCTATCTTCCCTTCTATCCTCTTGATAATCTTCTGGCACATTCTCCTGGCTGGACTGGAAGCCAGAGGGGAGGAAAACTCACTTATGCTTTCTATGTAGGTCAACTCTTAGGTCACAAAGCAAGAGTGAAGAGAATGGACAGGAATCTACATTTTCCCCCCTCAGTGCCTCTTTCTTAATTTTTTTTTTTTTTTTTTTTTTGGTTTTTCGAGACAGGGTTTCTCTGAAGCTTTTTTAGAGCCTGTCCTGGAACTAGCTCTTGTAGACCAGGCTGGCCTCGAACTCACTCACAGAGATCCGCCTGCCTCTGCCTCCTGAGTGCTGGGATTAAAGGCGTGCGCCACCACCCCCCGGCTTCTTTCTTAATTTTTTTGATTGTATAAACTTCCTTTGAATTAAGTTCACCCATCAGCCCTCATAAGAATTTTAAAAATCACTCTCTAGGCTGGAGACCCTTCAAGGGACAGCTGCAATCTGGTGATTGCAAAGCCCTGGGTTATACCCCAGATCAACGAACTAATGAATACATTAGTGTATAAAGAAAAAAAACTCCCCTAAACTACTCAATAATGTTTTGGGGTGCTTGGCAAACCAGCAAATTTATTGGGATTACTTATGGGAATGAACTGAAGGTACAACCAAGACCTCCCTTTGGAGACTGACAGGCAGCTATACCACTCAGAAGTTCTGGCCTGGTCAGTTGTGTTATCTCTTTTTAAAAAGTGTCTTTAAAGTTAAAACATTAAGAAACATGTGTGTGGGAGTGTCTGAATGTATATGTGTGCATCCTGCATGTGCCTGAGGCTCTCAGGAGGCAGAAGAAGGTGTCAGATTCCTGGAACCCGAGTTGCAGGTGGTGGCTGCTGGGAACTGAGCCCATGTCTTCTACAGGTGCTCTTAGCCACTGAGCCATCTTTCCAGCTCCAAAAGTTTATTTTGATTTGCATATGATGGTTGTGCATAATAATGGATTTCTTTATATCCTTCAGTATGTACGTGGTAGTTTGAATGAGAATGTTCCCCATAGGCTCAGCTGTTTGAACACTTGATCCCCAGTTGGCAGCACTGTTGGGGTAGTCTTAGGAGGAACAGCCATGCTAGAGGAGGAGTGTCACTGGGAGTGACCTTTGAGACTCCAAAGACTCAAGCCATCCCCAGTGTGCTCTTTCTGCCTGCTCACCATTTAAGACGTGATTTCCCAGCTGCTGCTCCAACCGCCATGCCTGCCTGCTGTAGTGGTGATAGGCTGGAGATAGATTCATATGCCTCTGGAGCCATGAGCCAAAGTAAACCCTTCTTTCTATGAGTCGCCTTGGTCATGGTGTTTTATCATAGCAGCAGAAAGCTAGCTAACCCAATGTATGTATTAGACTCTGATCACATTCCCTGTTATCACCAATCCCTCTCATCTTCTGTTTCCCAATGGCCCTTCATCTACGCTTATGACTTTTCCTTCTCTTCTCTCTCCTCCCTCTTTCCTCCTCCCCCTTATCTCTATGATCCACTGAGTTGAATTAGGGTTACTCATAGGAGTACGGGCGAGGGGTTGTTTAGAGGGGTATGGGAAACTTAGCAGAGCTATACCATTGGAGAAAACATCTCTCCAGCTGCCATTAACTGCCTGTACCTCACGGAGGGGTGGGATCTTGAGTGTTCTCTCCTTAGCAACCGCTGGCTGCCTGGAAATTGTCACGGAGTGAGGACAGATCCTTGAGGCACCTCCCAATCCATGACAGAGTACTGATGGGCCCTATCTTATTTTTAAGACTTATTGTATCTTTAAGTAAGTGTGTGTGTGTGTGTGTGTGTGTTGTGGGAATGTGCATATGTAAGTACAGCTGCCCATAGAGTCCAGAATAGGGCATCAGGTACCAGGGACTGGAGTACAGGCAGTTGTGAACTACATTGTATAGGTGCTAGGAACTGAACTCCAGACCTTTGCAAGAACAGAAAGAGCTCTTAACTGCTGTTCCATTTCTCCAGTCCTGGTGGACCCAGTCTTTTGCAGCTCTTACATTGGTGCTTGCAGCTGAGAGTTCAAGGGTGCAATTGTTATATTGTGTCCAGAACAGCCTTCCCTCTCATTTCATCCCTTCCCCCTGCTGTAACATTTCTGTTCCTCTTCTGCAGTGATTCCTGAACCTGGAGGAGGTGTGATGAAGATGTCCCATTTAATGTTGTCTCTTACTCTCAGCACTCCAAACAGTTAGGGGTCTCTGTAGCAACCCCCTGCAAAAAGAATCTTCTCTGAGTAAAGCTGACAATAGCACTAATCTACGGTGTACACATAAATATTTAGAGGGCAATTAAATAGGTGTACTGTGTATGTTTAGCAAAATAACGGCAGTAATTTCCCAACTAGGGCTCTTGACTTCCTAAGATAAGGTTTACAGTACCAGGCGTGACTTTCCTCTTGTGTTGGGAGCTTCTAATTCAAGCGGAAAGCAGCTGGTTACCCCACTAATGGTCATGCCATGATTGTACTGATAGACTCATCTTGCTTGATAGGTCAGTAGTGTAGCACACAGGGCTCCCGCCTTCATTCAACCATTTTTCTCTTTGGTGTGTATATGCATGTATAAATTTTTCTCTGTCTCTTTCCCTCCCTCTCTCCCTCCCTCCCTTCCTCCCTTCCCCTTACCATCCTTTCCCCATATATGTGTATGCACATGTATGTGTTTGTGGACCAGAGGTAAATGTTGTATTTTCCTTTGTTTCTCTCTCCTTTCTTTTTGGAGACAAGATCTCTCACTGAGTCTGGAACCCATTGGTTTGGCTAGGCTGGCTGCCTAGGGAGTTCCATACTCAGCCTATTTCTGTCTTCCCAGCCCTAGAATTATAAACATGCTACCATGCCTATTTTCTGTTTTTGTTTTTGTTTTTTTACATTGATTCTGGGAAACAAACTCAGATTATATTTGCATTCAAACATCTTACTGACTGAGCAATCTCCCTAGTCCTGAATTATTATTTTTTAGTTGTATGCAATAAGAGACATTTTAAATTTGAAAGTGAGATCACTACTGTTAAAGTTTCTATTAAAATGTTTTCTACAAATAATATTTAATAATACTAATTACATATTAGAATAAAATTGAATTTTTCCCATTTAGCAACTGATAATACTTCTATAATAGAAATGGTAGCTAACATTTATTTTGTGTTTTCTATATATTAGATACCACAATAAGTGCTTGGTAGACTCTGGTTAATTTAATTTCTTTTTAATTAGTTATGCAAGGAAAAGCATGCTTTGCCAACACATAAATTATGACATGTTTGTTGGGGACGGAATCCATATTAAGATGCAGATTGGAATTCAACTGAGTAGTTCAGCATCAAGCAGAGAACAGCTGCTTCTGTGACCCGGTGTCTTGCACTCTTGCATTTTGCACTAAGGATAAAAAAAAAAAAACCTGCAAATGACTTAGTTCCACCATGTTTGCATTTGTGTTTTAAATGACAAGATAAGAGAAAGGGCCTCACGCTGTGTTTTTGTAAGCACTTTGCTATGAATAACATATTGCCTGTGTAGGCTGTTTTCATTACCAACAAATGAAAACCCCAATAGGGTATAATTGTCACTGTGTTTTCTTTTTTAAACGTTGTAATTTTGAAGCACCGAAGACTGCTAGATAGATGTACCATATGTGATTTGAGATCAGACGGTCGTGGCTAATCTAGGTGGCAAAAATCTTCTGGGGGAGATTTTACATAATTATTATAATTTTTTTTTACCGTCTTCATTAATTTGCTGTATTTTAACATCAGTGTCTCGTATGCTTCCTGACTGCAACCAATGGTCCATTGTAAGTGTAAATTAAATAATGTATGACTGAGAATAAGGACGTTTAAAAAGAGCATAATGATCAAACTCACTATGGCAGTTAACACTTGTTCAGCTAAATTACAAATCGATTTCAAAACTCATTTATCAGCAGATTTGTCTGATCCCCACAAATCACTTTCTTTGCTCTCTGTAAGCATGAAGATTTTTCACTTTTAGGGGGTTGGGGCTGTAGCTCAGCTGATAGAGTACTTGCCCGGCATGCATGGCGCCCTAGGTTCGATCCCCAGCATTGCATAAACCAGGAGCAGTGGTGCATGACAAAAATCCCAGCACTTGGGAGGTGGAGGCAGGAGGATCAGAAATTCAAGGTCATCCTCAGCTATACAGAGAGTTCAAAGCTGGGCAGGGATGCATGAGACCCCCATCTCAAAGCAAACAGAATCAAGATCTTTATTTCCAGTGTCTGTTTCTGTTTAAGAATGGGAATGAAAACTCTTTCATATCGCTGTGACTGCGTGCTGCCATCCCTGACCCTGCGGAAGGTCTGCAATGGCGATTTGTGTAGTAAGGGGCTCCTTGGCCCTAGCTTTGCAGTTGAGGATGGTGTGGGCCACAGCAGCTTTGCAGGGCTGACCTGGCTCTAGAGAGAGGGAGCCACAAAGACAAGCATCCAGCATGGCAAGCTGGAAGGGACCCTGGGATTACATGGTACACATTCTTTATGAAAGAGGAAACAATCTGAGTGATGTTGGGAGATAGCAAGCGTGCTCCCTATCAACCATTCTACTCAGTACCTCATGCCTCCCCCTCCCCCCCAGGGTCTCTGGCCATCTATTCCTGGCAGATACAGTAAGTTTCTGTTTTCACTTGTGGCTGGCTGGGGTGGGGTGAGTGTCAAAGGCAGGCATTTGTCTCCAGAGTTCAACAATATTTCAAATTCTGGCTTCTGACGGACACCTAGACTTTGGTTCACACATGGGTTTCTTCTGGATTTAGTAAGTGTTGCTCACAGGTCTTCTTTGAAGCCAGAAGTCACAGGTAAGGTCAGCAAGCAGAAGAAGTCTAGATGACCTGATGTCTTAGCAGTGGGATGCATATCTTATTTGGAGAAGCAAAACTCAGGTTGCCACAGGACAGACCCAGGAAGGCTTGGATGTTGGATGTGAAATGTGGGGAAGCGTGGCTGTCTTTCTTGAGCCCCAGCAGTGGAGTTGACTTTGTTGCCTTGAAACACATTACAAAGCCTTTTAAAATTGAAGCTTTATTCTCACTTGCCTTTTCCATAAGAGAAAGCTCACTGTTCTTTGAGGGAAGATCCAGGGGTAATCTTGGTGCTGCTGGGCTGCTCCGTCTGGCATAGCAGATAAGCCAGGTTGGATGTGGGCTAGGGGCAGGAGTATGCGCAGGTATGCTGAGGACGAGCCTCTCTGGATACCGCCTGCAGCATCAGCAGGGCACTAGTGTAGTTCTGACGGCTTTCTTTGAAGCGTAGGGAAAATTTTACTCCCATCCATCTCTCTCTTTCTAACCCTCCCTGGGCTAGGGCTGCATGTGGGGCAGAGTGGCTGACCTGCTGGTTCTCTGGTGCCATGGGTCTGGTTTTTCCGTGAGCTCACTGGTGGAAGAGGTATCCTGTGTGCAGAGCCTGTTACATAGACACATGGAGTCTGGTGGATACTTTGAGTACTTGTGATAAGTTACAAATTCTGAAATTCCGAAGGAGGTCCAGACAACTGGTGCTCCTCACATGTAGGCTGGCTCCCAGGCTCAGTAATGACCCAGGCTCTAACATTCACCTAAGTCGGCTGCCTAGTCTGCTTGCTTGCTGCAACCCAGATATTTCTGAGTGTCAGAGACCTGTCCTGCCCTCTCTGCCAAGGCTGTTGCCTTCTTGACGAATCAGATTGCCAGTGGTTCTCTTCATGTCTTAGGGTTCAGTGTAGTGAAGAGGCGAGCAGGCCTGTTTTTCATCCCGCCCAGATCCCACACGGCTAGCTTTACACGCGAAATAACAACACACAAATTATATTCTTTTAAACACTGCTTGGCCCATTAGCTCTAGCCTCTTACTGGCTAACTCTCACATTTTGATTAACCCATATTTAGTAATCTGTGTAGCACCACGAGGGGTGGCTTACCGGGAAGATTCCAGCCTGCATCCATCTCGGAGAGGAGAGTCATGGCGACTGTCTAACTTCCCTTCTTCCCAGCATTCTGTTCTGTCTACTCCACCTATCAAAATCCTACCCTATCAAAAATCCAAGGCAGTTTCTTTATTAACCAATGAGAGTCCTCCATCAGTTCAGTTACATTTGGTCTTTGTAATAGATAATAAAATAATAAAAAATAATATTGTTGCCTATAATCCCAGTGTTTAGAAGGCAGGGGCAGGGGCAGGGGCAGAGGGATTGTTTAAGTTTGAGGTCAGCCTGGTCTTTGCAGAGAGTTCCAGGCTAGCTAGAACTACACAGTGACACCCTAGCTCAAAACTGGAAACAGCTGGTTTCAGTGCCACACATCAGTAGCATATACTGAAGGGGTAGAAGCAGGAGGACCCCAAGTTTGAGGTCAGTCTGGACTACATCTTTGGTTTGGAGTGATGGTTCAGTGGCGGGGAACATGTGCACTTGGCTAGGACCAGAGTTCTGTTGCAGACACCCACACCACAGGGGACGAATCACAAATGCCTCAAGCTCTGGCTCCAAGAGGATCAGACACCCCTGGCCTCCACAGACACCTGCACTTGTGTGCGCACTCTCTCCAGCTCCCCACACACATAAATAAAAACAATAAAAATAGACCATAAAGAACCAAAACCCAGACCAGCCCCCACCTAAGAACAAGAATATCAGTGCAACGCTCTTCTTGCATGCAGACTCATGGCAGTTAGAAATCTCATGCCCTCCATCCCCTCCCCACTGGCTGTCTTCTCCCATTCTACAGAAATCTGCTTTGACAAAGGAGAAATAATTTGCACATCCCGAAGTGTCCCCTGCCTTGCAAGAGAATTCACTGCCAGCTTCCACAAAGCAGCCAGCTCCCTCGGTGCATGTTAAGTGGTTTCCTTTGCAGGGTTTCGATTCAGGTAGAACTTTTCAGGCAAGTGCGCAGACTCATGCTCACCTGGAGAAAATTGGTAGCCCCCATCCCGGTCCGTGAGGGAAAGCTCATTTGCAAGTCTGATGTGATCTTCTACCCTCAGTTCCCCAGGGTCACTTAGTTGCCAGGCTAGAATGCAGATTTCCTTTCCGTTTTTATATTAAGATACTCCCGAGGAAGAATTTGGCTTTGGAATGCAGAAAGTCAAGATCTGAGTCCTGGGGTCGAATGTGATTAGGATCCATTGCAGGAATTTGAAAGATCACGTCAGGATTTGAACAGGACTCTGAGGGTATCCGGCCAGTTGAAGCGGACCCTGCACCATCTTTCTTGATGCTCAGAGGTCTTTAACTTGGTGATCTAGTCCTCTGGGGTTTCATTCTGTGAGCTTCAGAGACCAGGGACCCACTAGCTCCCAGAAGAGGGATGGTTTTGTATGTGTCTGAACCTATGCCCTTCTTCTGGGGAGAGAGCCCAATGCTCCTCCCAAGGTTTGCCAAGGAACTGGGGGTGGTTGTTTGGTTGTCTGGCGTTGGGGGTGGGGGCGTGCTCTAGTGATCAGGAGAGCTCACCGTTGGCAATTCTAGACTAGCTCCCCAGCTCCTGGACCCAGCAATGCAGAGATTCCTGTGTACTTATGTGTTGTGTTGATTCAGGAAGTGGGTGAGTACAATAGCCTTAGCTCAGTGACTTTAGTGTGATGGGAATGTGGGCCACTCTGCTCTCAGAGTCCTCTGTTTGCCACCTTCCCAAATGGGCTACTCTGCCCAGTACCCTCTCAAAGGGAAGGGCTACTGTGTCCAGCACCTTCCTGAAGGAAGGGGCTATGCTGGTTTCCTAGGAAATATCTGTATTCACCATAGATTGAAGCTGTGCATCAAAGACCCAGATCACTGCAAGAGAAATCTCAAAGCAATAACTGGAGCAAGGGAGAGGTAAATTGGATTTTCTGGGGCTGTCTGTCTGAGCGGTACCGAGAGCCTGGGGAGGGTTTGTGCTCTGGCTAGCCCAGCTGCTGTAGCGACCTTAGCACAGAGCACTTCTGAGAGAGAATGCTGCAGGAAGCAGCTGCCTCAGGCCTGCTCAAGGTGAGGTCCTGGGCTCCTAGAGCGGAGGATAGGTACATGGAGCCCAGTGCTTCTGTCTGAGGCCTGCTGTTGGGGACACTGTGGTTCTGAATAAGGCTCTGTGTGGAGGTAGGAAAGACTTACAGGGCTTGGGGTCAGGGTCTGGTTCTTGATGTACGTGGATCACCACCTCCTTCTGTAGGTTTCAGCCTCTCTCTTTGGTGGAAGCTGTTGAGTTCCTGCATTTTATCTTCTGGGGATCTCAGCAGAGGGGCTCACAGGTTGGGACTGGGTTGTGTAATCTCTAAAATGCCAGCTGCCCTTGGTTGGAGGGCAGGGAGAGAGGGATGTATTGGATGGACCTCTTGTTTGGGCAGGTGCTGGTGGCCACACACTGTGGCTATTTAGTCCAGGGGAGGCCATAAGAAAGCCAGGATTCACAGAGAAAGTGTGGGCAATTGGTTGGTGTTGATAGAAACATAGGGAGGCACGGAGTCAGGGGCATTGACGGGGCTCCTTAGCTGTGGTTCAGGCAAGCACATGAGGAGAGGAGGAAGGAGGAGGATGGAGGAAGAGGAGGGCTCCATTTGCTGTTTCCAGTTGACACCAAGGACCAGTTCCTTAGAGCCATTTGATTCGGAGACAATGAAAGGTAAGTGGAACGGACTGGCTTGGCACTCGCTGAGGTAGAATGCTAACTGAATCTTTTTGGTCAAGTGGCCTCTTGCAGGGTTCCACCTGGGTGCTATTGGCCATGGATCAGTTGATAGAGGACTCAGTGCCCAAAGTAGCTGTTGATTTCATGATCAACAGTCCCAGGTAGAAAATGAACGCTTCTTCGCATTTCTGGGGCTCCTGAGGGTCGGTGTAGATAGAAGGTGGCCTGCCTTACACAGTGCTCCTGGGTTTTCCCTAGGGAGAACACAAACGGAATCACACGAGGATTTGAGGGTCTAGAACCTTCCTGCTCAGAAGCAGGAGAAAATGGACACTACAATGATCATGCCAGATCCTGGCCTACGCTCCCCTAGGTCTAATAACCTCATGCTACGGTGGCCTTGTCTGGACCAAATAGGTCACCAAATTCTACTCTCTGCTTACTAGAGAGATGGAGAGGGGATCTGATGAGACCAAAGCCCGGGGATTTAGTTCAGGGCTCTGAGAAGTAGCAATCTCTTTCCTTTGGGAGGTAAGAGTGGTGTCCTGGTGGCTGTTGGCAGCTGTTTTGTGAGTATGAGGCAGCCGCTGTGAACGCGCAGAGGATGGGCCAGCTGAGGACGTAACAGGACGTGGAGTCACGAGTTCTGACAGATGGTCTGTAGTCTCCCGTAGTCAAGTCAATTTGAGAAGGCTTTCTGGCCTCTTGGATTGAGTACTTTCTGATCCACATGGCCAGGACAAGTTCATTTTTAAGGATCATCTTAGTTCTAGAAGTCTCTATCCAACCTGCTAGCCTATAACCCAGGACCGAAGCAGCCAAGGGGCTGCCTGTGGTAGGTTCTGGATGGCAGACGCCACGTTAGTCACTCTGTGGCTATGACAAAACACCTGACAGGAATCAGCTTAAAGAATTAAGGGTTTATTTGGGTTTATGGTTCCAGAGGGCCTTGCAGTCCATCATGGGGAGGAAGGCATGGCCAGGGGCAGCTGGTCACGTTACATTCTTACAGTGACCTGCTTCTTCCATGGAGTCCACTTTAAGTGTTTACAACCGTCCCAAGCAATGCCACCATCTAGGGACCAAGTGTTCAAACAGATGAGCCTGTGTGGGACAGGGCACTCAAACTGCCAGCCGAATGTGCCACCTCCTTTTTCCTTTGTCTGGTAAGGGCATCCTTGTACCTTCCTCTACCAATTTTCAGGATCAATATTTACCAGATCCTGCTCCCTGGACTAACGCTCTTCCTCTGTTTAGAGGCCCAGGAGCCTGCCCAGAGGCTGTCATCCTGGCCAGGCACCTGATTGGTCTGGTTCTAGCAATCCTTTAAAAGTATGAAGAGGTTCTTTCTGCATTACCAGGCATTTAGGATTAGAGCCTAATCTTACCTGTAATTAAGGATTAAAGGTAGTCTCAATCTAGAATTATCTGAGTTGAAGATTTAGGTTTTTTTCTTCCCCAAATAGTCTACAGACTAGAAAGTACTAAAGTGCTCTGTTTCAGAATTGTGTTCTTGCCTCCCTGAGTCAATTATGGGAAAGCCACAGAGCTCGGTCTGATAGTTATGATTGCACAGTTCCTAAGCCCCATGCGCCAGGGGAAGCCAAACAAATATGCTTCTGTTTTACAAATCCTTAGACATTTCCACAAAGGCTCCCTTAACTGTCTCTGACAGTAAGAAAATTAATAGATGAAGCTGACAGTGTGTAAAACGACTGTGCGTGTGGAGGTCTCTGAGGAGAGCATCATGTCTTCACTAGAAATGACTGGTGTGATGGGGATTCTAGCAGCGTGGGAGATGGATGGGCGGGAAGTCCACCAAGGGTTAAATGCCACCATTAATGGGCTCTTTCAATCAGGAAATATCTGTGGAACACCTGCCTCTTTTATAACCCTGACTGGGTACCCAGGATTGCAGGGCTGTGGAGAATTTTACAGAGAAGCTCTTTGACCTTGAAAACCTGCCCACTCGAGGTAGGAAGAGAAGGGGCACACACTGGAAGGTGTTCCGTGTTCTAAGAAGCGTGGAAGGAGGAAACGGTAGTTGGAAACCCGGGTTTTCTCAGGGGAAAAGGGTTTGAGTTAGACTTCAAAGGAAATGAACAAATCATTATTTGGAATGGAATTATGTATTATTGAATGAGCCTTGAAGCAGCCATTCATTGGCCAGAGCTTGGAGATTTTATTTACTGAGAATGTTGAAATAAAATTTATTATAACAAGAATTGGCCTGGCCTGTATTTGTCCTATATTTAAAACATGTAATTTTTCACAGTAACAGCGGAGAACATGAAATTTAAATGTGGGCTTCTTTATGGAGTGTAGGAAATGACTTCTTCCTGGATGGAATTGCACTATTGACTGTGTTAGGTTTGCAGGTGATTGAGCAAATAGTATTTTCTATTTGATCTTATTATATTTTAATCACATCGCAAGAAATGTCAGAATCGTACAAAATGAGAAACTTCACAAGCTCGTATTTCACGCCGCAGCCGGCTTGGAGAGAGCTTTGGAAGGGACCTCACTTGCATTGATTTGCCGTGGTGATCAATTGTGGTTCAGTGCTAACGGGATGGTGTGGGACTGACTTCCTCCATGATGGGCCTGAAGGGCACTTCTCCACATCCCCCTGCCTAAAGCTGGCCACACTGTGCTGTTTTATGCTGTGACTTGAGTCTGAAGGTCAGTGGGTGAAATAGCACCTACCTCTGACTTGCTAACACATTAAACCATCACGGCTGAACAAATATTGCCCTTGGGCCCAGTCATATATTGAGACACCCATTTTTCTTGCTTTTTCTTTTTTGCTCCCTCTGTCTTCTTCCCAATCTAGCAGGCAATAGGCCCAGGGCTTTGGGTTCGCAGTGGATCAGCATGGCCGGGCTACAGTCAGCTCTTGCCTGAGTTACTGGCTTTTGTTTTGGAAAAGCCCAAACCCTTCCTGTAGAATGGAATTTGGGTACTGGCAAGAGATATAGAACTTCCCATATCACCCTTACATTGAGATCCCACCGTCTGGGCACCTGAAGGGAGGTGCCAAACCCCAGGGGTGGCACATCAACAGAAGTGGGTCTGTAGCTTCAGGTGCCATGTCTCTGTGTGACACTGTGGAGACAGGAGGCAGAGGGGCCACAGGGATGTCACTGGCCCATGAGAGGCTCCTGGAAGATGGGATCCTGCCCATTTCATACAGTTCTGTTGGGACTGGAAAGACGGGGCTACAGAATTGTGATGGGAAGACCATGAGCAAGAAATCAGCAAGTGGAGTTTGCTTCATCAGGGAGTTCCCACAAGCACGAGCCGGGAATCCCAATCTGCTAGCTGCGGCACCCTGTGATGACCCTTTGGCTAGGGCTGGATTTTTAGACATCCTTATCAGAGTGACTCTGATTTACATGATCCTTATTCACGTGACCCTGGTTTGCACGGTAGAGACTGCTAAACCAGAAACCACATGTACAGCGGTTCATACAAACCTCTCAGAACTGTAGGTTTGCCAACCTGGATTGCCCTTCCTTGAAGGGTGTAAATTCCATGTCAGGAAAGGTCCCACAAAGAAACTTATCCAAATTGAGCAAACACTTCTCCCAAATGGCCCATCCCCTACTCTTCTGTAGGACCCAGAGGATGACGTACAATAGCCATGTCCACAGTTTTGAATGAGTCCAAGTATCCAGCAAGTCAAAGTGAGCCAATAACAAGTGATGGGTGTGCACAGAAGGCGAACATCATAAAACCAGCTGCTCAAAACACTTAGCGGAGGTTGGCAGGGAAGCCCTATTGAGAAGCCATTTGGAATCCCCAGTAGAGAGAGTCCCAGGGAAAGTGTCCCCTTGGGTGAGGTTTTCAAGTAAAAGAACAAATGACAGTAGAAAGGTGACATCATTAAGTCAGAGGCTCACAGATATCCAGTAGAAGCTGACTGGGGAAGTTGAGGCAGTTGGCTAGAGTTCCCAATTGAGCCCTCTCTCCACAGCTGGACTCCCACAGCTGAGCTTCCACGACCGAGCTTCCCTTCTCCCTCACTGCAGACACTTTCTATCACGGGACAGACAGTAGTAACCTCTACTGGACATGGCTGACCTAATTGTTCTCAAGGACACAATAGCTTTTACTCATGGTCTGTTTTGCTGTTTTCTCTCTTCTGTGTTACCAACCTGGGGGTGGTATCCCATCAGACCAAGGGCTTTGGAAGACACTTAACTTAAACACGCTTGGACCTGAAGTATAGGTACAACCCCACTTCCAGAGCCAGTGTCTCAGTGAGCCCAAATACCACATGGCGATTCCCCAATATAAGGCACATTCCTCCTGTGTCTAGGTGATTTCAGTGGCTGCCCTGTCTGCTTCCCTCTTTCAGGGTACTAAAGAAACTATTTGTCTTATTCTGGTCCAACACACGCATTCATCCACTCCACTCCAGTCCCTGCTATCCAGTTCTGGATACCCAGTTCCCTGCAGGAATGGCCTAGAAGCCCTTGACACTGTTGAGTCTGTGACTTTCATTCCAGTCACCTTGGTGTCCATAGTCTCATTGACAGCACTTGCTTCCTCCTAAGGACTTATCTGTAACAGGGATGCTGTTCTTTGCAGCCTGCCCCTGCCAGCCCCATGCAGTCTCCTGGGCAGCTGCACCCTTGCTGTGTGCAGCCCTTTTAGGGAAACCAGGCTTTAGCCTAACCTGGCTTTTCTAAAGCGAGAACACCTGATACTGTGTTCTCTGTCATCCCTTTAAAAATGTGGTGTGTGTGTGTGTGTGTGTGTGTGTATCTGTCTGTATCTGTCTGTCTGCGGTGTGTGTGTCTGTGGAATCCCAAAGGACATCCAGGGCTGGAGTTCACAGGTGGATGTGAGCCACCTCTGTGGGTGCTGGGGACCCAGGTCTTCTTCAAGAGCAGAAACTGGGCACAGCAGAGACCCGTCCTGACCCTCCAGTTGTCCGACTTGGGTATCGCTGCAGGATCCGGAGTACGCCCGAGGACCTCAGGAACCATGCCGAAACCACACAGCGAAGCAGGGACTGCCTTCATTCAAACCCAGCAGCTGCATGCAGCCATGGCTGACACCTTCTTAGAACATATGTGCCGCCTGGACATTGACTCCGCACCCATCACGGCCCGCAACACTGGCATCATTTGTACCATTGGTCCTGCTTCCCGGTCTGTGGAGATGCTGAAGGAGATGATCAAGTCGGGAATGAACGTGGCTCGTCTCAATTTCTCTCATGGAACTCATGAGTACCATGCAGAAACTATCAAGAACGTGCGTGCAGCCACAGAAAGCTTCGCCTCTGATCCCATTCTTTACCGGCCTGTTGCTGTGGCTCTGGACACAAAGGGCCCTGAGATCCGGACTGGACTCATCAAAGGCAGCGGCACTGCAGAAGTGGAGCTAAAGAAGGGAGCTACCCTGAAGATCACCCTGGACAACGCCTACATGGAAAAGTGTGATGAGAACACGCTGTGGCTGGACTATAAGAACATCTGTAAGGTGGTGGAAGTGGGCAGCAAGATCTACGTAGATGATGGGCTCATTTCACTGCAGGTGAAGGAGAAAGGCGCTGACTTCCTGGTGACAGAGGTGGAGAATGGTGGTTCCTTGGGCAGCAAGAAGGGGGTGAACCTCCCTGGAGCTGCTGTGGACCTCCCTGCTGTGTCAGAAAAGGACATCCAGGACCTGAAGTTTGGGGTGGAGCAGGATGTAGACATGGTGTTTGCGTCTTTCATCCGCAAGGCAGCCGATGTGCA
Source organism: Arvicola amphibius (assembly GCF_903992535.2). Lineage (NCBI taxonomy): Eukaryota > Metazoa > Chordata > Mammalia > Rodentia > Cricetidae > Arvicola > Arvicola amphibius. The sequence continues at coordinate 68,372,079 of NC_052050.1, read as the reverse complement.
CGAGGTTAGGAAGGTCCTGGGAGAGAAGGGCAAGAACATCAAGATCATCAGCAAAATCGAGAACCACGAAGGTGTCCGCAGGTTTGATGAGATTTTGGAGGCCAGTGATGGGATCATGGTGGCTCTGGTGACTTGGGCATTGAGATTCCCGCAGAGAAAGTCTTCCTGGCTCAGAAGATGATGATTGGCCGATGCAACCGCGCCGGGAAGCCAGTCATCTGCGCCACACAGATGCTGGAGAGCATGATCAAGAAGCCCCGCCCCACCCGTGCTGAGGGCAGTGATGTGGCCAATGCGGTCCTAGATGGAGCAGACTGCATCATGCTGTCAGGAGAGACCGCCAAAGGGGACTACCCTCTGGAGGCCGTTCGCATGCAGCACCTGATTGCCCGTGAGGCGGAGGCCGCCATCTACCACCTGCAGTTATTCGAGGAACTCCGCCGTCTGGCGCCTATCACCAGCGACCCCACAGAAGCTGCTGCCGTGGGCGCTGTGGAGGCCTCTTTCAAGTGCTGCAGTGGGGCCATTATCGTGCTCACCAAGTCTGGCAGGAGTGCTCACCAGGTGGCCAGGTACCGCCCGCGTGCGCCCATCATTGCCGTGACCCGCAATCCCCAGACAGCTCGCCAGGCCCATTTGTACCGTGGCATCTTCCCTGTGCTGTGTAAGGATGCAGTTCAGGACGCCTGAGCTGAGGATGTAGACCTCCGTGTGAATTTGGCCATGAATGTTGGCAAGGCCCGAGGCTTCTTCAAGAAGGGAGATGTGGTCATTGTGCTGACTGGGTGGCGCCCTGGCTCTGGCTTCACCAACACCATGCGTGTAGTGCCTGTGCCTTGATGGCCCTCTGGAGCCCCTCTTCTAGCCCCTGTCCCGTCCCCTTCCCCATCCCATCCATTAGGCCAGCAACGCTTGTAGTGCTCACTCTGGGCCAGAGTGTGGCGCTGGTGGGCTGGGACACCCGGGAAAATTACTGTCACTGAAACATGGAATAGAGCCCAGCTGTCTGTCTATCATATGGCCCTACCCAAGCCAGGGGTGACAGAGGAATGCAGAATTGGAAACCCTCTGGCTTTATCACAAAGGGGCAGCAACATCTCTGTGTACTTTGCTCCTGTAGAAAGTTGCCCAGAGAACTCCCAGCCCTGGCCTGGAGTCAGGAGACAGCAAGAGTAGGGGTTTAAGGCATGGGGCCCAGGTTCCTGTAGAGATGATAACCTCTGGCCCCGAGCCGGACTTGCTTCCCCAACAGCTTTGGCCTCCCCCACTGCTCCTTGCGCACTTCTCAGCGGTCACTGCAGTCACACCCTCCACCTCCCATTCTACTGTGCAGCATCTCCAGGCCTGTTGCTATAGTGCCCACCTGAGTGTCAATAAACAGCAGCTGAAGCAAAAAAAAAAAAAAAAAAAAAAAAAAAAAAGAGCAGAAACTGCTGTTAACTACGGGGTCATCTCTCCAGCCCCGTCTACCACATCCTTTAAAGCAAGAGAGGCGTGGCAGGAAGCAAACAAAAGATCCAGCTCATCTTATCAACTAAAGAACGCAGCATCATCTACCAGAGAAATGGTTAGCTCAGTGGCTTCCATGGTGCCCAGCACTACAAAGGGGAATCGTGCCCTCCTCACCCCAAGCTTAAAATAGCCTGCTGAACCATAGGAGTTTGTCCAGCACACTGGGTACCTTGGTGTGCAGTGTGAGAATGGTGGGAACAGATTATATTGTACATTTAAAGAAAACGTCATGTATGTTCATGGTATGGTATTTACATATGTCATGTTATTAGACTCTGTTGTTAGGTTTTAAGGTTACTAATGGGTTCTTTCTTTCTCTCATCCCTATCCCTCTCTAGGCAACCTGAGCTAGATCTTCGGTTAAGCTCCTCCCAAAGGGGAGGTTGAACCTTGTGAAATAACATGCCCAGGTTTCAAGCTGCTGAACTTGGGCGCGAGCTGGTATACAGCCGTAGATACGAATAGAGTATCTGTCTTTTCCTAATGACTGTGAGAGCATTTTATTTGCTAAGAATATCAATTATGTGTAGACACACGCCGTGAATATCCCTTGGAATTTTTAATGAATCTGCATTGAATTTATTATCATTTAGGGCAGAAGTGGCATCTTCACTTTTATTCGAGGAGCCGAGTATTATTTCTCTTTGTTCAGGAACATGGATTTAAATCTTTTTACATACTCCCATGGATGTGGTCACATGTGGATGTGGTTTGTTGAATTCTTAGGTATTTCATCTTCCTTATGGTGTGTTACCCTAGAGCTGTTTTATATTTTTTTGTTAGTATTTTGAGTTAGATCTGTTTTAAAAAATATTTTCCTGATTATTGATCATAAGAGTACTTAAATTGTGTGTGGATGTATGTGTATGTGTATACACATTCACAGTACTCATATATAAAGTACTTGTGGTTGGGGAGATGGCTTAGTCAATAATAAACACAAGAACCTGCATTTGACCCCCCATAAACTATGAATAATAAAGCCAGGCATGGTGACCCACACTTATAACTCAGAGTTAGGGAAACAGAGACATTAAGACTCTGGAACTCATTGACCAACCAACTTGGCCCACTTGGTAAATTCTAGGCTGGTTACCCTCGTCATGTAATATCAGACTGTCTCTGTTTTCTCAGAGTGTAGCTAAGTACAAGGAACATGGAAGAAACTTTTATCAGGGGTCAGACCTGTACGGTCCCTACTGAGTGCAGCTAGTCCTTACCAAAATGAATGGTGAGTATAAAATGCACACTGGATTTTGAAGACTTAATACAGGAGAAATGGATATAAAATGTATCATAATACATACTTGTGCTGAGTATATTGGGATGACGATATTGTCACATTCATAATTAAATAAAGTGATCCATCAGGCCCAGCGTGTGCAGTTGTATCCCTCGTCTGGGCTATTAGGGGTCTCCCAGAGTTACATTGGATTCCCACATGTCCTGTGTCCTGTGTGTGTTTCCCCTGGACTGCCTCTCAGGAGCTGCAGGCAGAGCGGATGCTTCTCAGTGGATTAAAAACCAGCTAAGGTTACTCAAGTCCTATGTATCTTCCGCTTAGCTTCCATTGAGAGGAACAAGTCCCAGACCAAGCCCAGGCCTGCTGGGCAAGGCAGTATCTTCTGCCCACCGTGGGAAGAGGGAGGAACAGCTAAGTGTCTACCACTTGTGCCTTAGAGATAAACGGAGCTAGAGAGTTTGAACCTGGTGTCTGCAAGAGTCTCTCTCAGGACACTGAAGGGCTGATTGATGGAAAAACCCTTGAAGACATCCCTGCTCCCATCCCCAGAATCTGTGTTCATGTGACCTGATACAGCAAGGGGACTTTGCAGATGTGATTAAGTTAAGGATCACGAGGTGGGGAAGCCATTTATCTCAAACTGCCTGGGGAGATTGATATTTCAAGGCCCTTCTATGAGGGTCACTGGTCAGGGGAAGAAGGCTCTGTGACCATGAAGGAAAAGGGGACCAGCGCTAGACAGGTAGGTGGTACACTGTCAGCTTTGAAGCTGGAGGATGGAGCCGGAGCTAAAGAATGCAAGCAGACTTTAGAAGCTGGAAGGGGCAAGGAGACAGTCTTCCCGCTGCCTCAGAAGACTCACTTCGTATCTGGTCTCTAAAACAGTTAAGATAATAGATTGGTGTTGCCTAGACCACCAAATGTGTGGTAATCTGAAAAACACAACAGGAAGGCAATACAGAAACATGTGTATTGGCAGCGTGAGCTACTGAGGTACTGAGCAATTGGTGGCAGATTTGGGAATATGTGTGTGCGGTTGTTTTCTGGCATGTCACAAGGGGGTGCTCACCTACTCTTTGCATCTCATTTCCTCTTCTGTAAATGCCATCTCTCAGGAGTGCTGGCAGCAGCTTTCCTGTTTCTGTTGGGTGACTAGCCACATCTTAGTGGCATGAACTTAAACATCTTTCCAGGGGCTGGAGAGATGGCGTACTGGGTAAGAATGTTTGGAGGTTTCTGGAGGTTTCCAGCACCCATGTCACATGGCTCACAACTACCTGTAACTCTACCTGCAGGGGATCCAATGTCCTCTTCTGGCCTCTGTTGTGACCTGCACTCATGTATACATACCCCCACCTAGACAAATACAACACATATGCACACACCTATGCACACACAATTAAAAATTTAAAAAGTCAATTTTAGCTAGATTTGGTGGTGTTTGCCTTTAGTTCCGCACTTGGGAGGCAGAGGCAGGCAAATCTCTGTGAATTTGAGGCCAGCCTGGTCTATGTAGAAAGACCCTATCTCAACAAACAAACAAAAATCTCACTAGCAACCTGGTCTAGAGGCACAGGTTTGTGATTCCATCTACTGGGGAGACTGAAGCAGGAATATATCAAGTTCAAGACCAGCCTAGGCTACAGAATGCCTTCAAGGCCTGTCTGGGCTGCTTAACAAATTCTGATCTTAATAGTAAAAGAGGCCTGGAGATGTAGCTTAGAGTAGAGTACTTGTCTATTATGTACAAAGTTCCATCCCCAATCCTGCACTCAAAACGAAACTGTAACTCTCTTCAACTGACCAGCTTATGGATTCTACAATATTGCTGTTTTGCACATTATATCCATAGCTGGAGGTTATGCCTAATATTTCAGATCTTACCTGGGGTCTGGACAGAGCAAGAACTACTGGGACTTTGACTTAAGAGCCGGCCTCTAGATCCTGCTGAGCACTACTATGCGTGATAAGGAAGCTGAGATTTATCCAAGACTCTAGGGATGCTATCACCTTCTTTCCCTCCTTGCCTCCCTCCCTCCCTCCCTCCTTCCCTCCCTCCTTCCTTTCCTCCCTCTCCCTATACATAGATGATACTATGATCTATTTTTAAAAATCCAGGCAGATGGTAACTGTGACAGATGAACTGGGGGGGGGGGACTGAGCCAATCAAGGGGGAAGCTGGCTTATTCACCTGGTCAGGAGAAGCCTAGTTCCTCAACCAGGACAATGGCAACCAGGAAAACTGGAGCAGAGTGGTTAGGAGTCTGTGAGTTGGTTGCAGACCCGAGTCTGAGGCGTGTGGTGGATGCTACCTAGAACTCCTCTTCAGCATCCAGGACTTGGTCCCCCAACTGACCTTCTCCACTGGAAGAAGAGGGTGATGGGCACAGGAGGTAGTGTTAGAATTTCTGTTGGTTTGGCAACATAAAAGTCGTTGGTAACCTTAACAGGAGGGGCGTATGGGAGGACAAAGCTTAGATAGAGGAAGGTGAAGCCCAGAAAGCATCAAGGAAGGTTGGATAGTAGGAGGAATGGGTTGTTTGAAACCCTGCTGGCCAAGGATGGCGCTATGTTAACAGCCAGGGAGCTCAAGTCTTCCTATATTGACTGAGGGTGGGGAAAAAGTTGGGAGAAACATGAAAAAGTGGAAGGTACCCATGGGTAGGGGAGGGAATGCTAGAAACACAGGCAGTGTCCAGAAGTGTCCATCTTGAATGGTAGGCTCTAGGTTAGTACAGAATCAAGCAGGCCTTGTTTGTGTGTGCTGGAGGTCCATGCGGTCGAGGATACTGACCCCCAGTGGGGTACCATGCACCAGCTGGGATAAGACACATCAGAAAGATGATACTGACCCCTAGTGGGCACCAGACATCATGCACTAGCCAGGATAAGACACTTCACAAAGAGGCTTTGACCTTGGTGTCCTGGACTTGGTGCCAATGAAGGTAAAGGTAGGAGAAGTGATTCTCATTAATCCCTTGTAACTCCTTGATCAGTTTCCTATCCCATCTAGTAAATTTATTTCCAGTGATTTTTTTATTTTACTAAAATGATTCCAAAGAATTTAATTCCACTTTCTGTAAACTGTACAGAGAGGATTTAATATGCCAATCAAATTGTATCCATTATAACTTCTGCCATTGTTAGCTTTCTTCTGTGACCATTGTTTCTGTCAAATCCAATTTTCCTGGACAAATATTTGCAGATTGAAATTTTATCAAGACAGTTTGATCTCTCTGCTTCGCTCTCATTCTTGCCAGATTTATATATGTATCTCAGATTGGTCAGTGTGAAATTTTAACTATTATCGGCTCTATTTTGAGGATATTATTTCTTCTAATAAAATTCATTATGACTAAGATAACATATGATAACGTATTTATTTCTTCACTAATTCATTACAAAATTACAAGGTTCCACTTGGCTCTGCTGTCCAGGGCTGGCTGATTGAATTGTAAATCTAGTCTTCTTGTCTGTTTCTGAGTCGTCTACGCGTCTTGGACAAACCGTCTCATCTGTTGACAGAGCACTGTAGGTCAGGATTTCCTCAGGAGCAACATGGAGCAGGGGGACTCCCTGCCTGGCTCTCCAGCCTACCCCATGGCTGAACCTCTAACTTAGACTCTGTCACTGTATTTCCCTTTTTCCTATACTAGGTGCTTTCCTCATTGCTGTAACAAAATATCCCAACAGAAGCAACATAAGGAAGAAAGTGTTCGGTTTGGTTCACATTGTGAGATCACAGTCCATCACGGAGGGTGGCTCACAGTGTGAGATCACAGTCCATCATGGGGGTGGCTCTGGGAGCACAGTCCATCATGGAGGGTGGCTCACAGTATGAGAGAACACAGTCCGTCATGGGAGGGGGTGGCTCACAGTGTGAGAGCACAGTCCATCCTGGAGGGTGGCTCACAGTGTGAGAGAACACAGTCCATCCTGGAGGGTGGCTCACAGTGTGAGAGAACACAGTCCATCCTGGAGGGTGGCTCACAGTGTGAGAGAACACAGTCCATCCTGGAGGGTGGCTCACAGTGTGAGAGAACACAGTCCATCCTGGAGGGTGGCTCACAGTGTGAGAGAACACAGTCCATCCTGGAGGGGAAAGCCTGGCCTGAGGCACTGGTTTCATTGCCTCAGCGTCCAGGAAGCAGAGAGAGGTGAGTGCTGGTACTCAGCTTGCTTTCCCATTCCTATTCATGGAAGCCCCAGCCTATGGCATTGTGCCTTCCACTTTCAGGATGGGTCTTTCCTCCAAGCTGGCCCTTTTCTCAAAAGACTTTCACAGTCACATGCAGGGGTGCATCTTTAGGGTAGTTCTAAATCCAATCGAAATGACAACAAAGAGCAACCATCATGTCTCTCTATAGAGATGGGAGCCACAGCTTAGAGAACTTACGGGACCGAACTAGGATTTGAGCCCAAGTTTATAGCTTAATCCAGGATCAAAGAGTTACTTGGTGGCACAGCTCATTGGATCCAGTTGTCACACCATGCCAGCCACGGGGGTGGTGGCCTCTTGGCTTAACTTAATAGCCTGTACAATTGCCCATCTCACAGGGCAGCCAGTTAGAACAGAAGCCAAACACTATGCGTCTCCTGAGACAGAGGACTCAAGGGATCCAATCCCCTTTACTTGAGAGAAGTTAGAAGAAAATGCCTAAGCGATGAGGATGGAGCCCCACTCCTGGCCAGAAAGGGTCTCATCTGCCTGTTGCCACTGGCCGAGCCGATTCCTTTGGATCTGGGCAGGTCCTCATTGCTGTATAAGAAGGCACTGAGTGGGCACACCAGACAGCTTGAGCGCTGTGCTAGGATGGTGAGCAGAGAGTAGGTGAGAAGGCTTCCCCATTGGTCTGCAGTCCAGGTCTCTTGCCACAGTCTCCGCTTTGACTTGTGAATTTCTGTTAACTGGAGTCTGCCAGGAACCATGCTGCCGGGTCCTGTAAACCTGACCAGGGCAATGAGGAAACGAAGAAGTGTCAGATATGTGTGGAAAAACTGGAGTCAGGTGGGGCATGGTTGGTGATGGAGATGCACCAGCAGCAACTTGGGAACTCAGTGCATTTAGGCTAACAGGCAGATAAGTTAGCCGATTGCAGTAGGGGGTCTCTGTGGGAGGAAATTTCATTGGTCCTTGTTCACAGACACTGGTCCTTGGAACAGAGCAAGGCTTTGCCATCCCTCTGAGCCTCTCTTGGGGAAGGCTTTATCATTTCCAAGGGGCTGAGGCACTGGGATCCTTGACATGGTCATGACAATTATACGCATTCACGCAGGGCTTTGTCAGCTTCCCACACAAGTTCCCAGAAAAGCCGCACTACATTAAGTGGTCAATAAGGCAGACCGATAGATTAGAAATTCAATAATTGTGGAGATTTAGGAAGGTACAAGTCCACAGCCAAATTATCAGGGCTGTTCTTAGCACCCCAAATACCCATTTATTGCTGACCACTGTGTTTGACTTAACATCTCTGTGGCTGTCAGCTAAATTCCCATGGAATATACAAACAGACCAGCACAAAGCCAAAAGCTAAGAGTGTCATTAGCTTCCGAGGTCCCCAACAGAGAGTTCCCTGTTTTGCTGTGAGCCACTTTCTAATGTTTCCACCAATACAGATATATTTGAAGATTTTATTTTAAAATTAAGCAAGTAAGCAAGCACGTGCATGGGCACACACACACACACACACACACACACACACTCACACACACACTCTCTCTCATACACACACACACACACACACACACACACACACACACACACACACACACACATACACAGGAATGCAGTACCAATAGAGTCCAAACAAGGGTATCAGGTTGCCCTGGAGCTAGAGTTACATGCAGTGGTAACTCCCAGATTGGGTGAAACACCTAGCATGAGTACTTGTTGTGGGATAATGCTCTTGTACTCTGTAAAGATTTGTCACTTGTATTGGTTTAATAAAATGCTGACTGGTCAATAGCTGGGCAGAAAGTATAGGTGGGGTGACCAGATTAGGAGAATTCTGGGAAGAGAAAAGGCAGAGACACAGTTCCCAGCCAGATGCAGGGGAAGCAGGATGACAATGCCTTACTGAGAAAAGCTACCAAGCCACATGGCTAAACATAGATTATGTTTAGTTTATGTTGTAAGAGCTAGTTAGTAACAAGCCTGAGCAATAGGTCAAACAGTATATAATTAATATTAAGCCTCTGAGTGGTTATTTTAAAAGTGGCTGTGGGACCAGGTCGGATGAGAAATCTCCAGGTACTGGTACTGGCAGCTGAAACTGGGTTCTCTGCAACAGTGGTATCTACTCTTAACCATTAAGCCTTCTCTCCAGCCCTGTCTTCATCATTATATTTAAAAGTATCTTTACTTATGATTTCCACATGTTACTATAAAAACCTCATGAAGCAGTTATCATGTTGGAACATAATATTTGGGGTAAATCTAAATCTGTGTTCCTGGAACATCGCCAGTCCTGCTTGGTTTCAGATAAGTTATCTCTTGCTCCCTTCAAGACAAGAGCTGCATTTTTGGTGTGGACATTTCTGGTCCCGAAAGGACCACCAGGGAGGCCTATTCTCTGTGCTGTTAAAATGTGTAGTTTTGTTTGTTTGCTTACTTGTTTCTGGCTCTGTGAAGGACATTGGCTTATCATGGTAGAGTTTTCCTTCATGGCAAACAGCATCCCAGTTAGAGTCATAATTCTGGGAGAGTCAGACAGAGTTCCTATTTCTTTTTCTCTTTACTGAAGGGGCACCCACATCTTCACAAAGCCAGGAGCCTGGTGCTTAGATCACCACACTTGCAACCTAATTAGAAGGACAGAAACTGCTGCTTGGTCACAGGCTGTGGTGACCCTTCTCCATGTTCTGTGGAGTCAGAATAGACCCTCAGACCCTCACGCCCCCCCAGGCTCCCAAACAGTGACAGATCAGCATTGTCACACATGTATCGAAGGAGGCTCCCAATTCTCCATCTCAGTTGCTTCTCACTCATTCTAGAGAAGAACACTATTGTGAGTGGAGAAGCCATGGGCAATGGCCATGGGAAAGCCACAGTGCCAGCCTCCCTCTGATGAGTGTGGTCTGGCTGGGCCCTCAGAGGTACTGGGCTCATCTTGTGGTGTGCTCTTTGGATCTACTCCTTTGGATTATTTTGACAGGTGCCAGCAGACTAGGCAGCATGCACCCCATTCTCTTCGCCAGTCTGTGCCTTAATCCCCTTTGCAACCCTTTGTTGGCCTAGCATTTCAGGTGACAGCCACCTCAGGAGTGTGCCTGAGAGGATGTGACTTGCACAGTTACTGTCAGCACTTGGCAGCCCTTTGCCACCTCTGAAGACTCCAGTCTCCATTAGCAGCAGAGATGAGGGAGAAAGTCTGTCATTGACCTGCCCACAAGACTCCTTTTGTTCAACTCCATTAGTGAGCGACCCCACCAGACTTTGTGAGGTGAAGACTCCCAAGCCCACACATCCACCCTAAATGGTTTTCAGCAGAAACAGGTGGTTGGTGCACGTCTCAAAGACAGCTTTGAGCAGAGGAAGGAGAAATGGCTGTCGAGTCTCCTGAAAGCATTTTGTAAAAGGACTATTTATCCTGGGTATAGTCTATTTTGTCCAACATCTCTCGGAGAGTCAATAATTCCAGTTTCTTTATGATTAGCCTTGCTCCCTCCCCCTCCATCTGCCCGGAGTTTGTGCCTCTTGCCATCGTCGCCCCAGCGAATGAGGGAGCATCTGTCTCTTTGATGACTGGCTGTGGCAATCTCAGCTGCTCAATATGGCTAGATGGAGCCAGCATTTAATTCCCACTCGATGGGGTACTCCAAAGCCAGAGTTGACAACTGTTCCATTGAATCGTAGTATTTTACAATTTCCTCAGATAATGATAAGAAACACTCCTTACTCCTGGGAGACCATACTTACAGGCTGGGAAGTTGATAACTAGGCCATGAGAATGACAAATGCTCCCGAAATATGCTGAGGCTTCTGCCGTGATGAATGGGCATTGCCTTCTGGGAGATGGAGTTCTTCCAATGTGTTTTGTTCTTTAGTCTGAGGAGCCCGCAGGCGTGTTAGTGAGGACCAAAGGAGGACTGGGCTCAACTTCCTGGGGCCACTGGTGTTTGAGAGCTTTGGGTAAGGGTTTCTGGGACAGACATCATTGACAGGAAGAAACTCCCAAGAAGGAGAACCCTGAGTGCTGGGCTGGGGAGCAGCTGGGTCCACTGGATGCGATTTCATGCAGAGGTGGGGTGCCCAGCAGGTGGTGACAGTTGCTGCTTGGGGGAACACAAAGGTTGGAGACAACTGGGTATTTTCCTGTACCGAAAGTGTAGCACGGTCCATGAAGGGGGGGCAGTTGGGATTTTTGTTGGTAGGAAAAGGGCCTGTGATGGTTGCTGTTGTCAACTGTACAGGATCTAGAGTCACTGAGGAGCAAGCTTCTAGGTGTGTCTGCGAGCAAGGGAGTTTCCAGGTGTACCGCCTGCACTATGGGACAGGATGGTACACGAGCTGGGAAAGGGGCTGGAGATTTAAACACATACACACACAGTCAGAGACATGGGGGACAGAGGTCATCCTTGAAACAATGGCAAGAATGCCCTGAATGTCCTGAATGGCCACTTTATTGTGTTCAGGGGCAGCTTATATAGTGCTCTGGCCACGCCCCAGCTCTTGGGATCTTTCAGCTGCTGCCACCAGATACCACTCCCCGACTCGTGCTCAGAGCAGCTGCAAACACAGGAAAACAAGTTGTTTTGCTCAGAGCAGCTGCAAGCAAGTTGTTTTCAGAAAATCCAGGGTCTGGGGGTTCACAGCCCCCAACATCCAGGTCTAACTGAAGAGGACAGACCCATCCTAAATGTGGGTGACAACGTTCCATGGGCTCAGGACCTGGCTGAATACAAAGGAGAAAGTGAGCTGGACACCAGCATTCAGCTCTCTGCTTCCGGGCTGCGGACTCCGTATGACCAGCCGCCTCAGCTCCTGCTGCCCTGACTTCTGTGCCTCCTTGGAAGGTACCCTCTGACTATGAGCCGAAACAAACCTCTTTCCTTAAATGGCTTCTGCTGGGTGTTTTGTCAAGAAAACAAGGAGAGGAGCTAATGAAAGGTCGGAGGTGCTCTGACTTTGCCTTAGGCACATAAACAGTTATGTGCAGCAAGTACTTGGCCAGAGGGGTCATGGAGGCAAGGGCTAACAGAGGTGGCCACTATTATGGGCAGGGAACTGCTCCAATGCTTACGTGGTTTTAATAGAAGCATCCCAGGGGCTGATGGCCATGATAGGTGCTTGGACCAGAGCAGCCACCAGGATCCTTAGAAAGTTCTAGAAGTAAAGTTCTTACTCCCACTTTAGGTCCTTATTGACCTTCAGGATTCTCCCTTATCTTGAGCCATGACCTCAGCCTGGGATCCAGAAAGAGAGAGACCCAGCTGGTCTCACCTATAATGATGTTCTTGTTTGACCCAGTCTTGACTGGTCCCTTTGAGATCTGCCCAGGAGGACCTGGGCTCTGATGGAAGCAGACGTGTGGAGGCTAGAGACAGGAAAGGCTCTCCGGCTTGTATAGTGGGAGGTGTCCCCAGAGATCACACTGGGAGGAAATGAATGCAGAAAGTGTGCCATGATTCTCCCTTCACCCATGGCTTGAATTCCCTACTGTGCTGGGCTTTCTGCATAATTAATTGGTGGAGTGAACATCTGCCCTGGATTTTGTAGGTAATTAGTAGGTCAGATACCTACCAAAAGATGATTTTCCTGGGGTCCCTCTGGATTCTGTACATTCTCAGAATTGTCCTCTCACGGACTGGGATCAAAATATGAACTTGTTACCCCCCCCCCCCCCCCACCAACCTCTCTCAGTAATCAGTAGTCAGCTCACACTGTGGAGGAGTGAATTCCTACAGATCTGAATTAGAACCCCCAGGGGAGAAGGGGATTTAGAGGCCTGTTCCCTTCCACAGAACATATTTAACTTAAGAAGAAAGTAGATTAAATATATTTTGTCATGAGATTTTTCACAGTGTCTCCTGAGCTCTAATAGAACCAGGCTTAAGTTGCATTTTGTGCCCTGAACCTTTTCCAAGTCACTTCTAAGACTCAGGTTGATAAGATGCTGCCAGGCTTTTGTTTTGACACCTCCTCCTGCCAGCCTGAGAAGGGTGGTCAGGATTGTGGAAGAGCAGGGCTGGCCTTTCCAGCCCCAGGTTTAGATGGGCTGACTGGGTCATGATGTTGAATTTGCCTGGGTGTCAGGAGAAATGCTTTGGGGACCGACTCTGCTGGTCCCAGCATAAAAAACACAAGCCGCTTTTACCACTCTGTTCCCAACTTCCTCCGGGATGCACAGGAAATCTCTTATTTAGCCACTAGAAACTTCCCTTTGCCATCAACACCTAAACTCCTTCCAGACCACTCCCAGGGGTTGGGAAGTAGCTGGGTTTGTGAATTCAAAACTACTTACTGTATATCCACCTGCCCATCAGCCACTGAGCCCATACTTCTAAAGCTCATTGCTCAGGGGCCACTCTCCTGGCTGCCTAGGACCCAGAAGCGATCTGAGGCTGGGGAGGTGACAGGGATAGCCAAGAGTTCATTTCTCAATGCCTTTAAAGGAGCTACAGAAATGAAACGAAAACCAAGCCAGATTTATTCTCTAACCATCAGGTCTTATTAGAGCTTGATTGCATAATCCATCTCAATTTACATACTCTCTTAGCCTGTTTCTTTAATTGGTAGTAATTGAGAGTCTTGTGCTGGCTCCATGCGTCGGACTAGAGTTGGCAGGTGAGGCAATTTATTGTCAGCACAAACCTCAGAGAACCAGAGGTCTCTGCACACCAAGAGGCTGCTACTGTCACTTGCTGGTTTGTGTTTTGGGATCCGTGATCAGGACTGGCTGCTATTTCAATAAGGAATCTTTAAATTACCAGGTACCACAGATTAGACAGACTCATTGGGGTAGGACTCTCTGGGGCTGACCCTTTAGCTTCCTCTGCATGCCAAAGCTAGAGAGAAAGTTGGAAAGGGATTTATTTTGCGATAGAATCATTTGGATCATGAACTTAGTGTATTGGTTGGCTCCAGGATTCATGCCCCCACTGCTGGAGAGAGAAGCAGATCCCTGTCCCTAAAGGTGGCTGTACCAGAAGGTCCTTTAGTAGAGCAACATGAACAAAGGAGATAGCACTGTGACAGGGAATAGCCATGGGCTCTAGGGCTAAGTGCTCTCTGGTCAGAGTTTAGTGCTTCTATTTTCACAGTGCCCCTAATGGACAGGAGGTGTTAATACCGCATTCCCTCCATCCTCTCAGGATGGGGGTGTCTCTCCCTTGTTCTGTTTCTCAGGGCTGGATTGAACAGTTTAGCAGTTGGCAGCGATCTACTGTTATTTTAAATAGTTTTGCTATTTTATTGCCTAAATATCTATGCTGTTTCTCTTTGACTTCTTGTTGGAAACGGAATAGCCCTTTGGATACTGTCCATGACGTTAGCAATACCAGCTTTCTGTCGACTTTGGTTCTTGTTCATTTAGTCTGGGACTAGTATTTTTCTCTCTGCCAACAGTGTGCCTTTTCACATGTAGCTGATTTTGAGTTATTCCTCTTTCTGTAAGTGACCCCTCACTCCTACCCCTGACAGTAGCCTCAGTGGTTCAGTGAGCCACAATATTGGACAATGGTGTACTAGTTACTTTGGTCTGTCCTGGGTCTCCATTCTGGGATGAGCAGATGTGTGTGTTCTGCATTCTTCAGAAAATTTTTCACACACAACAAGGGGGAATGCCTTTATATGGGGAAGGCATTTTTCCCACATTTGGGAGCCAAATTGACTACTTTTTTTTTTTTTTAAAGTTACGTGTTTCTCTCTGTGGATGCACACAGAGGGCACTGGGTCCTCCCTCTGGTCGTGGAGCTGCAGGTGGCTGTGAGCTGCCCAGTGGGAATGGTGGGAGCTGAGCTCCAGTCCCCTGCAGCGGCAGCGACCGCTCTAACATGGAGCCATCGCCCCAGCCTCCAAACTGAGTTTTTATTCTTTCTATATTAAATGCAGGTTTTTCTTTTGCCTTGTGAATTTAATTTTTTCCCTTTAGCAGGAATGTTCAATAGCAGATGGCTCTTTTTTTTTTTTGAGCGGAGGGCAGAGCCTCACCATTCCAGGAACTTCTGCTTGTAATCTCGACTCAAAGTGAGCACTAATCATCCGTGTACTCAAGTGCACTAATCATACGTGTACTCAAGTGCACTAATCATACGTGTACTCAAGTGTGCTTTTGGTGACTGCCGGTCTCTGAAATGATGTGTGTATCTCACGCGTGTGGATCTGTGATTTGTGGATGTCAAATTCCCTGAAACAAAGGGTGGCGGCGGGACAGGCTCCTAGTGCCGAGCCCCCGCTGTGAGTGTTTCAAGGATAATGGGGTTATCCCCGGCTGAGTGGGAGCCTTCAGACGCCTTTCCTTGGCTTTATTTTGCAAGGTGTTATAAAACTTGTTTTTGCCTAATGTATTAGCAAATTCATTCCTAGGCTTTGAAAATGAATCCTTCTTTGAAAGGAGAGTTTGAAATCTGAAATATGAGGCTCGTGGAGCAGTGTTTGAAATCATTAACTGTCCCTTCAATATTAATTGTAGGTACATCCATCACGGGGAACTTGTTTGCCATTAACGTGAGGGGAGTGGAAAAAAAAAAGCAGGTGCTTCTGGAGCCCCTCCAGGGGTGAGACTGTCACTCAAAACTTTGTTCTGGAATTGATCTGACCTCAGAAATGGGCTGCCCCTATTGACAAAATGACAGTCTGTAGTTTTAACCGAGCTGAGTGTCGCGTTTAGCATGTGGGAGAGGAGTTGCTTCTTGGGAGGAATCTGCCAGGCAGCTTTGACCCCCGAATAAAGCTTTTATGGATGGATTTGATGAGCCTGAGGGGTCAAAGGGTAGGGCAGCTTGGAATCTGATGTCTAAGTCCACATCTCTGCCGAAGAGCCGGTTTATTTGCTGTGCGCCCGCCCGCCCGCCGCGCCTGTGTTGGTCTGGCTGAGCGAACATTAATCTGCATACACTATGTGTGGGTTTTTACATTTCTCCGCAGCCTGCCCTCCCCCTCCCAGAGATGTGACGGCTTGTCTCCTCACGTGTTCACTCATGCTCAAACTGTCGGCTCCCCGTGGAGGCTGGGGCCTTTTCACTCTTTGCTCGTATTCAGCTACCTTGCCTGTTAAAGTCTAATCTGGGTCTAAAATATTTTCTGGTAAAGATGAAGCCAGAGCCTCCTCCAGTTGGACAGCAAACCAAATCCACAGACCGCCTGGGTGTGTGTCTAATGGAAGGGCTGTGCCTGCAGCGAGGAGCTGGTTTCCCAGCTCTGGAAATATCCTGCTCTTTATGGTATAGCCCAGCAGTGGGAGTCTCTCTTTATTTAATTTAAAATAATTAATTAGTTAATTAATTGTTTTGAGGACAAAGAGTCTATTGTGTAGCTCAAGCTAGTCTGGACCTCACTATGTAGACCAGGCTAACCTTGAACTTGTGAAGATCCTCCTGCCTCTGCCTCTGGAAGGCTGGGAATGTAGGTGTACCCTACCACATCTGACAGGAGTATCTTTTTATAACTGCTATTTTTGGAGGGTGTGGGCTGGACAAAGGCACATATGCGTTTATAAAATAAATCTTTAAAATTATGTTTTTGTTTATGGCCTGAGGAACTCATAGAGTGTTACTTTCCTGATTCAGAGCAGGGGGAAAAGCTGGGGAGGCCTCAGTCCTGAAAATAAGCAGCCTTGACTCCACCGCCTCACCTCCCATTCCTTACCGGTTCCTTTGATGAGCCAAAGAAATCTCAGTAGACTTTGCTATACTTTCCGAGTATAGGAATCTCTAACATGCCTTTTCCCTTCAATAAATCCAATCTACAGAACACCTATTGAGTGTCAGCTCTGTAAAAATTACCATGGAAACGCAAGCAGAATCTTTCAAATGCTCTGGGGAAATTGCTCAAGTTCCTACATCCCACCGACACTTTAGGGAGCAAGAAGGGTGCATCTCAGGCCAAGCCCGTGCCTGCTTGCCCGCCCGTGGCTCACTTGCTCGCCTTCAGCCCGCAAAAAAAAAAAAAAAAAAAAAAAAGGGAGAAACAGATGGAAAGAGCTTTTTACGAACTACAAAGCTGATAATACGGCCTTTTGTCCTGGGTGGCGGAACAACCCTGCTTCAAGGAACAAGGGTGAAAAGCCAGGGCTTTGATTTAGACTGCAGCAAAGAGCTGAGTTCAGTTACAGCTGTCGCTGCCTGATGGTGTCTTCGCCCACAAGCTTGGTACCAGAGCAGGACCTCTAAAGGGATGTCTCGCTGCTTGGTGACAGCCCTGTCTCTAGCACCTCGCAGCACAGCGGGCACCAAGGGCTTCTAAAGATCAAAGCCCCGATTATTCCAGACACTCATCACACAGTGGGAGTCAGGCTCATCCCTGGCTTGAGGGCTTGAAGCCACTGAATTGCGCCTGACCAGTTCTTGGAGGAGCAGAGAGGGACCCCCTGTGGCTTGTTTTTTAAGGTGACATTAGTTTCAAATGAGCTTAGGAAAGTTCTGGCTTAATTGAGGGCTTTGGCAAGTAAGAGCTCATAAACTTTCCACTTTCCTGTGATGGCCTTCATGTCTCCCTCAAAACAAAGATGGCTGAAACCATGAAGGGAGTTCACTGAGTGAGTTAGAGAAATCCAGGTGTAAGCTTAGGTGCTGACTGACCTTTAGAGACTGAACAATGATACTACAGAGAACACCTAGACTGTCCTAGACCTGCCCCACCTGGCTGCCAGTCATTGCTTGTACTGCTGGTCTGGAGGGCAGACAGAAGTCACGTGACCACCACAGACCTAACCATTGGTGGGCAGGAGTTCACAGGTTTCCTTAGAGTAACAGTTGGCTTTTGAAGCCAGAAGGGAAGGAGAAGCTGTTTAGGGGGAAAGTTGATCCAGGAGAATGAACAAAAAGCTGATAGAGCGTCACACGATAGAGAAATAAAGTGACTTTTCCCACAGTCACAGAAGAGATGAGCCACAGAGTCAGCCCATCAGTGAACCTGTAGCAACCCGGGCTTGGGCTCCAATGTCTTTCACTTTTAAAGGCACCATGTCAGGACCACTGTGCTCGAACTGGGGCAGGGTGAAGATTGTCCACCAGCAAATGGCAGCTGCCTTCTTTAGACCCCTTGGCTTTTCTAGAATGGTGCTTGCCTCAGTTCCTGGATTCCAGGTTGAAGTTTTCACTAACCTTCCCTCAGACCATGGTCCTTGCCTCCTCCTGTTCTCCCCCCCCCCCCCCCATCACCTCATCAGGAACAAGAGCATCCACTGCCTCATGTCTACAGTCTTTTCCAGCCCAGTCCAGGACCTTCCACATCTGAGCTAGAGTCAGAGGGCTTTTCCATTTTCTGGTGTCCTGCTTCTGGGCAGTGTTGATTCCTTTAATAGGCTCTTGTTTTGCTCCCAAGTGAAAGGAGTATTCAAATATTTCTCTTGCAAATCTGAGGGAATCTGAAGGCAGCAAACAAAGCATGGCCCAGGATGACTCTCAGGCAGGACGATGCTTAGTCCGCTTGAGATGCATGGCTGGCTGTTCAGCACTTGGCCTTTGATCTCAGCTGTGTGGCTCTTGGTCTTAAGGCAGTACCCTGCCTGCACACTGGGTCCTGCCGTGCACAGTTCCTTCCAGGACTAAAGAACCCACATGGCCTCTGCTTTACATGGTTAGAAGGAAGAGGGACCTCTTCTCTCATCCCCCTATCCCTGTGCTCCCTAGAGGAGGAAACAGGTTAATTTTCAATAGCCTCTTTCCATTCTTTGTTTTGTACATTTATTTATTTTTACTTTATTGTGCATGTGTGTGTGTGTGTGGGCATATATGTGCCATGTCATGCCTGTGGAGGTCAGGACACCTTTCAGGAGTTGAAAGTGGATTCTGGAGATTGAACTCAGGCCTGCAGGCTTGGCAGCGAGTGTGTTTACCTGCTGAGTCCTCTCACTGGCCCTCCTTGGCATTCATCTGGCTTGACAGTGAGATGTCCCCTCCACCTCTCGTCTCTTTGAGGGCCGAGGAGCCCACTGTTCAACTTGATGGGTGCCTTTTGTCAGTCAGCCGCTCTCTGTCACCCACCTTGTACTCCTGCTGACTGTGCTCAGCGGCTGTGCTTCTGAGATTTCATTTCCCCTCTCTGTCTGTCACCAGCCTTGAAAATAGCTTTTGTTGCCTTATATATCATCCCTCTGTAGTTTGGAGGATATAGATTTTCTTTCTCTCTGTATATGTCTGCCTTGGAGTAGCGGATGGCTGTGCTCAGCAGGTGCCCACGATGTTATGGGAAACTGGGACTTGGAGAATCATGAGGTGACTCTTCTGACAGGAGCTGGGTACGCCGATCTCTTATGTTCAGCTGCGTAGCACACCCCACAGTGCAGCCCTGCTTGTTCTGTATTGTGTGGGCCAGCCATCAGGAGAGCTCACTGTGTCTGCGCCTGTATTTAGATGAAGAAGTCACTGTTTGGCTAAGTGGACCAGCTAGAGGCCAGAGGGCACTCATGTGACCGAGGGGATGCTGTGGGTGACTCTCTTGACCCCCTCCTGCCGGTGCTTCTATCCTGCGGCTCCGTGGCTGCTGCTGTCCTACAGGCATTGCCTTGAGACCCAACCCCTGGTGATGGGGTGGTCCAGATACAGTCAATAATCAGGAAGTTCAGGAGGCCAGACATCTTAGCTCAGCGGTGGGGCAGCTTTGCTTCAGAGGATGCTGCAGAGGGAAGAAGGGTCTAGACTCTCTCCCATATCCTTTCTCCAGAGAATGCTTGGCCAACTATGATGACGATGACAACAACAACAACAACAACACAAAAACCCAACCTCTTTCTTCGGTTTTGCTTGCGGGGCGATAGACCTAAAAATCATGGCCATTTTTAATCAGAACCGTGTTCCCAGCACAGGCTTATCTAGACAGCTGTTCTGGGGGGTCTTCTTCCGTTCACTCTAGCCTTTGCCCCAACGCTTGCCTTGTTTCTCTCGTTGCTGCAACAGAATGCTTCACCAAAGCAGCTCAAGGAAGACAAGGTTCAGTTGATTCACAGTTCCAGGGTGCATTCCATTATGGTGAGGCAGTCCCAGGCGGCAGGAGCTTGCAGCAGCTAGTTGCCTCACATCCACAACCAGGAGCCAGCGATGGAGGCTTGCTAGTGCGCAGCCCACTTTTCCCGTTGTGTGCAATTCAAGATCTCAGCCTGGGGAATGGTGCTGCTCACGGTGGGCGTACCTTTTTACTTCAGTGAACCTAATTGAGACAGTTTGTCACAGGCATGCCGAAAGGCCCGTGGCCCAGGGATTTTTAGATCTCATCTAATTAACAAATGAGATTAACCATCAGCTTTTCCTTTATTCCTCCTTTAACTTTCTTGCTAGTTCATATTATTGTAGAATACTTCCTAACATGTCCATTCTCCTTTCTAGCCACCCTTCCATCTAGTCATTCACCCGGAAGCTGGTCTCCAAACCTTGCAATGTCATAGGATTAGGATGCAGACTCTCTCCTAAGATGGAGATTGCTTGGTGGCACCTTCCTTTCTAGGCTGGACTCTGGGGCTGTCATTTTCTAGCCCAGAAGAACACCACCCATCCACCCAAAGTAGGCACCAGCCTTCTGTACCCAGGATGGACACATGCCGGGCTTTGTCTGTGTGGTTCACATGCTCGTTTTTCTAGCTCTCCACTACCTGGCCCTAGGTGCTGGCAGGGGCAGAGCGGGGACTGTTTTTCACTTATAAACAGTATAGGAAAAAAAATCGAGGTGAATTACCCGGCTCATGCATGAGTGCTTTATTGATTACAGAGCACCAATCAAATTAGCTGTCAGATGTGCATGCAGATGGCACTACGCAGAATGGATTTTCTATACCCCTTAATTGCATTATTTCAATCAGCAGGTGAACATTGCATGGCCTGTAGTGGGGCCGGAGGCAGGGAGTGGGTTGGGTTGCCACACCATCGGGGCCAGGGCTTGAGTGACACAAGTATCTTTATATCAAGATTGAGGCATTAGCAAAATGAGCCTGGTTGTTTAATGGATTAGATACAGGGTAGAGACAGCCTTCAGGCAGGTGCTTCTGGGAGAGCCCGCCTCCCCCTCCCTTGGAGTCCAAAGCTGCATTGAGTTCTGGTGCAGACAGATTGAAATGACTCTCATCCACATTTTGAAAATGATATTGCTTAGGTGCTGGTGTAGATCTCAGTTCTATTCATGATTGGGCCTCGGCTCTTCGGAGCACCCTTAGGACCTCTATATGGGGGCTAATTACTGCCCCTTCCTATTCCGGCTTCATCTCCGTTGCTGTGATAAACCACCCTTACAGACAACTTCTTAGGGAAGGAGTGGTTTATTCCAGCCCACAGTTCCAGACTACAGCCAGTCACAGCAGAGACTTAACAGAGGCAGAAACTGGAGGGAGCTAATCACACTGCATCCATAATCAGGAACAGGACAAGGAAGGCATGCATGCATGTGCTCAGCTCACCTTTTCCAGGGTCCACCCACTGTAGGTGGGTCCTCCCACCTCCATCAAGACAATCCCCATAGACATGCCCACAGGCCAACCTAATCTAGATAGCACCTCACTGAGACTCTCTTTCCAGGTTCAAGTTGACAGTTAAAACTGTCACACTCTCTCCAGCAGGATGGGGTCTTAAATTTAGGGTTTACAACCTGGCCCATGGTTAGTGCTCAATAAATGTTCCTCTCAAGGGCTATTGTCCTTACCTCAGGTGCTAGAAAACTCAGAAAGCTCCAGGTTCCTCCGTGGGGTGGCTGGTTTAATGATGTTCAAAGCACTAAAGGCCTTTGGTGCCAGACGGGTGGAGCTTGGATTTGGCCCTTCCTCTGATGGGGCAAGGGACACATGCCAGTATTTACAAAGACCCAGCTGTGTGGAATAGCCAGTTTTGGCTGGAGACTGACTCGATTTTGTGGTTGTTCCTTCTCTGTTGCTTAGTGCCCAGAGCCCACTGTTGGGTCCAGGTTCATGGTGAAGCAAGGCTCATACAATTACAGAGCGCTCAGTAAAAGGCAAATAGCACAGCAGAGTGCCTCGCTGTGTGGTGATTGAAGCCGTGGCTTAGGGGTGGCCTCCTTGGCTCCTGTATACCATGCTTCCCACTCTAGCGCGTTCTTGCTGTCCACGTGTGGCTTCCCACTTGTGTGAGAAAGTCCCTTCTCTTCCCTCCAGGCTCGCTTGAGTGCTTTATTTTTTCATAGGTAAGTACAGTACCTTCGCATGCAGAGAGGCGCTGCCAGGCGAGGGGCAGCTGTGCAACAGCTTGGCACTTCAAGAAGCCAAAGAATGTCTTCAGATGTGGCCTCATCACCATCACCATGGCTGAGCATGGTGGGGTGGGGCAGGCAGTGGTGAGCTTGTGGCAAGCGCTCCCAGGCCATAGAGTCAGCCCTGTCTGTGACCGATCCTTCAGGCAGTAGATCACCGAAGTCTTCAGGGCACAGGAGGAGACAGGAGCAGCTCAGCCCATCCCATTCACAGATGGAGGACGAGGTTGCTACAAGACTTGCTAATAGGGAAACACAGCAACAAAGACACTTCAGAAAGCTCATAGTTCAGAGAATGGACTCTTCAAAGAGAAAACTCCAAAGACATCTAATTAGGAAGCTTGTAATAAGTGTATACACTCCGGGACTATGTGTTATGAAGGAGGAAGTGTGTATATCCAGATGTAGACATCTTTTATCCATGCACTCATTTGTTAATATAACAAAGGTTGCGGGGCTTCCCCTGTGCCCAGACATATGCTCGTTGGGGGTTGGAGCTTGGACTGCCCAGGGAAGGATGTAATGAAGGACTTGAGCACAGAGGAGGCCTGTACCGACGGGGCTGTGTGGTGAGTTAAAACTCATGACACACACTGAGAAGCCAAAGCCTTCATCATCAATCATTCAGAAAGCAGCTGGCTCTGGCCTTTATTCAGGGCTGCCGTGTGTGGCTCCCTTCCTTCAGAGCTATCTGACTGGAGGTGGGAACAGCGAGCTCAGGGTCTCTGATGTGTGCCTGGGCTGAACAGGAAGAGAAGAAAAGAGCCTGGTGGTGCCGGGTAGACCCAAGCTGGGCAGGCAGCAGGGAGTGAGAGGCTGAGGCAAAGCTGGCAAGCAGGACCCCGGAAGCTCAGTGTGCAAAGGGAGTGGATGGGTGGAGGGACAGAGCTGGTAGGTGCACGGGCTTTTTAGAAGTCTCTTACTCTCTTACAGGACTAGGGATAGGATACAAAGAGGTGTGAAGGTGACCCCGACAATGTGTGGGGGTGATTAGGAAGTACGCTGGAGTCCTCCAGTGCCACGCAAGTGGAAGCACTAGGAACAGTGAGGTCCCCGAGTGCATGGTCATCTTCTTCCGGGCCATCATGTGAGCCCACAGTGGCTGCTACTCAGGCCCAGGCTGGGAGCCTCGATCTCACACCTTCTTTCTTCTCCCTCTCCTCAGTAGACCTAGGATGCCCGGAGTGACAATGGATGGCCCACAGGCTGGGGAATAAGAAAGTCCTGCGGCCGGAACTCTCCCCTTCGAGAGTTGTAGATCACCCCCTCTTGAACATTTCCTCCCTCTGTCTCTCTCCTTCCCTCGTTTAGTAGAGCGTGTTGGTGGCAGGTAAATTTACCATTTAGCCTGTAGGTGGTGGAATCCTGAGGGAGGGAGGATGACTATTACCCAGGGATCTTGAGTCTGAAGTTGGGTGCAGAAACTAGAAATGACTCAGGGCCCTTTCCTTCTGGGAAGGGTTGAGCTGCTAATGTTAGCTGCAGGTTTATGTGAAGTGTGTGTGGGAAAAATCTCTGCAAGCAACACTTAGCTGATACTTACTGGGCCCCAGGCACTGTGCTGAGCTTGTGTGGATACATTGTTTCTTTAATCCTCTCCAGGCTCTTAATGGGGGGTGTTGTCCTTGTTCTATTGATGCGGGAACAGTTATATAAAGTTTAAATGACTCTCACAAGGTTGTGGGCTAATCAAGCAAGGATCCAAACCTTGATTCTCTGGCTTCAAAGCCCTTAACTTGCACTGATGTCTGGATAGTGTGTGTGTGTGTGTGTGTGTGTGTGTGTGTGGTGTGTATCCACACTAAGTGATCTTCATTTACAAGTGTGTATGTGCCAGGCAGCCAAGGGGTTGTCTGTGGTAGGTTCTCGATCATAGATGTGGTATTAGTCTCTTTTCTCATGGCTATGGCAAATCACCTGATGAGAAGCGACTTAAAGCATTAGAGATTCTGGCTATGGTCAAGGGGTCACCATAATCTGTCACGGCAGGGAAGGCATAGCAGGAGGCAGCTGGTCATGTGGCTTCTGCAGTTAGAAAGCAGAGGGGGAACAGAAAATGGGGCAGGCAGGGCTACAATCTCTGAAGCCTTCCCTGCAGTCACCCACTTCCTAAGTTCCCACCTTCTATATCAGTGGTTCTCAACCTTCCTATTGCTGTAACATTTTAATACAGTTCCTCATGTTGTGGTGACCCCAACCATAAAATTATTTCATTACTTCTTCATAGCCATAATTTTGCTGTTGTTATGAGTCATAATGTAAATATCTGATATGCAGGATGCCTGCTATGTGACCCCGTGGGAGGATTGTTTGACCCCCAGAGGGGTCACAGCACAAAGGTTGAGAAACACTTGTAAATGTTCACACCCTTCCCAAACAGCGCCACCATCTGGAGACCAAGTGTTCAAGCATGTGAGCCTGTGGAGGAGGGTGCATGTCCAGCCATAGGCGATATGGGGCCTCTCCTTTTCTTTGCTAAGGGCACCTTTGTTTTCTTTTGTGTGTTTTCCTTACTAAGTTCCAGGATCTGTTGCTTGTGGCTCTTGCATGTGCCTATTCTCAGCACCACCTGCTCTCCAGGTCCTGTGGCTACTGAGTCCCCCTGGGGAGGGTTTGGAGATTGCTGCCCGTAGTTGAGGTGCACAGACATCTTAGCTCAGAACTGAAGCCTGGGATTTTCCTGCACAGGTTTCTTGAGCCATAGTGGGCATTTGACTACACGAAGGTTGAAGCAGAACACGCACACTCTAGTGAGGAGCCTTATCTTGGCCCCTCTTCTGTCTCTAAAACTTGTTCATAGGCTGAGCACAGCACAGATCTCCACAGTGACTGAAAGGTCCAGATGGGGTGCCATCTCCTCTGAGGTATCTCTTTACCCCAAGTCAAGCTGTAACCATGTTCCAAAACCTGAGCCACCTGCCACTCTCATCTCTGACCTTTTCAACTCCCCATTCTCTTCTTAGGTGCATAAGAACCACAAAACCTGCCTGGATCTTACCAGTGCCTTCCTACCTCGTCCCCACCAGATTTATATGGTCTAATGGGGTTTTTCATGGCTGCCAGGGCTCCTCAGGGCCAGGGATGGCTAGTCCTTTGACTTACTCAAAACTGGTGGTTCCTGGTGCTCCAGCCTCTCTGTTGTTCCGTGGTGCCATGTCTCAGTTCTTTGAATTGGATTCATATTGACCTGGCCTTTAAAAGTGGGGAATTGTTCCTGGGTCTGGGTTTGGTGGCTGGGGTGGGGGTCAGGGAGAAGTATGTCCAGTTTCTCAGTCTTCTTATTGGCCTTAGCAACTACGATGTCAGCTGTGCCTTTACCCATTCTGTTCCTAAGGGAATTCCAGTTCTACTCTGTAGCCCTGGAACTCTGGAAGGTATTGCCCATGGGACTGTCCCTTCCTAGCTAGATCTGTGTATCACAGTCCATCATAACTGATTCCCAGGTCTGCCTGTGGGAAGGAAACAGGTGATCTCCTGTAGCCTGCAGAAGACACTGAATAGTTAAGTCCACAGTAGAAGAAATGGGTATGGTGTGTGTGTGTGTGTGTGTGTGTGTGTGTGCACGCGCGCGCGTATTGTGCACATGGGTATGTAGGTTCACGTGCATGTACACATGTGTGCACACATGGAGGCCGGAAAGTCAGCCTCAGCTGTCATCATCGGGAACTGTCCACCTTGTTTTTAGAGGCAGGGTCTTTTACTGGGATCTGGGGCTGACCATTTTGGCCAGACCAACTGGTCAGTGAACTCTAGGGCTCTGGGGTTTCCAGTTTCTACTGCTGGGTTACAAGGATATTCCCTGAATGTATTTGTGTGTGTGTGTGTGTGTGTGTGTTGTGTGTGTGTGTGTGTGTGTCTTGGCAGTGAGGGGAACTCAGGTCCTCACTCTTGTGAAGCAAGCGCCTTAACCAATGATCTGTTTCCCCAACCCTTGGCCATGGTTTTAAACCCGTGTTCTGGATTGTCTGCTACAATTCCAACTTCTTTTCGGCTTCTGCTGGGATCAAGCTAGCGCTCCTTAATGTCGCTGCAGGGCCTTTTGTTGTTGCCTGAGTGTGCTGCCCGCCGGAACTTTCCCATTAGTTTCTCTCCTGCTACTTCTGAAAGCTGACAGCTTTCGGGTTCTCACATCTTCTCTTTGTCTGGGGTCTGGTTATTGCTGGATGTGGGATGTGGCTGATACAGTGTGAAGGCATGATTGAGAAGAAAGCTCTGCTTCCCCGCTTGCCACCTGGCTTTTGGATGCACAGTTAACACGCTGACAAGCCACTGGCTTCAATTTGCAGCTTGGGGAATAATTCAAACCCTAACACGGGAGGCTCGAGACTTTGAACAGAATGGAGTTTCTTCCGTTTGAAGCCCTGCTTCATCCGGGCTATGAATGGGAGATGAGCCTTTCTTAATTTCCTTCAGCAGAAGAAAGAATTTGTTCAAGCTGGTCTTATTTTCATTATTTGAAGTCAGATTTTACAAATAGAATCTCTTCGTACCCCTTTTGAAGCGGAGGGTGTCTTATCCAGCTGGGGTTCTGTTCTAGCCAATGGTTCCACCCCTCTTGAGTCCGCTTTTTCCTCATTTTAGCTCATGTAGCCCAGATATGTAAAATCTCAGGAGTGAAAGGATTCTTTGAAAGAAATGTCCCCTAGAGCCACAAAAAATAACCCTTCGAATCCTCCCCTGGCTCTTTTGTGGCGCACATGATGCTGGGATGATTTCAGCCGCAGCAGCATCTTCCGGAGGAGAGTGAGGATGGCCTTTCCATGTAAGATGAAGTTCCCCAGAAGGACATGGATGGAGAAACTTCCCATGCCTAGGGGAGGGGACATGCCAGCTTCAAGACTGTCTTGGTAAGAAGAACATTTACAAGGCTGTGAAGATGATTCAGTGGGTAAACTGCTTGTAGTACAAACACCCGAGGAGCTGAGTTCAGATCCTCAGAACCCACATAACTCATAACTCCAATTTTGGGGAGGACAGAGCATGGCAGACTCAGTGAATGTGATGGCTAGTTTCCATTGTCAACTTGACATAATCTGGGATTACCTGGGAAGAAAGTCTTAATAAGGGATTGCCTATGTTGCATGAGCTTTTGGGTGATTGCCTGACATTAACTGATGTATGAAAACCCAGCCACGGTGGGCAGCACCATTCCCTAGGCAGGTGGTTCTGAACTGTGTCAAGAGTAGAGAAATTGAGCTGTGCACAAGCAAGCATCTGTGAATTTATTTCTCTCTGCTCTTGTCTGTGTCTTTGATGTGACCAGCTGTCCCAAGCACCTGTCACTGGGAGTTCCCCGCATTAATGGACCATAACCTGGAACTGTGAGCTACAATAAGTCCTTTCTTTGCTAAGTTGTCTGTTGCCAGGGTAGTTTATCACAGCAACAGAAATGAAACTAGAACCCAGAGAGACCCTGTCTAAACAGTAAGGTGAGGAGAGACGGAAGATGATATCGTAAGTCAACATCTGGCTTCCACACCTGCATAAATAGATTAGTGGGTACCACCTCCCACCTAAATGAAGAATAAATAAAAACAAACAAACAAACAAACAAACAAATAAATAAATAAACAAGGGAACACTTGCAGAGGCTGTGCTGGGCTCTGGGAAGAATTCCCAGAACCAGATATACCCAGAGTCTGCCAGGTCTCAGGAAGGTCTTGATGACAATGACATGGCTGAGATGGGTCATTCAACTATTGTAACCTGGGTCCCTCAAGCCTGGAGTCAGGTGTAAGGACACAGCCTTGCTCACATGGGCTTAGGTTCCACATGGTGGCTACAGCATTAGTTTCCCTGTGTGACTCGTTGAGCAAAAGTCTTGATCTAGATCTCCTATTTTTCTCAAACTGGGCACCCATTCTCAGGGTCAATAAATGATGTTGTGATGGATATTCTTGGTTGTCAACTTGACTATATCTGGAATGAGCTACAATCCAGAGGTGGAGGGCACACCTGTGATCTGGATCTTGAGGCAGGAAGACAACGTGCCTTTGATCTGGATTTTGAGGCTGAAAGACACGGGCTTCTGACCTAGATCTTGAGATGGGATAACAAATGCTCTTAATTGGGGCCACAGCTTCTACTGCAAGTCAATATAAGGACAGTGAGGAAGGTTTGTTCATTCTTCACCTGCTTGCCCTGGCCTCGTCAGCACATTTATTCCTTCACTGGCATGGGAGCCGCCTACTTCAGGATTCCAGCATATACAAGAGATCCTCTGAGACTCAGCCTCATGGACTGAACAACTACTAGATTCTTAGACTTTCCATTCACAGCTACCATTGCTGGATTAGTTGGGCTGCAGACTGTAAGTCACTCCAATTTATATGTTTATTCCATATATGTGAATATATATAAAATGAATATATAATATATATCTAATCTGTCTGTCCGTCTGTCTGTTCATCTGTCTGTCCGTCCGTCCGTCCGTCTGTCTGTCTGTCTATGTATCGCATCTTTCCATAAGTTACATGTGTTGAGAGAACCCTGACTAATACAGGTGTCCATCTGGTGTCAGTATATGGTAAGTTACCATGACTGTCTGTGGTTTTGGAGTCCTGAAGGTGGCTTTGGTCTTAGACTTACATCTCTTCCCTTATGTCTCATGGAAGGAGCTATTCATAATAGCTCTAGCCATTGGCCTAGAGCTTTGTCTTCCTTCAGCTTCATGTTCATTGTAGTGTTGTATGACCACTGAGCATATCCCTGCAGGTCACCATGTGTGGTCTAGACCACCTTACCCAGACTCCAACTGGGCACCCAAGCTGGGAGCCAGGATTCGGTAAAAGACGGAGTGGTGTAGACAGGCTTTTTGAAGGTTGATTGTCTTTTCAATTAACAATTCAAAAATCATGACATATGTGTCTAAAAGATATTCCTCTCCCAAACAAAACAAACCACAGAGCCAAGGAGTGGGAGGCTCCTGGTGATCACAGCTCTGTGTGAACCGTCATTTACTGACAGGGTAACGCTGTGTCTCGGTAATAGGCCATTTTCCCCATCACTGCACAGAGCTAACCAACCTCCAGTTTGCATCAAAGTTTTCATCTCTGGATCTAGTGTAAGCTCTTTTATTTTCCTGGCAAAGTCAACACAATGAAATTTACAGCACTTTCAAATATCTTTTAAAATGGTATTTGAAATTTTATATAAAACAGGAAAGGACAAAGAAAAGCTGAAGACAATGTCAAAGGATACCATGTTGGAAGGTTTTCCCCTGCTCATCTGAGGACTTTCTCTACAGCTGCTGAGAGCAGGGTGGTAAGACACGGGCATAAATAGAAGCACAGTGATGACCAGAAGGAAACCGAGTCCAGAAGCAGAAACTCACATGTGCGGTCAATTGATTTTCAACTACGCTGCCAAGGTAATTTGATAGAGGAAGGATAATCTTTTTAGCAAATGGTGCTGAGGCAGCTGGATGCTCATACGGGGAAAACAGGAGACACAGTCTTTACCTTATACACAAAGATTAAACTGGGGCACAAGCCCATGACTGGAACAGATTGGCCTGTGCACATGTCTGGGCATTGTCTTGATTGCTAATTGATTAAAGGGGTGCTCAGCCCACGGTGGGTGGTACCATCACTAGGCAGGTGGTCCTGGTTTGCACAAGAAAGCTAGTTGAGCCTGAGCTTGCAACCGAGCCAGAAACAGCTTTCCTCTGTGCTCCTGCCCCGACTGCCCTCAAAGATGGGCTGTGATCTGGAGGTAGGAACCAACTCCTTAAGGAGTTCTGCTGGATCTACTTGCAGAAGATCTCCCCAGCCTATGCGGGTGACTGGTGACCTTCTCTCATAGAAGGAGAGAATGGAGAGGGTCATGAGATCCATACCTGAGAATCCAGACTCCTGTCTCACATGACGTATGCAGTTTAGTTTTAATTGCATCTGGCCTTGGAGTCTTGGGGAGAAGCTGGATGTTATAGGCAGGGAAGGACTAGGAGAGGGGCCTCCACTTATAAGGCTATGGGAAAACCATCATACCTGCTTGGAAAAGACTTTCCTGTGCGCTATTTGGAGCAGGTGAGGGCTCACGCTCCTGTAAGTGACCTCTCACCTATGCTCTGTAAATGAACCCAATAAATTCGATGGTTCCTCAGAGTGAGCTTTGTTGGGGTTGTACCTTGCTTTTTCATCAGGACCTGGGGAAGAGGGGTAGGTGTTCTTTGTGTCTCCCCAAGGAAGGAATTTTAACATTGAAACTTATATGTTAAACTTTAATTTATAATCATTAAGAGCTAGAAACAATATAAATATTCATCTGCATAGAGAAACAGACTGTGGTATGTCCATACCGTGGAATACTACTTGGCAATAAAACAGACTATTAATAGAACAATGTGGATTAAGTTGGTTTTTTCTTTATCTCCTCATGCAAGAGATTTATTGGAGACAGACAAAAGGCTGCTTCTGAGAGGGGATAGAAGAAAGAGAGAGAGACAGAGACACACAGGAGAGAGACAGAGATAGAGATGGAGAGAGATGAGAGATGCTTTTATAAAGGGTATGTGACTCACGGCGACAGTGGAAATATGTTGCATTGGTAGCTGGTGATGATGTGGATGCTGGTGTTGAGTAGCTGAAGGAGGGTTGGAGGGATTAAGTTTTAAGACATGAACATCCGAAGGATTCATTCAAATCATAGCAGGTGCATATTAGCTACTTTTCTTGTTGTTCTGACCAAGTACCCATTAAAAGTAACGTAAGAAAGAAAAGCTGCTGTATCTTTGATCACAGTTTGTATCCACAAACTGTCGGTCATCAAGGACAGGGCCTGGTGGCAGGAGCCGGAGGTCGCTGGTTGTGTCATGTCTGCCACCAGGAAGCAAAGCGGGACGAATTGCAGATACCCACGTCACTTTCTACTTTTGGTTCAGTCTGGGTCTCCAGCCCATGGGAGGGTGGAACCCGCACTGAGTGGATCTTCCCTCCTCAGTTAACGATCTCTGGGTGAACCTCCATAGACACACCCAGAAGTGTGTCTCCCCATGATTCCAAATGCATTTAAGTGAACAAACAAGATTTACCATTGCATGATACCTATTCCACACAGCATTTGCGTGTGTGTAACCACACTGCTTTTAATATTGCTACATAGCATGTCTTAGGATTCTTTCCCCAGCCCAGAACTTCAGAGTCAGCCCCATGCTTTCTTCTGTCTCTAGTGATCCATTTGTGTGGTCCCCGACCTGACTAATGTAGAGACATTTAGAGCTGTTGTCATCCATATATTCTTCCCCTAACAAAATATGCAAGACTAGGTAACTTGTATCTTATAAAGAATACAATCCTCCACTCAGCAGAGGACGAGGCACTTGTATTTTTAGTGAACATCAGCTGAACAAACCAGAGACTAGAAGCAAGCAGTTGCAGGGGTGGAGTTGGGAAAGCAGACCTGCCTAGTTTAACAGACAGCTAGGGACTCTACACGTGTCTTCCTTGCTACTATTTCAGGATGTTATATGACCTTCCCTGATGTCAACCAGGGTAGGACTCACAGCAATTCTCATTGAAGAAAAGCAAACCACGGAGAGGTCTCACGAGCTGGGAGGGTGGCAAGTCTTCTGGGAAGTTGAAGAGCTCTGGCCCAGGACTCCTGCTTACCTGACACATGAGATTCGTTTGCCCCCAGGCTCCGGAGTCCATGCTGGGGCATTATGAAAGAAGATGGTAGTGATCTGGTGTGGAGCTCTTCCTCGCTGTCTGAGCCAGTGTGCTGGGGTGTGTGCTACGAACATGCTGCACTCATTTGCAGCCATTGTTCTCGCTAAATGAGAAAATGCAAATGAGGCACTCAGGGTATTGCGCCATAACTCGCAGCATAAAATTCTTGACATCAACACGAAGCTACTTAGCATAATTTCCCTGTTAATAAACTGCCAATTTAGTCATTTAGGTTTCAGCTTAGAAAGGAAGCAACAGTGTCAGGCCGTAGATTTTTTTTCCTCCTCCCCAAACATGCCCGAGTTTATTATTTTGATGTTTATGTTAAAACATAAGAAATTGGAGTTTATGTGATTATTTGGGAATCTTCTACCCTAATTTGTTTGCTTTCATAGTTCTGAAAATCTTTGCTCATTTGAAAGGCAAAATGTAATTTTTTTTTCCAGAGCACTTTCTTCTGCTTGGGATACAATTTCCATATTTAAATGACTGAGGACCATTTTGAGGACTGACTGAATAAAGTCTAGGCTGGAGGCACTGAGGTGGGGCCATCCTTGCTGGGACTCCATGCAGAGTCCCTTAGGGAGATGGGTCAACTCAAGCACTTGAGGATCGGGGCTACGGACTGGTATAGGAGTCTTGTTCCTGCCATATCTAACAGCCTCCTCGGCATTTCTTGCAATAATAGCTACCACTTGCTTACCACGTGCCCATCATTGAGTGAGAGCCAGGGTAGTACACACTCACATGGGGAACAGACATGGCTAAGTTAAGTGTCTCATAGAACCACAGTTGAACACAGAGCAGGAGGAACACATGGCGCGCCCAGAGGGAAAGCCGAGGATCTGACCGGGCTTCTGCCTTTGAAGAGCTCACAGTTGAGGTTCGTTCTATAGAGTGGCTTGGCAGAAGTTTTACTGAGTGCGATCACTTGCTGTGTTCTTGTCTCTGTTAAGCTGTTGGGAACTGTAGACTCTGCCTGATTAGGAATGGCATGTGGTGATTTAGCTATTCTGGGCCAGACATAGTTCTAGTCACCAGAGACACAAGCCTCGGTTTTGAATGAAGTGACTGACCAGACTTCTGAGTCAGACAGACAGAATCTGGGCTTTGCTGCTTGCCACACCTGCGTCACTGCTGCCCCATTGACAAAATGGACCCCGGAATCAAAGAATCATTGAGAGTTTTGAATGAGGCAAGTCAGCAATAGGTGTCTCGTGCTAGAGAGAAGGATTACGGTGGGCAGCAGCTTCACTTCCATCTAGGCTGGTGCTAGGTCCACACTATGCCCTGTCTAGATGGAGGGTTTGTGGCATTGCCTCTGCCCACGTCATTACTATGTGTCCTCAGCCTGGAGTCTTGCTGGGTCTCTGGTGCTGTATGCAGCAACTTCCTTCTTCTGTGGGTCCATGAGCAAAAGTCTAGGAGAAGCAAATGTTTCTGGCCGTTGCGTTGTTATTGTTTCTTTGCTGTTCTAGCTTGAAAGGTGAAACCAGGGTCCCTTGGGGTTGGACTGTAGGTCCAGGTCCCATGCCCATGGGTGCTGGAGGATGCAGTAGTTATTAAACACCCAATCAGAAGCAACCTAAAAGAGAAAGGGCTTGTTAGACTCATAGTTTGAGGGGATACAGTCTATTATACATGGGGAGGAGGGATGGGGGAGACAGGGCAGCAGGTGGCTCTGTCGTAGCAGGCGTGTGCAACTGGCCTTCTTAATTTTACATCTAGGTAGAACAAGGAGAACGTGGACAGGAAGTGGAACCTGAACCCCATTTCTTGCCTCCTCCAGTAAGGCTCCATTTTTTAAGGGTCCTTCTGAAACAGCACCATCAGTTAGGGACCACAGTTCAAATGCAGGAGCCTGGGGGGTAAGGGTGGGAATTTCAAACCAACAAAAGACCAACCACTGATGGTCCTTGGATATATAATACCCTAGGCTTTGCTTTCTTAGGGGTTTGGGAATGGTTTTGCCAATTCACAATCTATTTTGTTCATTCTGATAATTAGTGGGATTGTAATTAATACACAATTTTTTAAAAAGGCTGAAATAAGCATCTCTTCATAAGTTTTTAGTTTTAATATTTAAGATAAAACATAATGAATGGTTCTTTTCACTGTTGATTGAGAGGATTCAGTGAGGCCTCTGGATTTAGTGTCTCTGGTCCTTGTCTTAAGGATCTCTTTGTAGATCCTTCTCTCCCTCCCTTCCTTCTCTCTTTTTGTTCCCTTTTCCCCTTCCTTCCTTCCTTCCTTCCTCCCTTCCTCACCCTCCTTCAGCTCCTTTCTCTCTTCCTACTCTCTCTTCCCTCCCTCCCTTCTGCTTTTTGAAACAAGGCCTCACACTTCCCAAGCTGACTTCACCTTGAATTTACTTTCCTCTTGCCTCCTGAGTGCTGGTACCACAGACACGTGCCACCACGCTGGATTTTGTATGGAGCTGGATATCCAACCTAAGACTGTGCACACTGTTCAAGAACTCTATTAACCGATCTACATCCCCAGCCCTGTATATTTCTTGTTCAAAGAGTGAAGCATTGGTTAGATTTTGATGTCAGAAGCAGGATTTGAGTCTAGGTTTCCTTGAGTCTTAATGAGAGGGTCTCACACAGTGAAGCAAGTGGCTATAAGAATCACATGCCACCATGTCTTCATCCGAGGATGGAGCTAGGTGGCTGGCCGTCTCACACTTGATCTTCTAGGCACTGCACAGCTTCATGGGAAGTTCCCTTCAAAGTGGTTCCCTTGGCTTTACTAGTGATTTCTACCTGTAAGGTGGGCAGACACACCCCAGAGGAAGCTAATGACTTTTAGGCTCAGCTGTGTTTGTGACCAAGATGGTGATTCCTTGTGAATGGCTATCATGTGTTACCTTGGAGCCAGGAACTGGCCTCAGTGGCTGTTGTTTGATGCCCATTTTACAGATACTGACCCTCTATGTCAAGCGGCTGCCAAGAGGTGGGGCCAGGATCCGAACCCGATGTCCTGGCACTGCATTGATGCTTTTAGTCTAGATCTTCAGCCCTTCTGTCTGGGAGCACCATTTCCTTCAGCAGGAGCACTATAGACACAGGCTGCCGCAGGCAAGCCGTCTCTGTTCTCTTGGCAACCCCATCAGGCTTGTTTATGAAGCACCGCAGCACCGTATCAATACCAGGACGATGCCATTGATTTTAGTGGCATTTAGATCACAAGAGCCTGTCTGAAGCTGCGCCCCGAGATTTATGCTCCCCACATCCATTAAGGCTAATGGGAAATGCCTGCATAAATCATGAGCTGTGGCGGGGAGTTACAGCTCTAAGTCGCCCTTGGTGTGTTTTAACTGCCTGCGCTGAACCGAAGTTCTCATCCTTTCTGACTAGCAAGCATCCCGTTGCTAGTTTCCTATAGGATGTCTGGGGCTGGGAAGATAATCCCAAAGCCCTGGGCTCTGGGTATTGTGTAGCTGTGTGTCCTCAGGTAAGTTATGCAACCTCTCTGAGCTAGGCTCAGATTGTCATCTGGACAATGAAACCCTCATCTCAGGCTGCTGTTGCCAGGGGAGTTAAGACCCTGAGCCCTGTGAACACCAACATTCCTCCCCTTCCACCCTTTCTCTTCCTTTTGTGGCATGTGGATAGTCATGGGGTGATTTTGAAGCTTCCAACATGATGTCTTCATTAGGGTAACTACTGTGACGAGGAACAGAAGCAAAAGCAACTTGGGGAGGAAAAAGCTTATTTGGCTTACACGTCCATATTAAGTTCATCACTGGGGGAAGTCAGGACAGGAACTCAAGCAGGGCAGGAACCTGGAGGTGGAAGGCAGGAGCTGATGCAGAGGGCATGGAGGGATGCTGTTTGCTGGCTTGCTCCCCATGGCTTGCTCAGCCTGCTTTCTTATAGAAACCAGGACTACAAGCCCAGAGGTGGCTCCACCCACAATGGGCTGGGCCCTCCCCTCCCCCATCGATCACGAATTAGGAGAATGCCCCACAGCTGCATCTTATGGAGACATTTTCTCAATGGAAGTTCTTTCTGATAACTCTAGCTTGTGTCAAGTTGACATGAGACTAGCCAGCACACATGAGATGAAATAAAGGGGCCGTATGATATGGGAGTCTTGCTGGTGGGGACAGGATCCATGCTTCTTAAAGGAATCATCCATCAGAAATATCTCAAATTAGGTGCTTTTCAGGGACAGCTTTTTTCCTCCCTCTTACCTTCTTTTCATGTGTGTTTGTGTGTGTGTGTGTGTCTATATGTGTGTTTGTATATATATATATATGTGTGTGTGTGTGTGTGTGTGTGTGTGTGTGTGTGGTGTATGTATAGTGTTTTTGTATGTGTTGTGTGCATATTGTGTGAATTTATGTGTGTGCATAGTGTATTTGTATGTGTGTATATGTTGTGTGAATGTTTGTATGTGTGTGTGTAGTGTATCTGTGTATATGTCACACTTTATGTATAGAGATCAGAAGGCAACATTGAATTTTGGCGCTGGCCTTCCAGCTCCATTGAGACAGGGTCTCTTAACCACGACTGTACTCCAGGGCAGCTACTTGGGAATTCTGTCTCTCACTCTTGTAGGAATACTATGATTACAGGTCCATTCTACTGTGTCTGCCTTCATTTGGGCTCTGGGTACTGAAGAGGTCCTCTTGGTTGTGTGGCAAGTACTTGACCCACTGAGCCACCTCCCCAGCCCATCATTTTCTTCTCTTTAATTTCAGCCCTGTCCTCTGTGCCAGCCTCCAGTAGACGCTGGCCGTGTACGACAATACACATTCCCCTTTCCCTGGAAGCTTCCACATGCAGGTGTATGGTAGCTGCTCCTTGTGAGAGCTGACTCCTAGCTGGCCCAGACTGTCTTCTCTCAAGGTAGATGCTGGTAACTAACTGGTGAGCCAGGCTGCTTGTGTCCACTGACTCTGGACCTTTTCAGGCAATGGGCAGGTGTGCCTGGCCTTCCTTCCATCCCCTCTGGATTTCCTACTAATGTGGAGTCAGAGTGTTTCCACTCTGTTTGAGGGCTGAGTTTGCACATAGTCTCTGAACCGCACAGAAAACTAAGAATGCTTCAATCTGTCCAACACCTGACAGGAAGACCTCAAGGGAAGAAAGATTTATTTTGGCTCCTGGTTTGAGGGAAGCCAAACCAGGATTCCATGGTGGCAGGTGGTTCCATGGCAGCAGGTGGTTCCATGGCGGCAGGTGGTTCCATGGCGGCAGGTGGTTCCATGGCGGCAGGTGGTTCCATGGCGGCAGGTGGTTCCATGGCGGCAGGTGGTTCCATGGCGGCAGGTGGTTCCATGGCGGCAGGTGGTTCCACAGTGGTAGGAAAGTGGGGCTTGGAGTCCTCAGATCCTCACATCTTTGTGAACAGGAAGCAGGTCAGGCTATAAACATCAAGGTGCACTCCCCAAAGGCCCCAGCATCTCCTCCAGCAGCATTAACAGCTGGGGACCAGGTGTTGACATACGAACGAGCCTGGGTGATGTGTGGGATAGTTTACACTTAAACCTTGATGGTGTCTAGTCAGAAGACTTTGGATGGTTTTAAGGTAGAACTCATCAGAAGCATCATCTCCCTTCCCCTGGGAGCACAACTTTTCAGAAATGCGGGCCTCTATTTTTCTAGCTGTGTGATCTGAGAGAGGCTGTGGAGCTGTTTGGTACCTGAGTTTTTGGGCTGAGAGAACTGCATGGATCCTGGCCAGGAGAAGCCAGAGGTAGGTTCTGTGAGCATGGCTAGAGATGAAGCCCATTCCCAACGGCGTTCCAGTGCTGGGGCAAGGGGAGGTGATGGTGTGCTGATGCGGTGAAGCCTTTCACTGCTTCTCTGCTGAGATTGCCCAGAGCTACTCTGCTGCCATCTAGACCACAACTGGCTTTCAGAGGACCACTTCTGCTTGACACTTCTCCACAGCTATACAACAGTAGCCGGGCTATACAGCCAGGTGCCAACATCTGGTGATGCTCTCATGTTGGCCAGCTTGGCCTTGGTCTTGCTACAGAGCCGCGGATAGCCTTGAACACCAGATCCTCCTCCTTCTCTCTCCCGAGTGCTGGGATTGCAGATGTGTACCGACTTGCGTGACTTGCTGTGTTGGGGCTAGAACCCCTGACCACATGTGTGTGAACTAGGCACATACTCTGTCAACTGGGAGACATTTCTAGCCTTGGATGTGCTCTTTAGAAAAGATGTATGTCTGTGTGCTCTGTGCACACGAGTGAGATGCCTTTGGAGGCTGGAAAAGTCCACTGGCCAGATGCCAGATGTGGGTGCTGGGAACTGAACTCCAGGCCTCTGGAAGAGCAGCGTGTACTCTTAACCACCGAGACAATGCTCCAGCCCTTTCGGTCACATTTTTAAACCAGTTCCGTGGGCACCTTCACGTGGCCACATGGGGCTGAGTGCCGCATAGAGAACAGTGGATGAGAAAGGAGAAATTGGGGCTTTCATTTCCTAAGTACCCACCAAATCCAGGAAGGAGGAGTTGTGTTCCACAGAGCAGTGCATGAGTCCCTGAGACAGGTGGAGACAGCCACCAGGATGAGAAAGGGAAAGAAGATACCTGGGCTGCTTTTGTTGTTTCTATTTTTTTGCTCCTCACCCCTTTTTAGAAAATGTCACCACCAGGTGGCCTGCAGGTAAGTCTGTGGAGGACAAGCTCTTGATTTATGATTGATGTGGGAGGGCTGTGTCATCTGGTCCAGTGGTCCTGGGTTGTATAAAAATACAGTTGTACAATCTGTGATGAGCAAGCCAGCCAGCGGTGTTCTTCCTTGGCTTCCACCTTAGTTTGTGTCTTGGGATCCTGCTCTGACCTCTCTCAGTGACGGATTGTGATGCAGGCATGCAAGCCAAATAAGTCCTTCCTTTCCTCCCGAATTACTTTGGTCCTGGTGTCTGTCACACCACTAGAAAGAAAACCCAAATGGACCCATCCCAGTTGTCATCCCTACTGAGGTACTCCAATGATGCAGTTAATAGATACGAATAGTTGGGTGGCTCCAGGGAGGTGGGGTATTTGGCATCTGCATTAGTCATTGTGCTGTTGTTGTGAGAAAACATCTAAGAAAAAGCTTGGAGTGGGAATGCTTCTGGCTCAGTTTCAAGAGGGTTCGTTCGGTAGTTGGTTGGTTGACCCTGTCGCTTCTGGTCCTATGATGAGGCAGATGGCAGTTAGCATGAGGAGGCAGATCATCCTGGTGGATAGCATGAGGAGGCAGATCATCCTGGTGGATAGCATGTGGAGGCAGATTATAATGGAGGATAGCGTGTGGAGGCAGGTCATCATGGAGGATAGCGTAGGGAGGTAGATCATCATGATGGTTAGCATGTGGAGGCAGACAGTGTGTGATAGAGCAAAGCTTCTCACCGCATGACAGCTGGGAAACAGGAAGACAGAGGAGCTGACCTCTTTCCACAGAGCCTCCCCTCCTGGGGGTTCCATTATCTTTCAGTAGTGCTGCCGGCTGGTAACTAAACTTTTACTAAATATGAGCACTTGAGATTCACTAGGGGAGACGGAGCCTGATGGAGGTAGAACAGTCAATCTACCAGGCTGCAAATGCGCAGGAAGGATGCTCTGGTCTCGTGCACCATTCATGATGGTGAACATCTCAATTAATCTCTCTCTCTGTGGCTGTAACAAGATACCTGGCAGAAGCGATGCAAGGAAGGAAGGAAGGGTTTATTTTGGTTCGCAGTCTGAGGATGTGCAGTCCTTTGTGCCAGGGGAGACACAGCAGTAGGAGCATGAGGCAGCTGGCCGCATTGCGTCACAGTCAGGAAGCAGCGAGGGCAAACTGCTGGCTCATTTTGCTTTCCTCTTCTTCATCCCAGAGTCCATACCCATGGGATGGTGCCACCCACAGTTAGGGTAGGTCTTCTCTCCCCAGTTAATCTAGAAACTCCCTCATCGACATGCCCAGAGGACTCTAGATCCTATCAAACTGATGGTTAGTATTGGACATCTCAGTGAGCAGGTTGGAGGCTCTACCTCTTATCAAGGACCAGGCCTCCTTGGGGGCTGATGTGGAAAGGGCGTATCTCCTATGTAATGGCTGGATCAGTGGCCCTCACCTCCTAGGCCCATATGCCAGCAAGGAATAAGCTGCCCAGGCTCTGCAGGCATTGCTTCCTGAACTCTGATCTTTCTAGTCCCACTGCTGAGCATGCCCCAGAGAGAGCATTTTAGGTACCTGCAAATTTACAGAGATGTGTCAAAGTCCCTTCATCTCCAAGCCAATAAAAATAAAATTGATGACCCTCATAAAAATGATTGCTCTACTCTCAAATGGCTCCCTTAGAGCTGACTGAGGTGCATATGCTGTATATCAGCATGGGAACCTGGTTACACGGGGTCTCTGGCCCTTTAGGTGGCTATAGATGGAGATGCCGTTTCTTCAGGCATCTAGGCAGTGGGTGGAGAGCAGGGTGGAAAGATAGCTTGGCCAGGCATGTACTGTATCAGGAATGTGGACGCATGAGTCTTAGGATGCTCTGAGATCCTTTCTAGAGGCCTGAGTGCAACATTTAGAGAATTGGGGGTACATCTGTGTACCGTGTGTGTGTGTGTGTGCGTGTATGTGTGCGTGTGAAGAATAGAGCTTAATCCTGTATGTCTTTCTCAGTTTCTCTCCACTGTGTTTTGAGACAAGGTCTCTCCGGTTTTACTCAGAGCTCACTGATTCAGTTTGGCTGGTTGGTCAGCAGGCACCAGGGGCTCCCCTGCCTCTGCCTCCCCAGCTTCAGGGTTACAAGTGTGTATCCCTGTGCTCTGCTTTTTACGTGTGGGTCCTTGTGCCTGGGTGGCAAACAGCTCCCTGACTGAACGATCTGCTCAGCCCTTGCTGTATTTTATTAGGACACATAAACATCTCCGAGAGTATTTTTTCCCGCTGCTTCGATGGGGAGAATATACTGAAGCCTCGTGGAGCTCATATCTCATGCGGAAGTCAAACACAGAGTCCGTGCATAAGGAAGAGAGAGTAGCGACTGATCTGATAAAGCCGCCAGCTGGTGTCTCAAGGCCAGCTAATCTCAGGGAAGAGATAGGCTCTCTTGTGGGGGGAGATGCTTGATGCAGTCTCCATAGAAACCCCCCATTTCCTACTGCTTCCCAGCAACCCTGAACATGGTCAAAATGAGTGTGCTATGGATGCTCTGTCACCTGGATGGATGTCCCTCCTGCTCACTTGGAGCAGCTGTCCTCAATTTCAGCTTAGCCATGTGTCTTACATGTGGTGTCTAACATCGTTAGAAGCCAGACCCCTTTAAACGCTCTGGGCATCTGGTGATAAATAGATATTGTGATCCATAATGATGGGCAATATTTACTGAGCATCTACTGTGGGCCAGAGACTGCCTGGGGGGATGTAGCAGTGACTACAAATTTCAAGGTTCTTGTTCCCGCGGAACAGGTTTTCTAGAAGCCTCTCCAGTTTCCCTTTCCCATAGAAACCAAGACCATCTCTTTTATTTTTCCCTGTCCCTTGTGGCTTTTTATCAAGGTGAGACCTCACATCAGGGTGTAACACCGGGTCCAGTGTCTAACAGACTTCATGGTTACAGAAGGTCCTAGAAGACCCAGGAAGGGAGGAAGAACATCCCTTAGTCTGGTGAGGTAGACTTAGGGGGCGCTGTGAGAGCCACGATGAAAATGACCCTTTCCCATCTGATTTCTGGGTCTCTAGCTAAGAGACTGGCTGACTCAACCTCTCTCAGGCCAGCGTACCTGTACTTTTCTACCCTGGACAGACAGGGACCCTCGCTGTTTGCAGCATGTGAGATGAGGCTCAGGGGCTCCCTCCTCCTTGAGTTCCATCTTTAGAAAAGACAGTACCAGAATTTCTTTTACTTCCTATGCTGCCCACTAGGAAGGGACTTCTCAGTCTTCAGAACGCAGCATCCAGAAGTCTGTCATTTTATCTCCTGGGAAAGGACTTCTCAGAGCCAAAGGCAGAGGTGAGATTTGAACCCTGAGCTCTGGGCTCCAGGGCTGTTGTGTGTACACCAGGCTATCTGGGCTGTTTTCTGAGCCTTCTGGTGTGGGAAACATTGCTTTGTCCTAATTGTTTGGCTCTATTTGGTTTTACTGTTACATTAGGTCCTGGGAGATGATTACATTTCATGAAACAGAGTGATTGATTGACCTTTTGAAATGTCAGCCGCCGCTTCTGGGCTCCAGGGGATTTTGTGGGTCTTGTGCATCCACCCTAGCAAACCTCTTCTCTAATGGGCAAGATACCAGCGAGAGGCGAGCTTGCTGTGGAGGACCTGAGGCTCAAAATCATCTGTAGGGTTTGAGCAAATCCAGGCTTGACATGGGGTCAGAGCACAGGAGAGTGGCAGCAAGAATGTAGGGGAGGCAAGACGCTGCCAGGATCTGTTGCTGATCTGGATACTAATTCTGTTCCCAAAGAGCTCCTTATAGAAGAGGGAGAGTCACCTCCCTGGGGATCAACCCACTAACTTCCACTCAAACCATGGCATTGCGATTAGAACCTGCTGGTGTAAAATCAGAAAGCTCCTTTCCCCACCCTGCTGGGCTACTCCCAGCCCCTGCACACCTGCTGCACGGGTGGTTGTGGCCTGGCAAGAGCCCTGTGTAATCCTAATGGGCCTCCAGAGAATCATGACAATGGCCCTTCACTGAGAACTGCTCTTCATTGCTTTAAAATGTGTCCCCGGACTCCTCCACCATCACCCCCTTCTCCAGAGAGCACATGCTTCTGAATTTAAGGGCTCTGTTAGACCAAGGGGGAAAGGTCAGACCCAGCTGTTTTGCTTCCTGTCATGCCAAAGGTATATGCATGCTCACGGGTGTCTCCGTGCGTGTTCTGAAAGGCTCACACGGAAGGGTGGATGCAGTAATACAATGTACTGAGAAACAACATTTAGGAAATTTCCCAAACACAGCAGTTGGCAGTGTTATGATCTGGATGCACTTTGTTTGTGCCTTACCCCGAAAGTAGTTCATTATGTTTTGGTGGGAGGTGGCGGAACCTTTCAGAGGTGGAGTCTAGGGGATGATGATTAGGTCCCTGGACAGGCTGCCTATGGGAGGCATTAATGTAGTTTCTTTGGGTCCCTGGTTAGTTCCTGTAACAGCCAGTTTTTTTTTAAGTGTGGTCCTTGGCTATCTCTCCATCTTCCTATTTTATCCTGTAATGTCTTTAGCATCCACTTCCATCATTCAGCTTCATCCATCAGGAAGCCCTAGACACAGACAAAAAGATGAAGCCACCTTATCTTGGACTGTCAGCCTCCAAAACCAGGAGCAAAGTGAATCTCCCCTCTTTACAAAGTATCCAGTCTGAGTTTTTTTTTTTTCCAGATAGGGTTTCATTGTAACTTTGGAGCCTGTCCTAGAACTCACTCTGTATCCCAGGCTGGCCTCAAACTCACAGAGATCCACCTGCCTCTTGAGTGCTGGGATTAAAGGCATGCACCACCACCACCGGGCACTTAGGTGTTTTGTTACAGCAACAGAAATAGACTAATGCCCCAAATGGTGTCTGGGGGCCTCAGAAGTCTTAAATGTCTTCAGATGTTCACTCCTCAAGCTGCAATCTATTTTATTTGCTCCTTTGGAAAGCTGGTAATTCTTGTACATCAACATTAGTGTTTTTCTTTTCACTGACATGCTTAACTAACCAAGAAATCTTCTTGGTCGCCATGCTCAGTAAATGAAATATTACCAATCAACTTTACGGTATTGATTATAATAACCCCACACACGTAATTATCAGCATGATAGCTGTTCTGACAGAGATGAAGTGAAATATCAATGCAATCTTTTCCCAAGGGAGAGATTTATTTTCAACATCAATTGCAGATCAGACAGCTGACTATGGAATCCTGGTTGGGAATCTGAAATGGAGTGTTCAAATCCCTGCAAGCCACAATAACAAGTGGCCTGGCAAGATAAGCTCATGGGTACAATAATGGCATCAAATGCCATGAGTGTAACCAACTGCTTCATGACCAGACTTAAGCCCTGTTCCACAGGAGGAAACTCACGACAACTGCATTAAATCTGGCCAAGGACTCATGGCTGGGAGCTCATAGCTGCTGCAGGAAAACCTACGACTATGATTTTGTTAGAGATACAGTCTCAAACTACATTCTAAGTATGCATCTTTTTACACATAGAAGAATGTAGTTCTTAGTCCTCAGCAGAGAAGTGAACTAGACAGTGGTTAATAAATCTTGTCAAAGTGCAGAGAGCAATTGTCTGTGGACTGCTCTGTCCCAAAA
Organism: Arvicola amphibius; assembly: GCF_903992535.2. Classification (NCBI taxonomy): domain Eukaryota; kingdom Metazoa; phylum Chordata; class Mammalia; order Rodentia; family Cricetidae; genus Arvicola; species Arvicola amphibius. The sequence continues at coordinate 68,328,063 of NC_052050.1, read as the reverse complement.
AGAACATCTGTATCACACACTCATACACAAGGCTCATGGAACATCGCAAAAAGGGGGTGGGGCAGAAAGATAGAAAGAAGCATAGAATTGAGGAGGACTGGGCATAAGAGTGTCTTTTAGACGATACAGGGCCGTTGTGTTCTTGAACTCACAGCAGCTCTGGTTGCTGGCACAAGACCCGCATAACATCAAGCCAGTCAGCATTCCAGCAAAGATGAGCACCTACTAACTGAGGAGATGGTAGGGGAAGAACAGTTGGTTTCTAAGTATGTAGCCCATGGTGGCTTGGCCATCCCCTAGTGTATGGTCCTATACTCATGTACCTATGGGCAACAGTAAGTTAAGTGGGTATAAATAAAAAAATACTCATGAATTTGGGGAAGGGAAATGATTTTGGTGGGATCCAGGAAAAGTTGTAGGATGGGGTTAAGAAGATCAAAATATGTTGTATATGAAATTCTCAAAGAATAAACAAACCTATGTGTATTTTATAGTTTGTACTTCTTTTTAATCATTAGTTCTCTGAGAATTTTCAACAATGTGTTTTGATCGTATTTACTCCCAGTTCCTCCCACATTCACGCTTCTTCCTTACCCACCCAGCTTGATGTCCATTATAAAAAGAAACAATTTCCCTGAAGTTTTCTTAATGGAAGTTTTGAAATTTTTTTCTTTATCAATTCTTTGAAGTCTCAATGTCTTGCCTTTAGCCTACTAATTCAGCTTTGGTTTACTTTATGGCTAAAGATGTTGAATATAGTTCTATGAATTTATTGACCATTTGTATTTGTTTTGGAAAGTTTTGGTTCAGTTAATTTGTCATTTTAAAACAGGATGTATTACATTAATCCACTGTTAGACGAATAGCTGGCTATTCTATGATGTGCCTCTTCACTCTATTAACTGATTTCTTTGCTATGCACAAGCATTTCAGTTCAATGCTATCAAATCTGTCAGTTATCACTATCATTTCCAGAGCTATTAGAGACATATTTAGGAAGCAATAGCCAATATATCTGACTATGAACCAATGCACTTTTTGGGGTTACTTACAGGGAATGGGTGAGGAACACAGACAAAACAAAGGCAGTGGTACCCCTGAAAGCCCACACCAGCCTGGGTGATAACTCGCAAAATCTGGACTCTTGAAATTCTCTGCATGACTTTAGACCAACAGGCCAAGAGTCTTTCAGGCAGCGCCAACTGGTCTGAGTTCATTAGCAGGTTGTACTGCTTATATAACTTTGGTGAGGGAGGCATTTGTGCACATGGCCAGTTTCAGGGACTTCCTGAGCCTCATGAGTTGTTCAGTTCCCTAGTCTTAATGACCCTCCCTTTAGAACTTCAATGGCTCTTATGGAGTGTCTCTCCAGAATGGAATGCTTCAACTCAACTCATAGAAAACCACTACACAATAGTCTCACATCCCAGGACAGCAATGTGTACCTTTAGAACTCTTTGTGTCCACCGACACTATATTCAGTATGGAGCAGAACCTCCCACTCTCAATCCTGGCTCTGTTCTCAGTCACCCTGAGGTATAAATGACAGACACACAATCTTGGTGGTGGTGCCTGACTATGGCCGGACTGGGGTCTCCACAGAAGAAGACCCCTTTGAGTGTCTATGCATTTATTCCATGTCATATTTGGGTAGACCCTTTCTTTGTTTGAACATGGATAACTTTATATTTTGGGGCCTCTGTAGTGAAGAGCTGGGATTTAGGGCTTGCTTTATATTACATGTCAGTGTGTCTTGTGTCTGGGGTCCTGAGCCATCGGTCACTGTGACTGTAAGGAGACAGAGGGAACATGAGGTTTTTCTTAAGGGGGCTCTATTACTTTAGATCTGTTATTAGGTCTGTGCTCATAGAAAACCTCAAACCACCAATCATACAAATAAAGCTACTGGTTAAACCAGTTTATTATTAACATCAACAAAGAAATCAAAATCATCAAAACAAACAAATAACCAAACAAACAAAAAACCAAATGCAAAGCTTGGCTCGAGGGAGCTATGGGGTAAAGGAGGGGGGTGGTGATTTCCCACTTCCCTCTGGTTAGGCCCACAGGGATGAAGTTAGTTGATTTCTAGCCCAAGCTCCCCTGCATCCTTCTAACAGCTCAGTCTTGCTCAGGTGTTATGGCCCCACCCAGGCATGGTCCTGTACTTTGCCTGCTGCCTATGCCTACACCCGCTCATAGGACAGCTGGCTCAAATCCCATGCTAAGTAGCAGCTATGCAGAAGTGTACACGGAACACAACTGTTTCCCCGCAATGTCGTGTCACCAGTGTGACCCCCATGTTCTGTAGTAGGCAGTGCCTCTTGTTTGGACGGTCTACCTGTCCCACCTTTCCAGGGATCCGCTTCTCTGGAACCCTACCAGATCCCGCAGTGAGTGACCTTGTAGGACTTTCCCACCCTTCTGCTCAGAACTCTGTAGAGTTCTAGTTCATTTGAGGCTTGCATCCTGTTGTCTGGCTGTTCTGTAGGAACTGTGGGAGCTCTCTTTGTAGGCTGTTCTACCTCATTTCTAGAAACTTCCCCAGCCACAAGTCCTTTTCTATCCCTGCGGGCCACATGGCCGGGATAGACTGTGGTCATTTGCACAGCCCTGTCTAATGTTTTTCAGAAATGTCGAACGGGGAATGGTCCAGCAAGCCTGCTGCAAGACTGCGAAGTGGCTCATCTGGGCTGTGTTCAGTAGACTCTCCTGGTAACTGATGTGGGCTCTTGTGTAAGTGACGAAGGAGCCTGGGGCTGCTGGGACTGAGCCTGACCCTGGCTTTGTAACTACCTTCCCTCAGCCAGCCCATCCAAGCTGCAGCCTGCGGAGGAGCCCCTTTATGGTGATCTAATTGGAGTGGTAACGGATGTAGCATTCTGCCACAGCTCACAGCGAGATTGGAATTTGAGGAGACGCAGAGACAAATTACCTCTGAATTTTCTTGCAGCGGTAAAAGCTTTTTACTGTATAGTAATTTTCCATTTCTGCTCCAGGCATATTTGCATATTGCTTAACAATTTATCTCCTGTCATTTGTCAGATATTATCCATCTCCAGTTAATAAGCTAAGACAGGTTGTATTAAGACTTTGTGGGCTCACCTCAGCAGCCCTGCAGCCCTGGCTCCAGCCCTTCCTGCAGGGAGAGCGGACTGAGATTCTTGACTGGTTCAGAGGCCCTGTTCTTAGCACCTTCCAATCCTGTCCCCAAGTGGTCAAGAGAGGAGCCAGGGGCTTGCAGGGCCCCATCATGGCTATGTCTCTGTCACCTCCCCACGAGGCTCCAGTATTCCAGCTCTCCCTTGGTGAGGGGGCATCTGGATTTTACTCCTAGCTCCGGCTTCCCAGGTCCCAGAGTTGTGCTTGCTCCTTTTTCTCTTTGGAACTCAGGTTTCTCCACTTTTAGAACAAGGATTCTAGAACAAGGTTCATTAGATGACCACTTTGTTTGTGTGTGTGCGTTCACACATGCACACTCACATACATACACATACATGCACATACACTCCCACATGTATTTATGTTCACATACATACATACATACATACATACATACATACATACCATTTATCTCAAGCCAAGGTTTCCATGGAACCGCAGTCTATAGAACAGGTAAATAGGGGTGTTGGTAGATAAACAGAGGATGGGGCCCTGCTTTCCTGCCTGTCAGCATGTACTCCAGGGTTTCCCTATGCAGAGAGGTCCTTAGGTGCTTCCTGGACACTTGAGACCGCAGGCACAGAGTGGGGACGTTCCTGGAAGAATGTCCTTGGTCCTGCCTCCTGCCCTGACACCTGGGATTGTCAGTGCATTTGCTCAACACTTGCTGCTGGCCTGGCCTTGTGCTCAGGCCAAGAGAGATAGTATTTTCTCATTTTTAATTAAGATGCTGGGATTCTGTTCGCTCCCAGTCCTTGGACTGGTAGTAGGCTCTGTTGGCCATCGGTAGACAGATTTTGAGAGGAAAGGAAAACGGTTTGAAGCAGAATGTGTGATTAGATTTGCATAATTGAATTGAAATAGAATTAAAGGGTCGTGTGTTTACACAGCAATGCCTAAAATCAGATTGCAGTGATGGGTGCTCGGTACTAAAACGGGCTCCTTAGAGACGTGTGACTATCTGCTTCCCAGAATGTGTAAGAGCCGGAGAGAAGCGGGACTGGGGGATGGTTTCTCGGAGTGCCCGTAACTGGGGCAGTGGCACTGATGACGACGCAGTGCTTACTAGGTGCTTCAGAAGCCAGACGACATACCGTGTGGCTGACGGAGATTTCGTCACGTGAGCCCAGGCAGGGATCCCACAAAGCCTGTTCTTGTAGCTCTTTGCTGTGGCTCTGAGTGGGGCGTCTGCCCTCACCTTTGACTGGGAAAAGCATGTGGATGAATCCCGATATGAACCTGCTGAGCCGGCCTGTGCTTTCTATGTTTCTGCCACCATTCCTGTTCCTAAGTTTGCCTTGGGCTGTTATTCGGATCTGAAAGGGAAGTGTCAACACGTGCCAATCAGAGGAGTGGGTAAGGGAGCTAAGCATCTGTGACAAGTGGTGACAGACTATCAGAGACTGCTAAGATGTGTCCTTTCTGGTTAAATGCACTGCCCGGCAATGCCATTGTGTGCTTAGCCATTGTGGAATTCGGGAGTTGCGAGTGTGTGGTGTGTGTGTGTGTAAGAGAGAGAGAGAGAGAGAGAGAGAGAGAGAGAGAGAGAGAGAGAGGGAGGGAGGGGGGGGGGGGAGGGAGGGAGGGAGGGAGGGAGGGAGGGAGGGAGGGACAGGGGTCTCATCTGGGTTTACAGTCAACAAGGCCAAATCTTGACAGTCTTAATGGAGACACTGACATTTCTCATCCACACAAAATGTGCTCAGGATCCATACATGTGTGAAGTGGCAGAGAGAGACCCATCCTTCTCAGGGCGATGAGAAGTTCTGCCCTTTTATTTCTCCCATATTGTCTGTCCCTGAGAGAGTCAGAATCCAGTACAATTCCCAAATGAAGCCTGGAAGTGACGTCCTCCCATACTTGTCTGTAGAAAGCCTGAGGAAGTAGGGTAGGCCCTCATTCCTGGAAGGCAAGCGCCATACTGACCGAGCTTTCTCCCTGGCCCATGGCTGTGACTCTTGCATGCTGTGACCTGGTGCCCAGTGTTTGTGTGCGTGAGTAAAGCAAGGCCTTGAGAGATTGGCTGTTCACAGGGATGGCAGAAAGATGACGAGATGCCTGGGTCTCCTGACTCTACAGCATGTGACTTTGCTGGAAAGACTGAACAAACATCTATTCACCCCAGACAGGACACGGGGGTCAGAGCAAAGTGATAGTTACACCAAATCTGGCTCCATTACCCAGGCATGCAGGATTATGGGTAAAGGGGTTACTTTTAGGAGCATGAGGGACACCATGCAGCTTCGTCATCAGGAAGCTCGCCTTAGTGTGGGGGAGGACCCATGAAAGCTCCCCAGAGCACCCCACATGACTTGCAGGCACCTCCATTGGAGATCATCTTTATTGCTTAGCAACTGTTACCTGATAAGTAACCTTGGAGAGGGGCCTTCAATTTCAGGTGCTTTTTTTTCATCTTCTAAGTTTCATTTACTTCCTGGGCTTTAAAGAGTCTCCCTCCTCCTTCCAGGAAAGGAATGCTTCCTTTAAGAGGAAATTGCTACACGACACTCATATTGGAGCTCTTTGCAGCTGGCAGATGAAGGCATCATGGTTGGGCTGTTCCTCCATCCTGGAATACAGTTGGCCATCCTTGGCATAGCAGAGGATACTTGCTCACTCCAGGTACCCTTGCTTTGGCCAATGGAACATAGTCAGCAAGATGTGAGCAGAAACTTCCAGCTGGATGCATGGGCTTTCTTATGTTATTGGATATGTGGTTTAGAAGGCTCCCCAGGTAGCTGCTGAGCTTGCACAGGGGCTTCAGAATAAAGACCAAGGATAAAAGTGCACCCACCAAGACATGTGGAATCCAGTCTGGGGCAGCTAAACCCCAGATGCATGAGCTAGACTTCAGCTAGCCTCCAGATCTGGAGGGAAAAAGTGCTGGAAAGGACTCTGGAGATTTTGCTCATTGCATGGTGCAAACTTCTAAGCCTCTGTTTTCTCTGCAAATAAAATAAAGGTATTGTCTTAATTAGAGTTATCGTTGCTGTGGTGATACCATGACTAAAGCAGTTTGGGTGGAAAGGCTTTGTTTAACTTATACTTCCACATCACAGTTCATCATCAAAGGAAGTCAGGGCGGGAACTCAGCAGGGAAGGAGCCTGGAGGCAGGAGCTGATACAGAAGTTATGGAGGAGTGCTGCTTACTGGCTTGCTCCTCATGGCTTGCTCAGTCTGCTTTCTTCACAGTGAGGACCCACCTGCCCAAGGGTGGCATCACATGCAGTGGCCTGGGCCCTCCTCATATCAATCATTAATCAAGAAAATGCCCTAAATATTTGCCTACAGGTCAGTCTGATTGGAGACATTTTCTCAACTAAGGTTTCCTCTTGCCAGATGACCCCAGGGTGTGTCATGCTGAAAAAAATCTAACCCACACAAGTTTTTTTTCTCTCTGTGACTTTGAATTTCTCATTGGAAGGTTGAAACTGTGCCTCTATTTAATTTCTGCCATGTAGCCATGTACCTAGTGGGTGGTTGATCTGTGTCCATTGAGTTAAGTGTAAAGGAACAGACAGAGCCTGGCATCCAGAATATGCTGGAACTCAGAAATCTGTGTGGTGTTGAGGGTAAGGACTTGGAGAGGAGCCTGTAGCTAGCAGAATTCTTTTTTTTGTTTTTGAGGTTTTGAGGACTGTTCTTCCCCAGTGACTGTTGTGGAATATTGCTTTAACCATGTAAAGATATGTTACATTGGTTTATAATATGAAATAGTGCTTTAACTATGTAAATGTGTGTTATATTTGTTTATGCTACACTTATTTAACTATATAAAATGTGTTGTGTTTGTTTGTGTTGCATTTGTTTAATTGTGTGTGTTGCTGTTTTACCTTGCCTGCCTAAGGCCCCTGATTGGTCTAATAAAAAGCTGGATGGCCAATAGCCAGGCAGAAAAGGGATAGGTAGGCCCGGTAGGCAGAGAGAATAAGTAGGAGGAGGAATCTAGGCTCAAGAGAGAGGGGAGAGAATGAAGGAGAAAGAGAGGGAGACACTTGGGGTCAGGTAACTAGGCAGCCGCCAGGCAGCCAGTCATGGAAGAAGGAACAGGAAAAGTAGGACATACAAAATGAAAGAAAGATAAAAAGTCCTGAGGCAAAATGTAGATGAAGAGAAACAGGTTAAATGAGGATACAAGAGCTGGTAGGACAAGCGTAAAGCCAAGCATTAATAACTAATAACAAGTCTCTGTGTCGTGTTTTGGGGGCTGGTAGTCCAAGGAAGTCTGCTACAAGTAACAGCCACAGATGCTGGGAGGATGCCAAGGGCCAAGTGTTCCTGAACAGGAAGGGCACTGTGAGTGTCACATCTGATCCCTGTGCAGTGGGCACTCTGCAAGGTCCATGCCGGTGAATTAGCTCACAGGGCTCCCTGGAAGGTGGTCATCTTCCTTTGGACCACAGGCCCTCACTGTCCCTTGACCCTAGGGGCTCACTAAAGCCTACCACCTGAATGAATTCTGCCAGTGCCAGAGAGACCCCCTTCAGATTGCATTGATACATTCAGCATCTTAAAAAAATGAAACGAAAAAAAAAAAAAAAACAGGTTCTGATAACTGGGGACTCCCGCTTTCACTTCTCATTAGCCCTTGGTAAGCCTTGAGTTTTCTTGGGGATTGCATATAAATGAGGGAGGGGGTGTGATCTGTCCTTTTTATTACTTTGGAGAGGGTGAAGGTGTGCATTTGTTGGGACATGCGAACGTCAGCATGATCCGGGTAAGGGGAGGCTGTTGGCATCGACTCTTGCTCCCCAGTGTGGCTGCGGAGGAACTGAATCTAGGGTGTAGACAATGGATGTTCTGGCTTTCGCAAGGCTTGGCTCAAGATGACCCGAGCTCCAGGCTCCCTGCATTCTTCCTTTCAGCAGCGAACAGTAAGAGGAGGATTCTCACAGGTTATCTCAGTCCTTGGCCAGCCAGCGGGGCTGACTTAGCCCCCACAAGGAGCACGTTCTCTGTTATGTAATGCCATCACTATTCATTGACAGGGACAAAGAGGAGAGCTGCACAAAAGATGTGCCTGCTGTTGCCATGGCACTTTCCAAGCCCCCCTTTGCCCTCTGCTAATTCCTCATAATCATGTTTCAGGCCCTTTAGCTGAGCACAGTGAGGTCTGGTTCCCGAAGCTTACACCAGGATGTTGGGGGATACTCTCCCACTGAGTGACTTTTTATGTGTGTGTACATACACATTCATGCACACTCATCTGATGCCCAGGAGTGCAGAGACTGCTGGGTTGGTGCTTTTTCTGAGGAGGTCCCAGTGGGGACCTTCCCTCTCCTTTCTCTATGATGGTTAACAATGATGGCTCTAGGCTCACCTAGGTGACCAACAATTGCCCTGTCGGTGAAGGAGTTTCTATATAGGCGGAAACATGCCCTCCCTCCGACGTGGGTTCTCCACTGAATAAGGAGTAGAAAGTGAGCTGAACACCAGCATTTAAACTCTGCTTCCTGACTGCAAACACAGTGTGACCAGCTGCCTCATGCTCCTCCCACTGTGCCTTCCCCACCATGCTGGACAAGTGAGCCCAGATGAACCCTCTTCCTTTAAGTTGCTTCTCGTCAGGTGTTTGGGTATTACAATGATGCAAGTGACTCGTACGCTCCCCATCTTTCTTGCCTGACCCTGGTGAGCAATAGCCACATGAGGAATCCATATTTCCATCTGGCCATCCATTTTGATTGATAGTTTACATTTTTTAAAAAATTTTATTTTATGTGCATTGGTGTTTTGCTATGGGTGTCGGGTCTCCTGGAACTGGAGTCACAGACAGCTGTAAGGTGCCATGCGGGTGCTGAGAACTGAACCCAGGTCCTCTGGCAGAGCAGTCCATGCCCTTAACCATTGAGCAATCTCTCCAGCCCCATTGACTGGTGTTTTTAGGAGTGATCATATACCAGATAAGTGTAGAGGGCCGTGATGGTCAGAGGTGACCTTTTGTCAGGGCAGAAGGATTTGTCTAATTATAGTAAAGAGTAAACACAATAGAAGAATCCAGATGGAGGATTTTGAAGATTAGAGGGGACAGAGGTCAGTGTGCATTGATCTTCCAAAAATACTTTGGGAGACCCAGGGTGAGGTTGTGCGACTGGGGGCAGGGACAGCATGACCAGAGACATTAGGCACAGATGGGCTTAGGATGGTCTCTGAGGTCTGTCAAGAGCTATTAGGACAACTTCTCAGAAGACAGCCATAGGACCTTAGAAAAAAACCTAACGTACAACTGAGAGCCCTCATCATGCCGGTCCCCAGAGGCCCCAGACAACGCCAGAAGAGCAGCAGACCAGAGGATGACTCATATGCCCTGAAAACTAGACATCAGCAAAGGACGAGTCAAGAATCATCACAGCCCCGAGTCTACCACAGGTTCCTACATGGCAGCTGTGTGAATGTGGGTTTCCCCATAGCTTCGGGGAACCTTTGTCCTTGCAGTGGAGAGGATAAGAGCCACGTCATGGGTTTGTATTATGAGATTAAATTGGGTACTAGGTAATGAAGACCCAGCTTCAGTTCTGTCTTCATTAGTTTTCTATTGCTGTGAAGAAACACCATGACCAAGGCAACTTAGAGAAGAGTTTATTGGGAACTTAGAGTTTCAGAGGGTGAGTCTGTGACCACCATGGCAGGGAGTGGACAGTCAAAGAGTTAAGTAGTAGAGTGTCTACATCTGGAGGAGCAGCCATGAGGCATGTGGCAATGGTGTGGGTTTTTAAATCTCAAAGCCCACTCCCAGAGACACGCACACCTCCTCCAACAAGGCCACACCTCCTAATTCTTCCCAAACAGTTACACTAACTGGGGACCAAGATTTCAAATATATGAGCCTTTGGGGGCCATTCTCTTTAAAACCACCACAAGTCCCAATGCCTTAATAGAAGTAGAGCCATGGGAAGTGGGGCTTGAGTCAAAAGAAGAAGAAATGGGGACGGGCAAGGCCTGAGCATGAGTAGAGTCAACAGAAGTATCTGGGCTCTGTTTCATTGGAAGGACGAACCTGCCCCAGACTGAGCTCTACAAAAGCCCTTCATGCCCTGACTTCCATATTGGTCCATCTCTGCTCCCGACACTTTCCTCCTGGTTCAGCGACTGTGGTAGAGTGGATCTTTAGTCTTCGGTTATCTTGGTTTCGCCTCAGGCCCCTAAGACAGGACTAATACCCTGTTCTGCTATTTGCTTTCGGCTCCTTCTCACGACAGGTCCGAAGGTGTCTCGGTCTCTTTCCTGCTGCTATAACAAAGTCCTCAAGGCTGAGTGATTTATAAATCTGGAAGTTTATTTGCCTTGTGGTTCTGGATGGAGGGGGTTGGAAGAGCATGGTGTGGCATTTGCTCAGCATCTGGAGGGGACTTTATACTGTCACTCCATGGTAGAGTACATCACGCAGGGAGACAAAGCATGCTAGCTCAGGTTTCCTTGCTTTGGCCAGTCATTCATGTCATCATGGTGGCCCCACCAATATTCACTTCCCAAAGGCCTCAGCTCCAAGTACTGCTCATAAACAAATCTGGGGAGTGGCCTGACACATGAACTTTGCCGGGCTACATTGAAACCACCACACAGGGTTTGGCTGAGGCAGGAGCTAGGCTTCCGTGTTGGGTTTGGTAACATCCCTCTCATGTTGCTTATTGTAAGGTCAGTGATGGCAATGGGGCCTGTCGCCTCTGGTCTCTTGGGTGTTAGAGGAAGGATATGCTTGGATAGAACCTATGCTTGTGCATAATCTCTTGAAAATGATAATTTGAGGGGAGCAAATATTCTTTACGCCTTGTTGCTTTTGAAGTCTGCCTTTGCTTTTGACATTTGACAGCAGGGAGCTGTGTTTTCCTGTCCTCCGAGCTGGTGTGTGGGATGTGGATGCTGGCTCTTGTGCCAGGTTCTGGAACCCACGGGCACCTACACGCATGGTGATGGTAACAGTTTGGACTTCAGAGGGGGAGGAGGAAATGTACTATTAGAGTCCTTTGCTGGTGGGTGCTCAGAGATGCAGCCTTGGGGAGAATGGCCAGATATGGAGATCTACACAGAACCGCTGATTATGGCCAACCTTGCCAGGCTGTGGTGCTCACTTCCCACGGCTGCTGGGAATGGCAGGCTAGCTGGGTTGTGAGGCATCTGAGGGCCCAGATCCTCTCCTGACACCACAAAATGGTGGCTCACAATGAAATGTCATGGACTGAATTGTGTTCATCCCCAAATTTATATGTTGCAACTCTAGAGCCAAGATGATGCAATGAAGAGAGGGGCTTTGGTAAGTACAGTAGCTTTTAAAAGATAGAGAATGACAGGTACTGGAAGGGAAGCAGGGAGGGGGAACACTGGGAAGGCACTGGGAGACTGTCCCTCACAGAGATCTGCAAACCCTCGGGAGACAGGAGCCATTGTCTGCAGCCTGAGTCTGTTACACCACTAAAGGTCTGTGTTGGAAAGGCTTGGACACCAGCTAGGGCTCTCTTTTTCTGCAGTAACTGACTCAGGCATTTTGTTACAGTAATTGAAAACGTCCTACCCATGCTTCTTTTTACTTCCCATGGTGTCCTCAGAATCTGTAGAGGAGCAAAGCACAAAACGCTTGCTTAATTATATTTTGTGGGTGCTGAGGCTTGAGTGTGACATGTTCCCTATAGTCTTATGTTTTGAATGCTTGGCCCCTAGCTGGTGACCTTGTTTGGAAAGGTCTGTAGAACCTTTATGAGGTGGGAGCCTTGCTGGAGAGAGTGGTCCTCTGGGGGCAGGCTTTGAGGGTGTCTGAGGTTTCTATTGCTGCAACAAAGACCATTACCAAAAGCAATGAGGGGGAAAAGGGGGGTTTATTATTTTTTATAATCTCTAGGTCATAGTCCATCACCCAGGAAAGTCAGGGCAGGAACTCAAGGCATGTGCTAGAGCAGGACCACGGAGGAATGCTGCTTACTGGCTTGCTCTCTATGACTTGCTTAGCTTGCTTTTGCATATTCCCCAGGACCACTTGCAGAGGAACAGCACCACTTACAGTGGGCTGAGCCCTTCCACATCAACCATCTATGAAGAAAATGCCCCATAGGCTTGCCTATGGTCCAATCTGATGAAGGCCTTTCCTCAACTCAGAGTTGTTCTTTTCAGATGACTCAAACTTGTGTCAAATTGATAAAAAGCAAACAAGCCAGTACAGAAGCTTTATAGCCAGGCTTGACTTCCTCTTCACTCCGTGCTTTCTGGCTGCTGATGCAGGATGAGCATCTGGCTGCTGATGCAGGATGAGCATCTGGCTGCTGATGCAGGATGAGCAGCTGGCCTTGTCCTCCTGCTGTCGGTCATGATGGACAACCGTGAGCCAAAGCAAACTCTTTCTCCTTTAAGTTGCTGTTGTCCTGGTCTTCTCATAGCAACAAAAATGCACCTAAGATGGTGGGTTGACTGTCTTTAACTCAGAAGGCCTGGGGTTCCGGTGGCACTGTGGCTACAGAGGAGAGTGGCTGAGCTGCTAGCTCATCTATGCCAAGAGCTTAGTAGGTTCTTGGGAGTACCCCCAGTTGGGCTGCTCTGGGTCTGAGGGGACAGTGGAGCACAGGTGTCACCCTTTGAAGGCCTGGTCACTGGTCCCCTCTCCCAGACACCTCATCTTAGGCATAGGTTTCATTCACAAATTCTTAACATGGATTGGCTGAAGATGGAAGGAGGAATTTGTATTTGGGTTATGGAGTCTTCTGGCCTCCACACAGATTCCAACTGTGGCTCAGAGGTCCAGCCTAGGAAGCAGTTGGTCACATCAAGATTGTCAGCCAGAATCCATGGAAGGACAGAGTTGAGACAACCCCACAGGTCCCTGTGTTGGCAAACGCCCATTACTAACACTAGCTATCTGATTTTCCTCAGACTATTAGTTCAAGCTTCCTTTTCACCCTCTGGGTGGAAACAGAGATGCAATTTTCCTCAGCAGGTGCGTAAGGTGTTGTAATTTTGGAGGAAGCAACAAATTTTTCATAATTGTGTAATTTGTATATAATTCCTTGTAATAAAGTATGATGATTATGGTTCTGTACATATAAAAGACTCCCTAATCCTCTAATTATGGTAAGTATGTGTTTATAAAAGCTGGAGAATGGTGTGTCTTTGAAAGTTTTTCCCATTTTAAAATTTCTTATGAAAGTTAGTGGACAGCTTGAATTCTGCTAGATAGATGATTTTCAGTGGATCTAGATCTTTCTGGCAAAGAAAGACGATGGCCCCAGCCAGGCCCTGTCCACTCAGGAGAGGAGTAGGAGAACCTTCTCATCACGCTTGCCAGAGATGTCATCTAAACCATACTGAGTCTGTGTTTATCCCACATTCAAGAAAGATGCATTTATTGAGCATCTGCTAAATGCTGGGCCCTGGTCATAGATTTGGTCATGCCATGGAGATCTCCATGTAAGAGAGTGAGAATTATGGACAGTAATATTGCTAAGTAGTAGCACATTGTGGCATCTTCGATGTGACCTGCACAGGGCAGTGAATGTGGGTGGCAGTGGGGCTGATGGGATGTCTCCCCGAAGAACTGACATTTGAGTAGCTTCATCAAGGATGAGTAGGACATCATCGAATAAAAAGTGTGGGATAAGCTAAGGAAGCAGCATGCAGAGGGAAGAGTCTGACTTTCTCTCTGCATGCTCTCAGAAGTCATAGTATTCTGGCTTTCTTCTTGGTTGGAGCCCCGAGGATCTCCTAGAACTTGTCCTCTGCTGAGGAGGTACGGCCACCTAGCCTCAGCCATAGTCCAGCCCCTTCCATCAGGGATTCTGCAAAGGGAGTCTTAGGGTCTAGCTCTTTGCTTTGCAAGTGTGTATCTAGGGATTGAGTCAGGGTCTTTTGACATATACGTGGAATCCATCCTCTTTTACTGTGTCCCCCAACAACAGCCCCCAACTCTCCCTCACAGCCAGAGGGATCTTCATCCAGGACAAATCTGAGTACCCTACAGACCGGTCAAGCTCCCCAGTATTTCCTACTGGCATAGAAGGGAGCCCCTGCTCAGGGTCTGCCAGTCTCAAAGTTCCCTGAGTGCCAGGGACACCCAACTTCCTATAATGTTGTAGCCACACCATGATTGCGTTCTCTGTAGAACCCTGGCCCTTGTCATTTATTCTTTCTCGAACACTCTTCTTGCTCCCACAGGTGCCTCTCCATCATCCATCTTCAGATACTCTCCATCTCTCATTCTCATCTCTCAGGGAGGCCCTCTCCCCCACGGCTCTCTACACACAACTTCCCAGTTGCCTGCTCCCCTCTGTGATGCTGCTGGCACTTGGCCACAGTGTGTTTCTTATCGGTTTACTCCTTTCAAATCTGCACTTTTCATGAGAACAAACATACACCTCCTTTATTCATGGTGAAGCATGACATTTGTATTTGTACACTGCCTGGGCCAGGGAAAGTTTTCCACAAAAAAGAGAGTTCAGGGGTTGGGTGTGTGTGGTAGGGTGGCTCAGTTGGTAAAGTGCTTGCCTTACAAGCCTAAGGACTGGAGTTCAATTCCCAGCACCTACAGGAACATGCTGTGTGTGGTGACACATGCTTATAATCCCAGCACTGGGGAAGCAGAGATAAAAGGATCCTTGAGAGAGCCCATCTAAAGGAGGCAGATGGCAGCACTGTGGATGATGCCTGAAGTCGTTCTCTGGCTTCCACATTCTCTCTGTCTCTCTTTCTCTCTCTCTGTCTGTCTGTCCGTCTCTCTCTCTCTCTCTCTCTCTCTCTCTCTCTCTCTCTCTCTGTCTTCTTTCTCTTGTTCTCTGGTTTCCACATTCTCTCTGTCTCTCTCTGTCTCTGTCTCTGTCTCTGTCTCTGTCTCTCTCTCTCTCTCTCTCTCTCTCTGTCTCTCTCTTCCATTAGAAAAAGTGAGTGAGAGTGGAGCCACAGTTGGAGTGGCTCATGCTGCTCACCCTGTCCCTTCTCACTGGGGTGCTGTCCAGCACTTTGGAATGATTTCTTCCAAGAACTGTCCCCACCCACCCTTAACTGTGCACAGGCTGTGGTCTCCCGCTGGGGTGGACACTAACTACAGAGTGGCTTCCAGGCCACACACTTTCTCTGCTTGTCAATCTGGGGGATAGACCACCTTCCACACTGACCTCAGCCTCAGGAGTCCAGCCTTGCTGAGTTGGCTGTGGGCAGGGTCCTGGCTGCACCAAAGAGGCATTCAGCAGGTCCTCAGCCTCGATTCCTTCTCGGGACAATGTGGAGCTGAGCAAAGAAGTGACTCAAAAGGCCAGTGCCCCAGGTTCTAAGCTCTGGGTAGCTGAGAATCAGCCCCTAGCCACAGTTGACTTGGTGACAGGACAGTCTCTCCAGAGCCTGCCAGGGCCTTGCCAGTGGCACAGAGCTGTGGGAGAAGACATTAGAGCCACATGGCTTCTGGAGGCTGCTGCAGACTTTGGAGTTGGCAGTTATGTACTTTGGATCTATTAAAGAATGCTTTGGCATAGGAAATACAGATTAGAAATGAAATTGCAATATAATCAAATTGCATTTTTATGGAAAGTACTACATTTTTTTCTCTAAATAAAATTCAGTAACAAAATTTTATTTGCTTTTTCCCCCCAAATGCCTTTCCAAATTGATTTTTTTTCCCATACAAACTGTGAAGCCTGTGGTTAAAGGGAAGGCCCAATTCAATGGCTTTGGACACAAAGCACAGTGTGGGTGTGACTGTACATGTGGAGGTCAAGGGCAACCTCAGGTGTCAGGGTCTTCTGTTGACTCCTGCTTAGGTCAGACTAGTCATCCATGAGTTCCTGGGGATTCTCCCGTCTCTCTGTCCTGTCTCTTTGTAGAAGTGTTGGCATTACAGATACGCACTACTGTCTTGATTTGAGTTCTGGAAACCCAAACTCAAGTCCTAGAACTTGTGTAGTCCCTTAGTTTCCTTTCCAGATGTTGTGATAAACTCTTCAATGGGAGAAGCTAAAGGGAGGAAGGGTTTGCCACACGTCCCGCTGTGGCAAAGAAGTCACAGGCAGGAGCTTGGGACACCTGGTGACGTTGCATCGGTAGTCAAGAAGCAGGAGCAAGGGCTGCATGCTGACTGCCCATCTGCTTGCTTTCTTTGTTTTATACAGTCCAGGATTCCTGCTCAGGATATAGTTTTTCTCATCATTAAATTGGGTGTTTACCCACTGATTAGCATAGTTAAGATGATATCTGCAGGCATGCCTGGAAACTCATCTCCTGGGTGATTCTGCAATCTGTCTAGTGGATGAAACTAATCAGAGTGGTTAGTGAGTGAGTTACCCAGTGAACCATCTCCCTAGCCCCGCCCCCTCTTTCACAGAACTTTCTGGGAGGTGGCACGTGTGTCAGAATGTGCCTGCTGAGGTGGAGGAAACAGGACAGCACTTCCCAGTCACTCTTGTTAAGGGAGCAGCAGGCAAGGGTACAGAGGAAAATTATTAGGAGATACAGAAAGTTTTCAGTTTGGAAACGGCTGGAGAAGAGGAGTGTGCCAATCACCGCCTCTCTGGGCCAAGGGTTCTAGGAGAGATTTTAAGTGGCACACACATGGTGTTAAAATATTCATATGAAAAGTCAAGGATTCAGTTCACACCACTAGTGTTTGCCGTGAGGCTTTATATTTGGAAACAGCTGGATTGTCATCAGAATTTATCATCTGCCCAGATGCCTGAGAGTCCTTCCACGGGACCAGCTGTAAGGCACAGACACAAATTGAAACTGATTTATTCTTTCTCAGATAACTGCAATCAACTTGCAAGTTGTCAATAACTATAATCCACCATCAGGTATTTCTTGATCTCTTATATGAGGTACATGCATGGTGCAGGTGACATAAGCCGTGGTGTTTTCCTTAAGGAAAGAGGCATCTTGCTTCAGAAACAAACCCAGCAAGCACAGTCTAATTCAAACCTAGTTCTTTCCTTGTCCTGACGGTGAGGTCCTTCCTGGGCTTACGACAGGATTCGGGAATGGCTGGGAAGCTAGCAGGTCTTCTTGGAGAAGGATGATTAGATCTTTATCTGATGTTAAGAAGGAAGTGAAGATGGATGGCAGAAGGGGTCCTTTTGTGCAAGAGGAAGGAGATGGGTGTGTTCTTGGGGGGGAAGATCACTTGGAGGAGGAATCCTTGGGGGAAGTTTTACTGGTGGAGAATAACGAAACCATTGCCTGCCAAGTTGTGCGTTGAACTTGGGGAAGGAGGAGTAAGCAAGAGATGTAAAATAGAGTCTTGGGTCCTCAAGCAAAGTTTCCCTTTTATTGAGAGGCCACCAGAGTGAGTGAGTTAATGCAGAACATCTTCCCACCTGGATGCCCAGGCCCAGCATATGCTCACGGGAGATGGAATGAGTGATGGCATTCACACCCGCACCCACAGCTGTGCCTGGATTCCCTGAGACTGTCATCTGAAGATTGACAATAGGAGCTGCTGCTAGACTGAGTCCTCTCAAGTATCATGTTCTGAATAGAGTGAATGACTGTGCAGTTTAGGAGTTAGTTTGCTTTGGCTGAGGGCTTTCTGCCTTAGGGGAATGGCGCTCCTGGGGCATGTTTTCATAAGGGAGGGGGTGGCCCAGGATGGGCATTGAAGAAGTACTTTAGTAGAGAAATCAAGGGCTGATCAGAGACATAGGGGGATGGGAAGAGCTAACATGGAGGGCCGCCACAAGGAGAACAAGGCAACGAGTCGGGAGAATAGTAGAGGGATGTCCTAAGAACCACGTGCAGGGCAGATGGTAAGCAGGTGGTCCTGATGCTGCTCTTCATGGCCAGGGCTCTTGTGATGCCAAGTGGGTACTGTCAACTTGACAGAATGTAGATTCCCTGAGAGATATAGACTCCATGAGCAATATACCACTGGGTGCGTCTGTGGGAGACAGTCTTGATGTTAACTGAAGTAGGAAAACCCATCTTGATTGTGGGTGGGGCCATTCCATAGGCAAGAATCATGTCCAAGGTGGAGAACGTGAGCTGGGCAGCAGTGTTCACTCATTCTTCTTACTGTGAGCACAATGCAGCCAGCTGCTTCAAGACCCTGCTTCCTCGACTTCTCTGCCGCTAACTAACCAATGACCCCTTTCTTCCTTAAGCTGATTTTTGTTAGAGTGTTCAATCACAGCAACAGGAAAGTGCGTGGCTGCTACCCAAATCCAGGAGCCAAAAAGACAAAGCCCTGTAAGAGGCTGTCAAATTCAGTACCTCTACCCCTCTAGCTTGGGGCTAAGATTGTGACATTATAGGCCTATCTGGGGACAAACAGAAAGTGAAGGAAAGCCAGTGATCCGGTTCAGATTTCAGCCCTAGGCCCTGTACCAGTTCCCGTCAGTCACATATTTACCCACAAAGTCGGAGTAATTGTGTTTAGAAAAAAGGAGTCCCATAAGCGACCTATTTATCCCCCTTGAAGGTTAATTCAGGCATCTGGCTTTTGTGTGAACTCTGCCCACAGCCTCTCCACTGTCTTCAGAAGGACTAAGAGGGGAGAGGCAGGGAAGGATGTCTGCTCCCAGCTAAGTCACATTTCAAGTCAATGACAAAGCACAAAACCCTTTGTTGTTAAAGAGAACTGATTGTCCCCAAGAGCCATTCTCTTCCTGAGAGCCATCAGTGTTTATCAGGGTACTCTTCTTCAGAGCCAGATCTGGCCATTTCTTGAGTTTTAGCCAATGGGAATCAAGGACAGCAATGGGAGCTCTTCTAGGACGTTCTCTGAGCAACCGTGCCTTCTCTCCCCCCACCTCTTTCCTTCCATTTTCATCTGGAAATGGTGGTGTGGAACATCTGAGGCCCTGGGAGGGTGGGACATTGAAGAGTCAGAACCCTGACCCCATACAGCCGCTGTATCATCCTGGACAGATAAGACACACATTGCCATGAAGGTTTTAATATTCTCTTAATGGTGGCTACAATTATTTTGGATCTCTCTTCTCAGAGACTACATTTAGATCCTCACTATTTTTAGTTTTGAGAGTTGAATGTATTTGGTTGGAGAACAGAAAAGACATGCCACCCAAAGGTTTTGAACACTTGAAAATATCTGAGTCTGCAGGGCTGGGGAAATGGCTCTGTGGATAAAGTGCTTGACCAGAAGCATGTGGATCTGAGTTTGATCCCCGGTACCCATGTAAAAATCCCGGCCTGGTAGTATGAACTTGGAATTCAATTGCTGGGAAGGCAAAGACAGGCAGATCCTGGGCTCTCACTGGACAGCCAGCCTAGCCTGATTGTTGAAGCCCAGGTCCCAGCGTGAGACCAACTCTCAAAAGGCAAGATGGACAACTTCTGAAGAAAGGCACTCAAGACATCATGAACACACACAAACCCTTGCACTGTGTGTGCACATCCCCACACACACAAAGGAAAGCCTTTGAATGTGTTGTTTGGTATATTCCTCAGTGAACTGAAGCATGAAAGACTTTGCAAACCTGCAAATTCACAGAGACTTTTGAAAAACATCCATTCTGGACGCCCATCACCCCTCAGTGTGTACCTGTTGTGAGCTCTTCTACCTGATGGCCCTCCTACCCTGCTAGAAGGGTTCATCAGCAAGAGCTGATGAAATGTAAACTCTGATGGACAGAGACCCAGCCCTAGTCATGGCTTTATCATCACACCTCAAGGAGGACCCAGCGGGAATGATGTCATCAGTAAATGCTTCTTGAGCTTCTAGACAGCAGGCCCTCTGTTTTCCGGCTCAAACCTTGTGTCCCAGCCTCTGAACTCTCCCTGTGATGGTATCTTGATGGAACTTAGAAGCAGCTAGGAAACCTGCCTCTGGGCACATCTTGAAGGGCGTCTCTGGATATGTTTGACGGGTGAGGAAAGGCCCACTCTGAATGAAAAGGCAGAGGCTGGCTGAATGTAACCATTCATCTCTCTGCTTCCCGATGGTGGCTGCAGCCAGTTGCATCACCATGATGGACCAAATCCCTTCAAAACAGGAGCTCCAGAAAGTCTTCCTCCCTTAAACGTTTTTTTGCCAGGTATTTGGTCACAGCGAGGGAAGCAGATAATAACTCTCCCTGCTCCTGGTCTGGCCCTTCTCATTGCCTTTCCCCATCTCCCTGTGGCCCACACTCCACCACACAACCGGTGCCCCTCAATCCAGCAAATAGCTCAGCCGATGGCAAGATAGTGACACACGACTGTCAGGCTGCTGCTTGTTCTGTGTGTACTCTTACAGCTGTCCCCAAGGCCTTCAGCCGTCAACTTACTTTCTCATTCTCTCTGGCTCATCTTCCCACACACCTTCTGTGCGGGATCGCTGCCGTAGAGGTCACAAAGCCTCTGTTTCTATGGCTGCCTGAAGCCAGAGAGAGGATCGCCTACATTTTAGTTTCCGATGTGTGGATGTGAGGGGAGACGTCGATGGGGAAGACGAATGGCACAGAGACCCAGGTTTCATTCTATCCTTGGGTCTCTTGTTAATTTTCTGGTGCTGTAATAAGATACCCTGACAAAAACCACCTAGGGTAGGAGGGCTCATTCTGGCTCACAGTTCAGAGGGGGCATTATCTAGCACTAACATGGGGAAGGCATGGTGGGCAAGAAGCAGAGAACAAGCAGGAAGTAGGGATCATAAAGCATCAAGCACTCCCTCACCCCCACCACCTATTTCTGATGAGGCTCCACCTCCTAAAGGTTCCATCACTACCTCAAACAACTCCACCAGAGGGGACCAAGTGTTCAAACATATGAGCATTTGGAGACATTTGACACTTGAATCACAGTACTTTGTGCTCTTTTCTTTTTTGCTTGTTTTATTTTGTCAACTGATCCTCATGATGCTGTGGGATAATGCTCTTGTACACTGTAAAGATTTGTCACTCATATTGGTTTAATAAAATACTGATTGTCCAGTAGCCAGGCAGGGAGTATAGGCAGGGCAACCAGATTAAGAGAATTCCGGGAAGAGGAAAGGCAGAGATGCAGTCAGCAGCCAGATGCAGAGGAAGCAAGATGGGAATGCCTCACTGAGAAAAAGTACCAAACCACATGGCCAAACATAGATAAGAATTATGGGTGAATTTAAGTTGTAAGAGGTAGTTAGTAATGAGGCTGAGCAATAGGACAAACAGTTTAGAATTAATATAAGCCTCTGTGTGTTTCTTTGGGACTGAACAACTGCGGAACTGGGTGGGACAGAAACTTCAGTAAACAATGTGAGACCCCAGCCAGGCCACTGTAGACAGACATGAGGGAAGCTTTATTTCCTGACCTCTTCCTCCTTGGACAGAGTCTTGATGATCTTCTCATTCTTGGCCTGGAGGTGTCACCTTTTGGCACTTTCCTGCTTCCTAAGTCTTAGACCCATGGGCCTCAGCATGGTCAGCCAGGAGCTTCTTGTGGACCTGTCTGCCTTTAGCTTGTAGGTGTGCTCCGTGAGAATCTGATTATTTGTTTTTTATTGCATTCCCTTTGACCTTCAGGTACAAGCTATGATACATGTGGTGTTCAGTCTCAGATTCATCTTCTAAGAAGCCAGCATAGGACTTGCATCCTTCTCAGCCTGGTCACCTTCTCAGGCCTGTGAGCATTGGCGGCACCCTTCCTCTTCCCTGTGTCTATGTGCCTGCCCTTCTGTTGAGCCAAGGTGTTTCTCTGGTATTGAGCCCAGGAATGGACAGTCACAGGCTTCTGGATGATCAGCCCATCTTTGGCCAGCTTCTGGATCTGCTGATAGAAGTTGGCATTGGCAGTTTCATTGGTCCCGTTAGGGTCCAACCAGGCCTTCTTTTTTACCATGGTGGTGGACACTAGAAGCAAGCCTCTTCTGAAGCCTGACCATAATCATGGCTGCAGATGCAGCAGCAAAAGGAAAGCACCTTGTAATTTTGAGTAAGTTATTTCCTTTATCCCTCTGACCTTAGTCTTTCTGACTGTGATATGGAGACAGCAATGCTTCTGCTGCCCGTCTCCTGTGGCCCTGAGGGAGCATGACTGGGTGTCACCTTCTACATGCCTGTGGCCATGTATATCATATCCCTGAGTCATGTTATTGGGATCCAATATCCATAGTCAACTCTGACGCTGGAACAAATGAACCCCATTTACTTGTGTTAGCACTTACAAAGCACTTAGTACATGCCAGACACCTTTTATTTTTCTAATATTACCTCATTTAATCCTATTACCTCCTCTCAGTCAGGGAGGCTGTTCTCTTATCCCTACTTTATAGATGAGGTGCAGGAGAGAGATAGAAAACATGGCTTAAGAGACAGAGCCTGGCTGTGTAGCCTTTACTGTCTCTTTTGGCATATGAGGTGTCCCCAAGCTGGCCTGGACAAAAGGGCCACTCGCTTTGCCACAGAAAACATATTGGAAACTCCTAATGGTGGTGCTCCTTTGGCATCAGAAAGCAGGGCTCTCCAGCCCAGTCCTGGGCACTGTTTGTTGGCTCCTTTGCAGCTGCACTGTAGACGTTCTTCTGCTGTAATGAATGCAGACCTCTTAATCAGGGGACTCTGACAACCGCGCCATTTGCTAGGGAAATTATGCCCCTCTAGAAGTGATTGTGGGGAGAACAGAAAAAAATAAATGAGTTGGGAGTATGTCAGAGCTGATAAGCCTCAGGGACACTGCTGGATCACAACAAGAACGGGTGTTTGGAAGGCAGTTGCCAGCAAAAATGATGAAGACTGGGTACATAGGCATCTGTGCCCTGGGGACCAGGGTGCTCTGCATCTGGCTATGGCCTGTCTCTATTCCTAGTGCTCTTGGACTTCATTATAATTGTATCCCATGTGGTAAGTCTTAGAGAATTCCACTGAGTGGCCTGTGGGTGGCAGAAAGGGGATGATCCCATCCTGGGTAGTGCCTGCATCAGCACCAAGTTCTGGAAGCAACATGGAATAGCCAGCTCTTACATACATAGGGTGCTTCCCTGTTGCCAAGGTTACATGACTGCCCTTGACTTAAAACTCATGTTAATGTTTTCTCTCCATAGACACAGTGTGTCCAGGGTCTTTGGTGGCCACTGCTGTGTGGACAGACATATTCTCTTTGGACCATTTCTTTGTTTTCGTACCAGTTCAGTCAACCCAGGACTCTTTCCCTCTGTGTTTATTGCCTGGTCCATCTGAGGTACCTTTGACAAAAACATGTGGACTTGGGGTGGAAGGAGAAAGTGAAAGGATATTTGATCTTAAAATCAGATTCCTCAAAAAAAAATCACAGTGATCAGGTTAGGGATATAGTCCAGTCAGTAAACTGTGTGGCAGATAACCAGAACCCATGCAAAATGCAGTGTGTGCGGTGGTGTGTGCATGTAACCCCATGCTGGGAGGCAGAGACAGGAGGTCCACTGGCCAGTCAGCCTAGCCTAACTGGCGAGCTCCATAAAGTGTAGTGGAGGCCGGAGTTATGTCTCAGAAGTTAATGTGCTCGGTGGTTCAGCATGAGGACCAGAGTTCAAATCCCTGAATCCCAACTGGAACCTAGGTGGGTGTGTCAGTTGTTTGGAATTCCAGCCTCAGAAGGTGGAAACAGGATTCGCAGAATAAGGTGGCTAGCAAGGCCAACCAAATGGGCCAGCCCTGGGTCTGATGGAGAGACCCCGCTCCAATGCATAAGGTGAGAGAGAGCAACTGAGGAGTATGACACCAAGCTTAGGCCTCTGCATACATGTTCATACATATGCAAAACATACATACACAGAGACATATGGGACAATAGAAAATGGGGGAGGTGAAGCCAACACAATGCAGGACTACTGAAGAGTGATACCCATGACTGGTGTTGGGTCTTCACACGCACACTCACATCCACAGGGGTATATGTACCTGCATCCACCCAAACATACCTGTATATCCCCAAACAGCACCTGCATCTACACAAACACCCACATATGTGTGCGTGCGCACATCTGCAGAGCCCCTGATCTTGAAAATCAGGGCTGTATTTTTGGTGTTGCCAGGGTTTGGATGAGTCCTGTTTACATGATCTGGAGTTGAGTGCTCCCAACTATCTGTTAGGACACAATTTATAGGTTCTTTGGAGCAGCCTCCCCTACCCTGCCCCCCTGACTGTAGACGCCAACGACGTGGCTGCCATTTAAATCTTGTCACGGATATAGCTCAATCCCTGGAGCTTTTCTTTGGGAAGGAGCGGGTTGACTGTAAAACAATGCATAAGAATTCGGGGATGTTCGTTATTCACAGCTGCCCTGGGTCATCTGTAAATTATGTAGTCCTTACTTACGCCTGATTTCTTTCCTATGTGAAGCCATCTCTCTGGATGCCGTCCTGTGCGTGATATCCACGCATCAGTTACTCTACCACCGGGATGGTTTCCTGTTTCTTAAAACACTTCTCGTCCTGTGATTGAATGCTTATGTTCTACAAACTCTGCCTCTTGGTGGAGTCCCTAGATACTGGAAGCTGAGAGAAAGGGCGGGGATAGGTTTGACGGAGAACCTGTGCATGTACCTCTCTGCCAGGTACCAAACGGGAACCTCTGTGGGTACTGGGAGGGGAGAGTTTGTAAAATCTGTTGCATGAGTGGTCTGGGTAAAACAGAATCAGGAGCAGTGGCTGTCTCTCTAGGCTGCTCAGCTCGACTGAGAAGCAACAGGTTGGGGTAGGGAGACAGGTTACATCCTTTGCCCTGGGAATACAGCCGGTAGGGGACTTAGGGATGGTGCCCCTTCACGCCAACCCTGAATTGACCTGGCAGAGTGGTGGGCCGGGGACAAGGTAATGGGGGGCACGGCGCTGCAGCTGGCAAGGAAAGGTGAGTACCCCACCCCTGCGTTATCTTTTGCCTACGCATCACTTCAGGCATGTGCTGGCCATGCAACTGAAAACAAGCCCTCTTCCCAACGCGACGTTAATGATCCCTATAATGCCCGAGCGCCAGCATCGCTCCTCTCTTCTGCCTGTTCCCTGTCAGCCATGGGGCATTAAACCGGTGATAAAAATGCCTTTTTGGTACGGTCCACAAACTCACCAAGAGGCTCTTGGTAGCTGTATAGCCATCTAGCATGAAATCAAGAAGCAATCACCACGGGTGAGACGAGATGAGTTCAATGTAGGAGCAATTAACAGATGTGTGTGTTCTGGGTTCTGTCCTTTACCACGTCTGGTGCCCGGACCACCTGGCCCACTTTTACCTAGCAGGGCTCCATACAAAACCCTGCAACTCATATCCAGTTCTGAGACAGTAAACCTTAGGGCAGTGGGAAACACTTCATTCATTCATTCATTCATTCAGTCTGTCTGTCTCTCTGTGTGTCTCATTCATTCATTCATTCAGTCAGTCTGTCTGTCTCTGTGTGTGTCTCATTCATTCATTCATTCATTCATTCTGTCTGTCTGTCTGTCTGTCTCTCTGTCTCTGTGTGTGTCCCATTCATTTGTTCATTCATTCTGCCTGTCTGTGTGTGTGCACAGAAAAAGAGAAAGAGGGGGCTACCTTAGGTGTCAGTCATTACCACCGACCTCGTTTGAGGCAGGATCCTTTAGCTGTTTTTCCCCTGGGCATACCAGGCTAGCTGTTTGGATTACATATGTTCCTACCCATATCCAGTTTTATGTGGGTTTCGGGGGTTCTAAGTCAGGTCCTCACATTTGTGTGGCAAATGCGTTTACCCATGGAGCCATCTCTTCAGCCCCTGTCACATTCACTAGTAGTGAGCACAGCATTCTTGGCCTACATGACCCTTGGGAACAGATGACTCACTAATTATTTTTTTTAATACAGAAATTATTAATCTCAAAAGAGAAAAAAATGGTGAAAGAAATACCTGGTTATGAATATGCATTAACATGATGCTGTATACGGAACTGGGAACAGGAGCCATTTATTTTAAACAAATCGGATCTTGACACATGGCCGCGAACGTGCCGACTTCTCTATCACGCCAACATGCTGGACTAGTTTGATTTATATGGTGTGGCAGTGAGGGTTTTTTCCCAATTAAAAACGAACGGGGAAAAATCATTAATTTAACTACTGTATATTAAATTTGCATTAAAACATCCGTTTGTCTATATTTATATGTGAGTTATTGAAAATGTGAGCTCATGAATTCTAATTTTTAGGATCACATGTCAAATATTGAAGATAAATTTTATTTATTTCTGCAATTAATTCTATGAGAACAAATAGCTCTAATTTAGGGGATGGCATGTGTAACTGTCCGCCAGTACCCTCCCTGAATAACAAACATAACATTCATCTTTTCTCATTAGCGTTTTCCTGCGCCTGTAGCTGTTCTTGAGATATTCACACCTTGGTGGCTGTTTTGTATGTTTCCAGCCCTGCTCAGCTAACACGCCAAGAAATTGCTTATGACAATATGGATGGTGTCAAATCTCTTTCTCTGTTTCTCCATGATGTACAAAGATTTGTACATCTCTCAGAGGCTGACCACGTATTTCTTCTAAGCAACTGGATATCAGCCACTTGGGTTCCTCATCAAGATGGCTCAAGAGTTTCCAATACAGACCTAACTCTGCTTTAGGGAGGACTTGGTAGTTTTTTCTGGGGCGTCTGTTCCCTTGCGATCTCAGCAGGGAGGGTGCCAGCAGAAGGGAAGCTATGGCTACAGTCTGCTGAGTGCCAAGACTTCTGGTTACACATTAACCTTCATACCCACCTTCTGTTTCTGCAGCTCACCTGGCTCCCCTCTTTTCCTGGCTGGGCCAAATGTATTGAATGGGTAGGCGCAGTGTAGGGACAAGTGGCACTCTGGCTTAACTGGGCTCCATCACCCCAGCCCACACTCAGAGTGGAGTGAGCAAGTAGGAGCCTACGCTCAGTCTGTCCTTAATACATGGCTGTATGTGTGCCACACTAGTGTTCAACAAGTCAAGATGTCCTTAGAGGCCACTTGTCAAAGGCTTTGTTCCCATGTAGCACTTAGGGGAGATGCTGTGGACTTTCAGGAGGAGGGGCCTAATGGTCTAATGGCTTAGGTCATTGGGGGTGTGTCCTTGAAGGAGACTGTGGGACCTGCCCCACAGTCAGAAAGGTGATCCCCTTTCTCTTTCTCTTTTACTTTCTGGTTATGAGGAGAAGCAGTTAGCTCTGCTGTACACTCTGGGCCACTGACCACACACCCACCAGAGGCCTAAAGCAATGAGTCTACCCAAGCACCTACTGGAACTCCAGAGCTGGGAGCCAAAGCAAGTCGGGCATTTCATTGCTGTAGCAATGAGGTTGAATATATACTTAATGAGGAATGCACGGGTGGGGCGGTATTTATCTTAGGTATTAATTCAAGGCAATTTCTGCTCTCAGTGGGTCAAGTGGAAGGTAACCATGCAGTGTGGTGGGAGCTGAGATCCAGACCAGGTGAGGGGTTTGGGTGGGAGGATAGGGAGTTCCCTTACTCCTCCCTGGGAGGCTGAACTCATATTGCTGCCCATATAAGGTTTTCATAGCATCAAAGAGCCTTTTTAGGGACCAGAGAGATAATAGTTATGAGCAATTGTTGCTCTTCCAGAGGACCTAGCTTTGGTTCCCGGAACCCACACTGGGCAGCTCACAACTACTGGTATCTCCAACTCCAGAGGATCCAACTCCTTTCACTTCCTGTGGGTACTTGCACTCATGTGGAATAAGTTCACACAGGCACACATACAGGCCCAGGAATAAAAATACAATGACTCTTTAGTTCCATTCTGAAACGTGTCGTTTCTGGTTAACATATCCTATTCTAGCCCAACATATCCTATTTCCTCTAGACACAGGAAGGTATGGATGGGACATTCCTGTACACGGGGTGACAATGGGACTCAGAGGCTCTACCTTGTGGGAAGATCTTCCGTTCTACACCGAAGTGCCAAGAGCCTCAGTTAACCATTCTGCAAGCTGAGCTGCGGCCTCTCTTCCTTGACCCCACACCAAACAGCAAGGGTTACTTTCTCCATACCAGGAGCTCATTTCTCGGGTGTGACTTGATTCAGATTCTGGGTCTGATTCAGAAAAGGCTTCCAGGGTAGAGCTGGCCTTTGTTTTGGCTAGGGTCATGATGTGTTGTCCAGTTTTCTAGAACAGGTCATCTAAAGACTGAACCTGGGCCGAGACCTCAGAGACCGGGCCTGCTCCACTGTGGGTGACAGTTCTCCTTGCCTTCCCATTGTGCAGAGTCTCCAGCTAGAGTTCCTCTAGCTTTGTTCCCCTCCTGGGGTGGCCCCCCAATTTCCTCTGATTAGCAGCTTTTCTGAAATCACAATTTGCAGTAATCAGCCCCAGGAACACGTGAGTCAAGTACATCCTATTATCAAGGACAATTGTCAAGTTTTTTCTTCTTCTTCATCTTTCCCCCCAGTAACAGGATGATCAGACACTCTCCCCTTTGATTTTCAATGAGTAAATCACTTTTATACTTTGGCTTTAGAATATTTTAACATATCCAGGAATGGAGGGAACACAGACCCACTAGGGGCCGTGGTAAAGGCCATCGGTGGCTCCAGCTGTTAGCATGTGACTTGGATCTGTCGGAGCGAGAAACGGCTGCTCCTTCATGTCTCTGTGCCTGGAGAACATGCGCTCAAGGTAAAGGGGTTGTCCTCTCCCCTCCTTACTCCTAACCCTCCATCACATCATTTGGGGGCAGGAAAGCTGTGGATAGGGCAACCATTTCCCAAGGTCTGCCTCAGGGTTTGCCTTCCCTGGATTGTAAGGTACTGGAAATAAAGCCAGAAAAAGCCACCTTGCTGCCTGTCTGTCTCTGTCACATTTGCCTCTTCGATAAAACTGTGTTGGGCCATTCATCAGATGTCACCAGAACCCAGGGATCATTGAGGGGGAGGAGAGTCTGTCATACCCAGGCCCGACTGTGTCATGCTTGTCACTCTGACTGTGCCTACCTCACTTGGCTGTCATTTACACAGAACACAGCATACCATGAGGAATCCCTGACCCCCCCCAGAAATAAGATCTGGCTTTATTTCTGACTCTGCCCGTGACCACCTGTACCATCCAGGTCACTCATCTTTCTGAGTTTTGATTTCCCCACCTGTGCCTACTGAGGGGCCCAGAAAGACAGCATGGTACCCGGAGTGCTGTGAATTCCTGACAAATGCTGACTATCATAAATTCAAAATTTATTCTAGGAGACGGGTGTGTGGTGGGGAGCCAGGTAACTTTAGGTACCCTGTGTTTTCTGTTGCAGAGAGGAGGACAGGGTGTCTGTAAGGAGGGCTCCTTATCCCGTGGGGGCTCAGGAAGGGTTTCCCCTAGACAGGTATGTGCTGAGGACCCAGAGGGAGTCAAGCTGTCCTGTAGTAGGAAAGTCTGGTCTGTTTCCTGGCCCGTGGGAGACTGTGGTTGAGAAGAGACCAGAGGACAGATGCAATAATCATTCCGAAGTGGGCCGTGTGCTGTTTGTCCAAAGGATGCCAGTTGCTGTCTAACATCTGCTTTCTTCCTGGGAGTATGAACTTTTGGTACATGCTAGGCAGAGGTTGCCTGGGTGGCCAGCTCTCCTCTGAAAACCTTTGTCTCTGATGAATCTCCTTGAGTAGAAGTAGAGTTTGCATGGTGCGTGGAGAGAGGTCTGTGGATCCCCTCATGGTGGGAGAGTGGGTAGACTCCTGTTTGTGGGTCTGGACTGCTTTGTTCATGGTCTGGTATTGCTTATACCTGTCATGGTAGCAGATCTCAGCAGCTCTAAGTACAGCCTCCTGCTGAGTACCTAGTGGATCTCCACAGTCGCGTAGCCTTGGGAACAGCTAACAGGCCTACCAGCAGTAGCTCCCCATCTTTTTCCAGGCTGTGGGCATCTTAGGAAAAGGAGCTTGCTCATTGTTGCCTCTTCACCCTATTGTGTCTGTGCCATGAATATCATCACTGAGCATCATGCCCAGAGGAGTCTGATTGCTGAAGGCCAGTCTGATGAGGCCAGGAAGTGAAACCAGACGTTGACTCACAAAAGAAAGCAATGACAAGAGTGGACACATCTAAAATGGCAGTGCCTGCCAGTGGCTGAGAACTTGTCTTGTGTATGGAGAGCCCTGTGCTAAGTTGTCTCTACTGTACAATGACTGGTGTGCCTTCTAAGCCCACTCCTGATGCTTATTCTGAGCAGTCTTTGATGATATTGATGGCGGATGGGAAGATGGTATTGGTAAAGTGCTTGTCTTGCAAGTGTGGGAACCCAAGTTCAATTCCCCAGAACTCACATAAAAAAAGAAGCAGCAGCAGCAGCAGCCAGGTGTGATGGTGAATGCTTGTAATCTCCATGTTAGGGAGACAGGTAGATGCTTGCGGGCTCGGTAAGTCTACATGGTGAATTCTAGATCAAGGAGAGACCCTTTCTAAAATACAAAGAGGAGGAGAGTCCTTGAGGAACGACACCTGAGCTGTCTTCTGGCCTCTACATGTGTTCACAATCTCATGCATGTGACCACACACACACACACACACACACACACACACACACACACACACACACACACACACACACACAGTTACAGACCAATGACAGTGTTGAGCACTGTGCTTCTTGGAACTCTCTTCACAGAGCAGCTGTGTCTGTACTGTCGGGATTCAGCCAGGTTGAGAAAGTGGAACACATTAACAGAAGGCTTTATTGTAGCCAGCAGTCAATGTAGAAAGTAACCCT
Source organism: Arvicola amphibius (assembly GCF_903992535.2). Taxonomy (NCBI): domain Eukaryota; kingdom Metazoa; phylum Chordata; class Mammalia; order Rodentia; family Cricetidae; genus Arvicola; species Arvicola amphibius. The sequence continues at coordinate 68,297,362 of NC_052050.1, read as the reverse complement.
CGTTTGAGGTTGGGAGGAGAAGGAGGAGGGGGAGTTTACAAGGATCTAGGTTACCAGGAGTCTTAGGGAGCAGGGAACTCCCGGTGTCTGGACTCAGCTGCCAAGCCAAGGCGAGGGCCGAGGGCCGCTGCTGGGTGAGGTGGGATGAGGGAGTTCCCCTCCACTATTCCTGCTTCTCTCTCAAAAGGACCCTTGCAGTCAGCAGTAAAGAAGCCCCACCCCCAGTCTTAGATCCAAACCCCAAAGAACAATCCAGACCAGAGGGCTGGGGGCTCATTTACTTTGTCTGCCTCCTTGGTAATACAACAGCTACATGCGTATTTAAACTTTCAGACACAGACTTGTGTGGTTAAGGATGAAATTATCCTTTGGACAAGTGAACACCCCCTCTAAACTCTGGCAGGTACCAGCTCCATTTCAGGTGAAATGAATTATTTCTACAGTTCAGTTACAGTTCCATATAAATACCTGTTAGAGACTGAGTTGGAGGTTAATCACCAACCAGCCCTCATATTAATTAGCGCAGGGAGAGAGAGGAGGAAGAGGAGAATTTGGCTATAGAAAGAGGAGAGGAGACAGGGAGACTACACCTGGCATTGTGTCTGGTCACAAGGTCACAGCCGACCTTTCTTCTGACCTGTCCATACTCCCACCCCTCACCTAGTTGGGGTCTTTTCTAGCGGGGTATGGCTGCTCTCCACTCTACAATGGCCATGTGGCTGCATTTCAGGTCACAAATTGGAGATGCCTGAGTGCACACGACAAAGATGTACTGGATTATTAGATGAGAGGACCTTCTGGGGAGAGGCGGATAGTCCTTTGGGTGGGAGTTCTGTGAGAAGAGCTATTAGTGCTGTAGACGGTGCAGCGGGGATCTGAAGAGCAGCTCAGACAAGCAGAATGTGAACCTTTAAGGGCTCCCGAGGCGGCAGAGAGGTTCTACCCCACGAAGTGCAGGCTCCGTTAATATGTAACATACACTGTGTGCCTGCAATCAAGTCCTTTGGATGCTGGTGAGAGGAGAAGGGAGAGGAAAGTTGCAAGAACTGGATATTGTCTGTCAGATCTTCATAGCAGTACCTGGAGCGGACAGAGATGGCAGAGGGTGTGGCCAGACCTGGAAGGCCCCTCACAGCAGCAGCTAAAGGGTCTGGGATCTAATAATTATATTAAACAAAATAAAGAGAAATAAAACATCGGGGTTGGAGAGATGGCTCAGTGGTTAAGAGTTCTTGCTGCACTTATAGAGGACCCGGGTTTGGGTCCCAGGACCTGCGTGGGCTGCCCATAAAGACTACTGTCCCTCCAGCTCCAGGGGACGTGCCATCCTCCTCTGGCATTCTCAGCTTCCCACACTTGCCTATGCCCACATGAAGATATGCACTTATGCACTATCTACGTAATTAAAAATCAAACCAAATCATTGAGTATATGAATTCTGAGTGTGGGGACGTTTATTGGCTTGCTCACTCAGCATCTAGAATAATCCCAGGCACAGGGTCTTCTTTTAGTAGTTATTTGTGAAATAAGAGATTCACACATCTTAATTACTAATAAAAACATAAAGATGAAAGCATTTGCCCAGTTTTGCTGTGCTCTCCAGCGTCCGGCAGCTTTTGAATCTGCTGCAGAATCTGGGGTGCTTGCTGCTAGCCCCGTGCAGGCTTCTCAGAGCCTGGGATGAGCACTTTATTAGGGTTATAAGTTTGGAGAGTTGCTCTCTACGGACGAAGTGCTTCTCAGTTGGGTACGTTTTATAGCTATTGGGTGCGGTCTGCGGTGGTTGGAGTCTCTCTGCTCCTTCAATTTATGGTCTTTCTGTACAAGGCATTTCTATGACTGCCCGTGACCCTATCAAGCCCTGTTCAGCCACCCATTTTTCCATAATTTTCCTATTTAAAAAAGGCAAATTAATATTGAAAAACTGAAAGGGGAGATTCATTCATCGGCCACATTGGGAATAGGGACAAATGTAGCATGATATTCCAGCCCATGTCATCTTCATTCATCTTCAGGGTCTTGGAGTGGAGTCAAGGTTTAAACAGAGGGTCAGAGAGATGAGCATGTATACAGTCCCAGCCAGGAGTGATTCTGCCCACCATGGACCCATCGCCATCCCTTCTATGAGTGACCTAGCAATTTCCTCTAAGGCTGACTCGGCATGGGAGGGTGTGTGTGTGTGTGTGTGTGTGTGTGTGTGTGTGTGTGTGTGTCTGTGTATGTGTGTTAGGCTTTTTCCTCTCCCAGCATGAGGCTCCTGAGGGTTGGGGTGGGGAAACTCCGGCTTTATGGGTCTATTGTTTTAATAGTCTGATAGCCAAACTGAGAGACACAAATGCCTCTTTAAAATATCCTTATCCTTGCCAGGACAGTATGTCTGTTCTTTCTTAATAGCCACGTGAAGGCCTCAGACATCATGAATGGGGAGGTGAAAGGCACCCCAATTCTTTTTTTTTAATTTTACTTTTTAAATTTTTATTATTTTTTCGTTTTCATTGTTTTTTATTGAGCTATACGTTTATCTCCACTCCTCTCCCTTCCTCCCCTCTCCCTTTCTACTCTCTCCCATGACCCCCATGCTCCCAATTCACTCAAGAGATCTTGTCTTTTTCACAAGTGGATCCATGTATGTCCCTCTTAGGGTCCTCTTTGTTGTCTAGGTTCTCTGGGCTTGTGGTTTTCTGTAGGCTGGGTTTTCTTTGCTATATGTCTAAAAGCCACTTATGAGTGAATACATATTATATTTGTCTTTCTGGGTCTGGGCTACCTCACTCATTATGTTTTTTTTCTAGATCCGTCCATTTGCTTCAAATTTCAAGATGTCATTAATTTTTACTGCTGTGTAGTACTCTATTGTGTAAAAGTACCACATTTTCTTTATTCAGTCTTCCATTGAGGGTCATCTAGGTTGTTTCCAGGTTCTTGCTATTACAAATGGGCTGCTATGAACATAGTTGAGCACATGTCCTTGTGGTATGATTGAGCATTTTATGGGTATATACCCAACAGTGGTATTGCTGGGTCTTGAGGTAGATTGTTTCCTAATTTTCTGAGAAATCACCATACTGATTTCCAAAGTATCTGTGTAACTTTGCACTCCCACCATCAGTGGAGGAGCATTCCCCTACCCCACATGCTCTCCAGCATAAGCTGTCATCAGTGTTTTTGATCTTGGCCATTCTTACAGGAGTAAGATGGAATCTCAGAGTTGTTTTGATTTGCATTTCTCTGATGGCTAAGGATGTTGAACATTTCCTTAAATGTCTTTCAACCATTTTATATTCCTCTGTTGAGAGTTCTCTGTTTAGGTCTATACCCCATTTTTTAATTGGATTATTTGTTCTTTTGATGTCAAGTTTCTTGGGTTCTTTATATATTTTGGAAGTCAGCCCTCTGTTTGATGTGGGGTTGGTGAAGATCTTTTCCCAATCTGTAGGCTACTTTTTAAAAATTTATTTATTTTTCCATTCAAAAATTTACAATTCCTCCCCTCCTCCCATTCCCCTCCGGCTCCCCCACTCATCCTCCTCCCTCCCCCTCCCTCCTTAAGAGAGGGTAGGGAACCCTGCCCTGTGGGAAGTCCAAGGCCCCCCACCCCACACCCAGGCCTAGGAAGCTTTGCATCCAAATAGACTAGGGTCCCAAAAAGCCAGTACATGAAGTAGAAACAAGTCCCAGTGCCTTTATCAATGGCTTCTCAGTCAGCCCCCATTTTGGAGATAGAGACAGAGACCCTCATCAGAGCAACCGATTGAGCCCCCAAGGTCCAGTTGAAGAGTAGAAGGAGGGAGTAGATGAGCAAAGAAGTCTGGACTGTGAGGGGTTGGTCCACCTACTGAGACATTGTGCCTCTTCTAATGGGAGCTCACCAAATCCAGCTGGACCGGGACTGAATGCGATCAAACCGGGCTCTCTGAATAGGCTGCAGTTTTGTCTTGTTGACCGTGTCCTTTGCTTAACAGAAGCTTTTCAGTTTCAGGAGGTCCCATTTATTAATTGTTGCTCTCAGTGTCTGTGCTGCTGGGGTTATATTTAGGAAGTGGTCTCCTGAAGGCACCCTGATTCTATGTTATGATCCATGTAGGTGACAAATGATGGTTGAAAGCCCACTAGTCCCCAACACCCAGCCAGATGACCTTTAGCGCTGCTTCAGGATGGGTCTGTCTAGATGTGCTGGCCTGGCAGAGTCTTCACGGGAGCCGTTTCTTGTTCAGGAGAGTAACTGCCTTGTGGATTAAGGTTGACTTGGGTGAGTGTGTGTCTCTATTTGAGGGTCTCAGCTTTTAAACAGAGGCCCAATTTGTCAATTTTGGGTTCAGTTTACAAGCATTCTCTCTCCTGAACTCCAAATTTGTGTGAGCGGGGATGTACTAATGAAATATGACATTTTCGTCTCTTAAACCTACCTTCTCCAGGGAAAGGTGCTAAAAGAGTTCATAAAACTTCTCATGGTACCTGGGGAAGCGTGCCCTTATAGTCCTAGGCGTTCGAAAGAGGAAACTAAAATCATTGCTGCGGATAAAGGCTAGGAGTGATTTAAACTATTATCAGCAAAAGCCTAAACAGAATACGGAATTAGGCCAGAGGACTAGAGGGCTCCCTTCCCCTAACCCCACACTTTCTAGTTTCTTGATCAGCTTATGAATGTAAGAAATTTTCATGATGACAATGTTCACATTTTAATATTTCAGGCTAACACCAACTTGATTCAGTGTTATCCCAAGAAATCCAAAAGATCTGTTTTTTTTTAAAGTATCTGAGCTTGTAGATTTAATTCAAATAAAATTTAATTGTTTCTTCATGGCATAGAAAAATTGGCAGAATTAGTACTAATGTTTTTTACTGTTAAGTTCCAAATTAGTTGTTATTGAGCTCTTTCAAAGTCCAGGAAGAAGGCTAGTCTACGGAAAAAGACAGTCTGGAGGAAGCTGTATTTCAAAGCGAACTGGGAGAACAGGAATCCTGAAAGAGGAAACTAATTGATAAAAAGTCTCATTAAAAGCAGGATTGCTCTCAGAGAGCCGAGAATACTTGGATGTAAAGTGTTTCCGACAAAGAGAATTGTTTCACACAGTCTCCTTCTGTCTGGAAGGAGTTGAGAAAATACGCAAAGAAGGTCAGAGGCGGTAGTAGTCCCAAACAGAGGAAGTCTCGTTTTCCACATTAATTCCAGCACCAGAATCTTTTTTAAAAATTAACATTAGGACAAGATATTTCTTGTCAAACAAATACAATGGACAGAAGTTAATCTTTCAGTCATGTCTGTGTTTTTGCTGTGCCCCTCAAACCTATGCATCTATCCCCTCGTTCCCATAGTAAATAAAGTGTCCATCTCATCCTTTCATACCTGGTGTGTCTCCCTGCAGAGAGAATGAGGACAGGGTATCTCAGCGGCTGTCAGGGCCCCCATCTTGCTTCTCTGTATTTTCTAGGCTGTAAGCCTGACCCCAGGGCTTCTCCCTCCTGCCTATCTGCAGACTCTTGAGATGACCCTTGAGAGCCACGGGGGTGAGTTAAGGAGGCTTGCCTCACTGATTCCCTTCCACACCCCACTTTGTATAGTCTTCATTTTTGTATATCCCAAATCCCCATCAATTGAGAGTAGTCCCCATTCGGCATCATTTTGTAAGTTAGCCTTGAAGGGTTTTAAATCCCAGGTCTTTTTTATTTTTTTATCAGACTCCGTAAAGGGCTCATGGCCCATCCTAGAGGCCTCTATGAAGGCTTGTTTAATACAATAAGTCGAGAGCCTAGAAATGCTGCCTGACATACAGTGTGGACACAACAGACGTATGGTATGAATGGCTTGGCTAAAATTCATGAATAAGAGATCATAATAAGAAATCTGCTAGCACTGTTCTCTACTCTAATAGACACAAACAGGTTCCCTCCCTTTAGTCCCAGATCTCATGCAGTGTTCTATATATTTTTGCATTTACTGAACATCACTGTGTGTCAGTCATAATGTTCTGACATATGTGTCCTCTGATCATCATGCAACAGAACATGTAAGATCTCTTTTTAATCTGTACAGTTTTGTTTGTATAACAGGCCCCTAGGTCTAGCTGCCTCCTTTCTCTTTCTTCCCCCTTTCTCTCCCTCCTTCTGTCCCTCCTCCTCCCTCACTCCCTCCCTCTCTTCCCTTCCCTTCCCTCTTCTCATTCCTCCTTCTCTCTCTCCATCCCTTCCTCCTTTCCTCCTCTTTCTTCCTTCCTTCCTTCCTTCCTTCCTTCCTTCCTTCCTTCCTTCCTTTCTTTCCTTCTTTCTGTGAAGGTTTTAACTTTAACACATTAGAATTGAATATAGAAAAACAGTTATCAAGTCAGAATTATAGTTACAATATCTAGCCTATTTGTATTTGACAAAATTAGAGAAACCATCTAATTATATATCCTATCTTGGTCAGTTTAAAGTTTATATCTAATTTACTTTGTTATCATAACTAAGAAAAACTGTAATTATCTATTCTCCAACTCCATCAAAGGCTTGAGAAGAAAATAATATTACCTGAGTAAGCAGGAAGTGCAGGCAAACAACTTCCAAAAAATGTGAGAAATGACAGAAACAACTGACTGCCTGGACTGTCAATCAAGAGTCCTCTGTAATGTTGGGGCATACATCTTTGGCCTTCAGGCCTATCAAATTTGACAGAATTTTTGTGAAGTAGGAAATTTTGAAGGACTGTCCTACCTTGTCTTGGCTAAGTTTGGCAGTCATCTTTCTTGTATCCTATTGGTCCAGTGTAGACAGAAACTGTCAGCAGTTGAGATAATGACAGTTTTTTGTGTCCATATAGCTAGCTTTTGTCATAAAGAAATTAAACCCATATGGAGTTCTTGGATGTCTATCATCTTCTCTGGAGTACATTGGTGCTGCCAGGAGTAGATGTGTCTCACTGTCATGAAAAATCTAAGTTATTAAAACATTTTAGCTGGGCGGCGGTGGCGCACGCCTTTAATCCCAGCACTCGGGAGGCAGAGGCAGGCGGATCTCTGTGAGTTCGAGACCAGGCTGGTCTACAAGAGCTAGTTCCAGGACAGGCTCCAAAGCTACAGAGAAACCCTGTCTCGAAAAACCAAAAAAAAAAAAAAAAAAAAAAAACCATTTTAAATGCCATATTTTTTAGGTCTCTGAAATGTTTGAAGAATACCTATTTATTTGAAATATATCTTTGTATATCTAGAAAACTAACATGTCTATAAGTTTTACTATTATAAATGACTAACTGTATCTTTGTAATTTTGTATTTTTAATTATACTTTACATTTTAATTGAGCTTTATAAACAAAATACCTTAAACAAGAGTAGAAATATACATACAGTATAACAAAATTGACCTCAAATTTATATCAATAAACTAAAATCTATACCAATGTAAATTATTTTGAGATTAGCAGTTATTTTCTAGATAAAGTAGATTCAATGATATACCATTTCCCTCCATCATTTCTATATCATATCTCACTTTCTTCTTTTAGAAGAAGATTGACTATGATCAATAACAATTTGTAACCAACTCTCCTTAAATGACAATAAACATTTTTAACCAATATTTTGGGAATGTGGATGTAGTTTTCTAGACTACTTCCTGCTGATTGATGGGTGCCAGTGATCTTTGAGGGACACTGAGAAAATCAGAATAATTGTCAAGTGTTGGCTGGAGTATTTTATGAGTCTAGATCATCTCATTCAGCAGCCTTGAAGCTGTTCTGGATGCAGAACCCAGAGGAAACTACAACAGAGGTTCTCTGAAATGTTGGATCATCTGGGCCACGCACTTCCATCAGGGATTTTTCAGGTTGTCTTCCTTGATCAAACTTGATTTTTCTTTACCCAGAATGAATCCAGAGCCTCTCATTTCCTGTGGAATCTCTTTTCCAAAATGATATATCTTTTGGCTTCAATTTTAGAGTCAAGATATTTTTAGAATATGTAGATTGTTTACAATCAAATGTCTCTCAGTAGCTAGCTCATTACAGTTAAAAAAAGGAAACATGATAGTATATATAATCCAAACTCTCTATGTATTTTTATTTTTATGTGGATTATTATATTTTTTATTCCTCTATTCCCTTTTTAAGATTTTTATTTTACTTTATATCATGTTTTAAATCTATGACTGTTTCTATCCTTTCTCTTCTCTCTCCCAAGCCTATGAACATTTTCAAACATGCTGCAACCCGTTTAGAAGCCTTTTTGTAGGAATCTGTCCTTACTGTGTATCTCTAACCTTTTTCGTCTATATGAGCAAAACCCCTAAATCTGCTAAACAGTGCACAGTTGTACTCTCAAGCCCACAGGCAGAGGCTGGGAGAAGGCTTTTGGTACTGCAGCCTGTGAGAGACTGCAGGAGTCCGCCATGCTGCACCTCAAGCCTGCCATGGCCAGGGGATGCAGTTCAGTACTGTAGCCCACGTGAGAGACATCAACTATGAAGTTGCTCTTGGTTCTGTTTTTGTGTGTTTAGAACTTTTTTTTTTTTTTTTTTTTTTTTAAAAAAAAACTTTTCTGAGGCTTCATGTTGATGTACGTGCACCATGTTGGAGCGCCATATGTAAACAGAGACAGAGCTTTTCTTTTGTCCCATTCATCTGGTCCCAAATAATCACAGAAAAGCTATTATTAATTATAAAATATTTAGTCTATAGCTCAGGCTTATTATTAACTAGCTTTTAAAACTTCAGTCAACCCATTTCTATGAATCTACATTTTGACAAGTGGCTTCATGGCTTTACTTGTTCTCTAGCACATCTTGTTCTTCTGGTGGCTGGCTGGAATCTCTCTTTTACTTCACCCTTCTCCTCCATATATTTTTTTTTAACTTTCCCACCTAACCTTATTCTGCTTTGCTATAGGCCAAATAAGCTTTATTATTAACCAATGAGAGCAATACATATTCAGAGTGTAATGAAAGATTATCCTATAGCACCTTCCCTCCTTCTTCCTTTCATTCTGAAGAGGTCTTACAAAGTCCCAGCTGGCCTTAACTTCCTCATCCTCCTGTGCCCACCATCTGAGTTCTGTGATTACAGATGTACACCCCCAGACCTCGCTGTCTTTCTATGCTGGAGATAGAATGCAGGGCCTTTCTTATACTTGCCAGGTGCTCTAGCATGGAGCTATATCACAGCCCCTATCTGCTTCACTTCCTGTCTAATTGGCAGGTTTTTTTTTTTGTCTCCCTGCTTCCGAATTAGTTAAGTTTGCTTTTCTTGTTAGTCATGGCTTATAGCAATCCCTTTCCTGTCCCAGCTCCTCAGCGTGATGGGCAGACACTCCTGAAAGCTACCAACCATGATGAGGCTGCAATCTTCATTTGTCTGAAGGTTAGTACTGTGGTGACCCTCCCCATTAGGAAGAGAGCCGAAAGCTTTGAAGTAGGTTGGAGAAAGTTTCCAACAGAGCAGAGAGTGGTGGTCAGGCAGCAGACGGATGCATTTCACTTGAGTGGTGGTCATGATAGCTCTCAGTGCAAAACTCAGTGCAATAGATGAGGGGTTTGGGTATCTTGGCACACACCTATAATCTCACTAGTTGGGAGTTGGAGTCAGGAAGATCAGAATTTCATGATCATCTTCAACTCCACGGCAAGTTGAGAGTTTCCAGGCAGCCTGAGCTACATGGAACTCTGTCTCAGACGACAAACAACCCGGGATGAGAAAGTGGTAAAACTCAGGCGACAATGCAAGGAGTCTTGTCTTAGCTTGTGCCATCAACTTGACACAGTCTAGAGTCATTGGAGGAAGTCTCAATTAAGAAACTGCCCAGATCGGATTGGCCTATGACCCTGTCTGTGACAGACTGTCTTAACTGAGGATCAGTGTGGGATAGCCCAGCTCACTGTGGGCAGAGCTGTCTCTAGACAGGTGTGGTCTTTGAATATATGAGAAAGCTAGTTGAGTGAGAGCCTGGGAGCAAGCCAGCAACGTGCTTCTCCATGGTTTCTGCTTCAAGCCCCTGCTTGGTTTCCTGCCTTGGGTCCCCTAAGTGATAAGCTATTACCTGGAAGTGTAAGCCGAAATAAACACTCTCCTTGCTCAAGTTACTTTGGGTCATGGTTTTTTTTTTCTTTTATCATAGCAACAGTAAGCAAACTAAACCAAGCCTTCCTCTGTGGAAAAGAGCATAGTAATCCTCACACAGCATAGTGACCCGGGGCTTTAGTATAGATCAGCACCATCTGTAGTAGCTCCTGTTGGTGTAAACCACAGACTTGTGCTACAGTCAGCTGTCAGGAATAGTTGCTGAAGTCACCTCTAAAGTTTAAGTATGTCTTAAGGTACAAACAGTAACACTGCATTGTAGAAAAAGTATACTAGGGCTTGGGAAATGACTCAGGTGATATAACGTGCTCAACGTATAAGCATGAGGACCCAAGTTCAGTCCCCAGAACCTGTGTGAAAAAAAAAAAAAACAAGAAAGCCAGGTGAAATAGTGACCAATCATAACAGCAGTGATGGGGAGACAGAGACAGGAGCATCCTGGGGCTCGCTGGCCAGCCAGTTTAGTCTGCTTAGTGAGCTCCAGAGGAGTGGGAAACCCTGTCTTGACAAACACGGAAGATGGATCTTGAGGAATGAGACCAGGGGTTGACCTCTGACCCCCATATGTATGTGCCTCCATGAATATATGTAGACAAATACAGACTCCCCCACCCCCCGCCACACCACACAATTTGGCACTGAGAAACTCGTAGAGTTTAATCTTGTTCCTCTTTCCCTGTCTTTACTGTTGAGGTCTCTGTTACAGCCCTTATCATACTCTGCCTGGAATTATGGCCCCTTACTTTATCTTTCTTCCTTGCTAGATCATGAGTCCCAGGAGGCAAAACAGACATTTTCTTGATTCCCTAGCCCTATCTCTGTGCACATAATAGGCCCCAGATAAGCATTCGTTGATTTGCATAGAATTAAAGTTTGATACCTGCAAGAGTTGAGTGAGCCAGATAACTCAAATTAGAGACAGAGGAATCCAATTAGAACCTACACTTACTGGTGGACATTCTAATCTCAAATTAAGAACTGCCCTTGGTTCTTCTGAGCAGAAGAGTTCTGTGTGCCGAGAACCACACTGCTCCATCTCATTTTGGAGGAGGAAGGTTCACAACAATCAGTGACCAGTACTGGGGAGAGACTCTGAATGGCCCAGGCTGGAGCTATCTCTCTGCCTTGTGGCTGCTGAGACCGTCACACTTCATGGAGGGGGGTTAGTTCTCCCAGACCCCTTGGGATATGAGTGATTATATCGACTCTTTTCTCAGCATCACAATCTACTTCCCTACATCTTCCCAGATGCTTTCAGTTCTGACCTCTGCTGTCTCCAGTTCATCCATCTATGGTTTTAAATTTCTCCTCTCTGTCATTTTGTTGTTGTTTAGGGTACTAATGCTGTTCTTATCCTTTATGCATCTTTAAGGAGTATTTATACATGAATAAAGTGTGGGCTTTGAGTCCGATACACACATCATTTGATGTGGGTGCTGGGAACTGAGCTTGGATCCTCTACAAGAGCATCAAGTGCTTTTACCTGCTGAGCCATTTCTCCATTTCTTCTAATCTTAACAGTGATTTAGAATAACAGAAGGTCTTAATTTTTATAAAGTCCTGTTTATCAGTTTGTTCTGTTAAGGACTGAATGTTTAGTGTTGCACTGAGGAAATATTCAAGGTCATGGGGTTTTTAGTGATTATCTTCCAGAAGATTTATAGCTTTGCATTTGGACCAATCAATTTGTCTTAATTATTTTGTATGAGCCAGGGTATAGATAAAAGTTATTTTTATTGATCTATCGATGAGTTGATTGCAGGCGGTGTAAGGGTTTTGTGGCAAGAGGGTGTCCTGGCGATTGGAGGGCCAAGAACACTGCAAAGATCACACCACACAATAGATCCCATGCAAGAGATTTATTGGGGGGCATGAAAGGCTACCTCTGAGTGGGGATGAGAGAAAGAGAGAGAGAGAGAGAGAGAGAGAGAGAGAGAGAGAGAGAGAGAGAGAGAGAGAGAGAGAAGGAAACATGTCGCATTGGCCTTTAGTAATGTTGAAGATCAAAGGTGGGGGTGGTGGATGGGGAGCCCCTGGCTCTGGAATGTGGGTGGTTCTAACAGATGGATCTCTCTTGTTTCCATTTTCTGAAAAGGTTCCTCTTTACCCAAGGAATTAGCTTTGTGCTTTTGTCAGAGCTTGGGTCTCTAGCCAGAGTACCTCTGGCTTAGCAGAGAAAGCATTTCTACAGATTTGTTCTAACATACACACAATGAGAATTCTGGGAAATCTTGTTCCTGTTAGCGCTATCAGAGTCATGGAAAAATGTAAGGCTCGCAAATAACAATATGAAGAATGCTTATTAAAGAAAGATATTTGAATCTTGTAATGGCTAATCTTACTTATCAACTTGCCTGAATCTAGAGTTAGTTAAAGGCAAGCCAAACGGGTGCTTACACTTGATCAGACTGTTTAAACTGAGGACAGCCACCCTCAGATAAAATCAGCAGAACCTTTGGGTGGCAGCCCAGATAAAAAGCAGTAGGAGAAATCAACATATTGCCTTTTGCTGGCTGTCTTCACTCTCAACGGCAAGTCCGTCTACTCTGCTGCTGCAGCTGCTGCGTTCCTTTACTGATATCAAGACCCAGCTAATGACTTCCAGCATGGATTGAAGACCAGTGGGTCTCCAGGGATCCTCTGGGCCTTAGTGCCAGGGTGGGACCGCTATGGCATTTAGCTTTGTGGACCCAGCATCTAACCAGATTCTTGGCTTCTCTGGGTGAGACAGTTATTTTTGAAATACCCAGACCGTATTGTGTAAGCTATTCAATCCCCTTTTGTTGTATGTTCAGTCTATCAGCTCCTCTCCTATAAAGAATCCCGACTAGTACAAATCTTAACAGAAACAAGCTTTCTCCTGATTTAGCTTCCTCTATTTCACTCCCATTCATCTGGAGTAGGGCTGGAGCTGCAGTTCCATTGACTGGGGCAGAGGGAGAAGAGTGCATTGGTAGAATGGGACATGGGGCCCTTCGGTAGATAGAGTGGACACTGAAGAGCTGAGCATGCAGTTAAAAACAAGGGCCTTTTGGAAATGGATAGTGTCGGGGAGGGAGGACTGAGAGATGGGAAGACTTAGATTGCACTCTGCTTGCAGCACCAGGCTTCGGACCTTTCTCTTCCACCTTTTGGAAAGCTCTTGATGTCTCAGTGATTGGAGCTCAGCCCTGCTCTTCAGAAGTCCCACTCTGCCACAGAGAAGTCAGCTTGGGACACATGGGGGGATGTGGCAGGCCTTGGAGGAAGTCATCTTCCCTGTGATGGTAGAGTGTTGAGAGAGGAGGCCAGGAAAGCATCAAAATCCTCCCTCCTCCTTAAGAGAAGTTTTTCTTAGTGTATATTAATTATGCATAATTATGGGTTTCATTTTGACATGTTCATACATATAATGTATCTTGATCATTTTTATCTCTTTTTACCATCTCTTGTCGACTTCCATGTCTTTTGTGTGTGTGACTGAATGAGTTCCATTAGGGTTGCTTATAGGCACATCGGTGAGAGATTCTTTACAGGAATGTGAGCACCTCACCAATGGCTACACCACTGAAGAAAAATATTCTTCCTCTTTTAGATGTCATTAACAGCCTGTAGCTCCTCAGCTTATTCCAAGTATTAGTTCCTTCTGGAACTGCCTGGTCTCTGGCAAGTGTGTAGAGTATTTGAGATAAGATGGCAGCAGGCCTTCTTACTCGTTCCAGAAGCTCCGTTGAAGCTAGCTAGAGAGAGGCAGGTGGCCCTCAGCACAGGCCAGACGAGTGCTGTCAGGCCTAGCCACAGGGGACAACATACCATCCAGTTCTTCCTGATGCCGTCCCATGGCAGGATGGCTCCTGCCCTTTCCCTGTGCACTTCCTCTGTTCTGAATGACTAAGGCAGAAATACAGCACGGGTTTGGCTGGCTGAGCCCCTAGGGAAGTCAGCTGTAGAAGAGAAGTGGAGGAAGGTCCAGGTGAGTCCATCCCTGGGGGAGCTGGTGCAGGGTGAAAGGGTGAGCTCTTGGGCTGGTAGGGAAGCTGCGTGGGTGGAAAGATTTTTTTTTATGTGTGTGTCTCTTCAATCCTATCAGCGAGGCATCCAATTATGCCACTTATCTGAGGCCATAATTATTAAAATATCCCGAATTGTGATGCTAATAGCAAATTTGCCAAATGGAAATGAATTTTTAATATCATAATTTGCCTTTTCCTTTTTATCTTGATTCATTTTCTCTGTCGATGTCACTTCATTAAGGGCAAGTGAAACACAGAGAACCTTCATGCCCTTTCTGCTTAGGATATGTTTAGTTAGGTTTTAGAACGTCTTTGAGTTTTCCAGGACCTGCCTAAGGCATTATGCTGAGTGGGCCCGTGCTCATGTGTTCTGGGGACCTGGACCTCATGTCCAAGAATCACTTCTCCTTAGCAGAGAGGTCCGCTCCTGATGCAACTCTATGACGCCCTGCCATTTCATGTGATCTAAAAGAGACCCCACTATCCCTAGGTCAAACTAGTTGATAGTCTCTTGTAAAGTCATGTGGACAGCATGAGCCTGAAAGGCACCAGAGTGCTGTGTTCGGTTGCTCAGACTTGCAGCCCTTCCGTGTGTTTAGGAACACACTTTGGAAGTCTCAGATCCACAGACTCGTTCGTTCCTGTGTTTCACTGAGCCTAGGGGGAGCTGGAGCTGTGTGTCCCGAGGCAGATGTTGCTTCTCCACTGTAAAGTAGCCTGTCCACAGGTGTGTGTGTCAGCATTAAATGGAACTAGTCTGCATTGTGCCTTACATCGAGTCCAGGGAATAGGAGCTTGATGTCACACCACCCTGGAACTGTCAGTTGTCACTGTCAAGTTGACTAAGAGATGCACCCCTGGGTGTGACTGTGTGCTCGGCTGAGGAGGGAAGACCTATCCTGAATGAATCAGAAGGGGAAGAAGAGAAAGACAGTTGAGCAACAGCATCCATCTCTCTTTGCTTCCTGACTGTGGACCCAATGTGATCAGGTCTTCCCGCCAAGGTGGACTGTAACCTCTTAAAC
This sequence comes from Arvicola amphibius, assembly GCF_903992535.2. Lineage (NCBI taxonomy): Eukaryota > Metazoa > Chordata > Mammalia > Rodentia > Cricetidae > Arvicola > Arvicola amphibius. Next base: position 68,282,302 of record NC_052050.1, on the reverse strand, counting down.
TGTGAGCCAAACAAACCCTCCTCCATTAAGTTGCTTTGTCTGGTATTTAGTCACAGTCATAATTAGCTAGTATATACCTGACGTTTTATCTCTTGAAACCAACCATCCTCCCCTGAAGATGAGCGGCCTCCCAAAGGTGCATCAGGGACACAGCCTTTAAAGAGGGAGCCACCAGAGATTAATCAACAGCCCGAGAGTGGAGTGTAAAGGAAGGACAGAATTGGAGAGAACAGTTCTTGACCTGAGGAGCTGGATGCATGGTGCTGCCTCTCTGAGGTGGAGATAGTTGGGGAGGGACCATTTGGTCAAAGACCAGGACTTTGGATTTTGATGTTCTCTGTTTGCCGTGGCAGGTGAAGTTATTTCATAGGCAGACGGTCTGGGGGCTTGGAACCCGGAGGTGGGAATTTAGGAAACATTAATGTTTTGATATTGTTTATAGCTAGGAGACCAGAGTAGAATGTAGTTGAGGTACCGGGAAACTGGAGTTCTTTAAAGATGTATTCATGCTGGGGCTGGAGAGATGCTCAGTGCTTGAGAGCACTTGTTGCTCTTGCAGAGGGCTCAGCTTCATTCACTGCACCCACATCAAGTGGCTCACAGCCATCTGTAATTCTAGTTCCAGGTGACCCAGGCACTTGCACGGAAATACACATACCCTTCCATAAACGTAATGTAAAAATCATAAATAAATACTCAAGCTAACGGTCATCCTCATATCATCCATCCGTCCACCCGTGCATCATCTGTCAGTCCATCCACACATCATCGATCTGTCCACCCACCCACCCACCCACCCACCCATCATCTATTTAATTCATCCACCCACACACCATCCATCCACCCACCCACATTTCATCCATCCATCTCTCCATCCATCCATCCATCCATCCATCCATCCATCCATCCATCCACCTACACATCATCTATCCACCCACCCATCTGGTAAGATTCTTTTCCAATATCAGGACAAATTAATTTCTATCCTGTTTCTTTTCCCCACTGTATATTTTATGTCTGGATAAAGGAGGGAAGGTTTTCAGCACGGAGAGGGGGAGATTAATACAGAATGGCTCCAAAATTGGAAACAAACTGTGGTTCCCACTTGAGGCCCTTTTAGACTAAGCATCCAGGAGTTGATGTTGCCTGGGAATGTTCTTGTGAGCATGCGTGAAAAGGAAACACAGCCTCTAAGCTTCCAGGGTTCTAGAAATAGACTTTCATTTTTTTTTTAAAACAGTGAACAGTCGAGAAAAAGCTTTTAACATTTTAAATACCCTTTAACCACGGATATTTATTTCTGTGAACTGATTTACATATAATTAGAATACCTACAGGTTCTAAGTGGGGGGGGGGGGGGATACAACCTTTTTCTGAGCTATAGAAATCCAGTGTCGGAGGCTTTTCAGGGAATAGGGAATAATAAAACAGGAGAAAAATATCAGAGTTCAATTTCTTTTATAATTCACCAATATTTTCAAGGTTCCCAAATAGATTTCTTAAAAGTAGTTATGAGATGAGGTAGTTCTATATTTTCCATCTTTTTTTTTTCTAATTAAAGCTGAATTTGGAAAAGAAAAAGAAAGTGCCTTGCACCCTGAATGGTTCTTTATGTCCAAGATGCTGTAATGTGAATTTCCTAATGGTATAATATGATATCTGAGCCGCTAGGCAGGCTCCTGAACTGGGGAGTAGAAGCTGTTTCTTTGGTAATTATGCTTTGTTATTTTGTTTTTAATTGGAGAATTAAAAGATGTGGGGAAATACTTCCATGTTTGACCTTTCTAGGAAGACTTTGCTTAGTATGAGCCCAATGAGATTAGGGCCTCACCTAATGGGTGTTTTAGCTGCCCAGCTTCACCAGCACCTGAGTGGGACACACATGGGAGGCTATGCTGGTTTCAGCCATGGGTGCTCCAGACAGGTACTTGAGCAAAGGGCTCTATGAGGCAGGACTGGGCCCAACCAGATGGGCTGCCCTCCAGTTGGGCATTTTCATATCTAGAATGCAGAGGAGGAGAGGCACCATGGTCTCTTCTATTAGGTACCCCCAGTGTACCAAGTGTCCCTGAGTTCAGCACATCCAACCCTGGCTTTTGTTTCCAGGACAAGCTTTCTGGAAGAAGCTAGGCTCTACTGTAGTCACAGAAATGAAGGCTGCTTACATACCAGAGCAAGCCTGTATCCCGGTGGCTTCCAGTTCCAGAGAGGGGCAGGCTGAAATGGAATCCAGACACTGAGGAAGATGTTCCTAAAGGAAAGTCCTGAAAGAGATGTCTTACCTGTGTTTCTCTGATCTGTGGGGTAAGAGCAAAGACAATGATATTTCAAAGTACGCGGAGTTATTTGTGCACATGTGCTTGGAGGTTAGAGGACAACTTTGGATGTCCTATAGGTGCTTTCTGCCTTTTTTTTTTTTCTACAGACAAGGATCTTTCACTGGCCTGGAGCTTACCCAGAGGACTAGACTGACTGGCCAGCAAGCCCCAGGGATCTGTCTCTTCTCTTCTCAGAACTGGAACTATAAAGTCATACCTTCCTCTGCTCGTTCCCCACCCTCCCTTTAACATAGATTCTGGAGATTGAAGTCTGGTTCTTGTGATTGCAAGGCAATCATTTTACCAACGGAGTAATCCCCCAGCCTCCAGCTTTTTTTATTTCCTCTCTTCTTCTTCTTTTAACAGGAGAGAAAGGACCGATTGCTTCCTAAGTCACCATGGGATGTGGCTTAGGAGCCCCCGTGAAGCTTAATGCTTTTGTTAGGCTAAGTGACAGGGATTGCAGGACTTGGCTGTTAGAGCAGCAGAGTGAAACATTTTCCTTATTAGTACAACCCCTCTTCCAATGTCATCCCTGTACTCCATGGGGGGGCATTTAGACACTGGCATGGTTCTCTCTGGAAGGATACAACTTCAAAAAGAGCCTTATATTGCCTTGGTTGGGGCCACTGTTGGTTGATTTTTCTGTCCCACCAGCCAGCTCCCAAATAATCACACAGAGACTTCTTACTAATTATAAAAGCTTGGCCTATAGCTTAGACTTATTCCTGACTAGCTTTTATAACTTAAATTAACCCATATTTTTTATTAGTCTGTGTTCTACTATGTGGCCTTTACCTCTAACCCATTTTGTATGTCTGACTTGTCTGGTGTCTCCACCCTTCTTCTTCCCAGTGTTCTCTCTGCCCTGAAAATCTTGCCCAGCTATTGCCATTTATCTTTTTATTGAACCAGTCATATTGAGATTTCTTCACACAGTGTAAAGGAATATTTGACAATAGGCCAGCACAGACCCGCTTTGGGGATGGAAACTTTCTAAGTGATGATAATCAGCTTGGGGCTTGGAGTCAACTTCTCAGCTCTGGCCCTGGTGGACATGTGGACATGTGGGTGTGGTTCTATTTTCCATTTGCCAAGATATGTAGGAAATGAAATTGTTCTCACATTTTCATCAAGCACATGTGATCTTCAGTAGGAAGAGCAGCCTTCCCTATAACGTCATGTGGTGGGTCATGGCTCATCCACCTTTGGAGTGATTCATGGCTCTCTAAGGTAATAAAATACCTTGCTGAAATACAATGATCTGTCCAAGCAAATAAAAACCTGACAGAGTTACTGTATGGTGTTTTCTAGGGAGCTGTAACTATGATAGCTAGTTCAATGAGAACTAAGTGGGAAATCCAAATACTGGCCAAACTGCAAAGGAAAAATGAATCTCCACTGAGTAAGTTTATGCCAGGCAGTGCTCAGGGCTCATAAACTATATGGACTTTCAGTGTGAGGGGACTTGAGATGGACAAGCAGGCTGGCTTCTTGGCATGGGCACACCAGAGCTGCCAAACTCCCGGCCTCAGGTTCTCCACTATCTACATCCCCAGTGACCTAGTATCACACTCTTGGGTTCTCTCTCTCTCTCTCTCTCTCTCTCTCTCTCTCTCTCTCTCTCTCTCTCTCACAGCCTAGGCTGACCTTGAACTGCTAATCCCCTTGCCTCCATCTCCCAAGTATTGAAATTAGACATAGGCCACCAGGATCAGTTTAGACAACGTCCCTTACAGAAGCTTTTCATTTTGCTGAGGATATGAAATTTGTTTGGGAACAACAGAAACTAACAAAGAGTTAATGAGTTTAGGATAAACTAATAAAATTAAAACATAAGAGAGAGGAAACACAGGGACTCTCATCTTTGGATATGAACTTCTACCCCAAGTGTCCTCGTATTGGCATCTTTCTCTTAGGGCAGGGTGGAGACCCTCATCTGGGTCCTCTCATATCATTTTTAACAGATAGACATTGATCTATGTTCAGATCTTGCCAATGTCTGGGCGCGTTGCTTGTCCAGGGAAGTCTATGGGTGCAGTTTTTGTGTTGAGATGAAATCAACTTTCAGCTATAGATACAACCCCACCCTCGACTCCTGTTTGACAAATCTGGTCAACAGCCCCCTGGGATTTTTTTCAAAGCACTCTAGTCTTGTGCCCCACACATGCACACATCTCCCACAACTTCTCTTCAGGCTGAGCACCCCAGCTTCACTAAGAAACAAAGTTTGGCTTGTCTCCCTGACCTTCCGTGTGGCCTCCTAGCTTCTCATTGTCCAAGGCCTGAAGGTGAGGTCCTTGCTGTTACATTCACCTGGTAGTCAGGTGAATTCACAAATGCTCCACCAGCTCGAAACTGGCAGAAGATGGCTTCTGGCTTAAGCAGTCTCATTCTTTGCTGGGTGTGGAGGCACAGATCTGTCTATAATCTCAGCACTGGAGAAGCTGAGGCAGAAGCATCTCAAGTTCAAGTTAACCTAGCAAGCTCTTGCCACAAAACAAAGCCCATAGAACAAACAAAACAAAACAAAACACAAAAAATCCCTCCAACTCCTCTCTCTCTCACGATGATATCACTAGAAAATACTCCTTTCTATATCATCCAACTATGACAGAAAGGTTGCTATGGTTACAAAAGCATGTTGGTAGCCTGTACACACAAAGCACACTTTGCTTATGTATTCAACACAAAAGTCATGTTCTTCTCCCAAATCAAGAGTCTGTTGGTCCCCAAGGCAGGGACAGGCAGATGTCTGTGAGTTGGAGCCAACCTGATTTACAAGAGCTAGTTTCGGGACAGCTAGAGCTGTTACACAGAGAAATTTTGTCACAAAACAAACAAACAAAAAAAAAAAAACCCAGAAAAAATGTGTCTGCTGGTTGACTGACAGAAGTTTGAGTGGCCCTGTGAGAAGTTACCTGCAAAGAAAGGCTCGCTGACCTCTTTAAGATTGTATTTTTAAAGACTTACTTTTATTATTTTGCAAGTGCGTGCGTGTGTGTGTGTGTGTGTTTGTGTGTGTGTGTGTGTATTCCCCACATGTGTGTACCTGTGAGGGCCAGAAGTGGGCAGTGGATTTTCTGGAAAGAGTTATAGATGATTGTGAGCCTCATGTGAGTGCTGAGAACCAAACTTGGGACCTCTGGAAGAGCAAGAAATGTTCTTAACCCCTGAGATACATCTCTCCAGCCCCCAAAAAATTACCTTTAAATAGTTTACAATTCATAAATAGTTATAAAACCCCGGGTCTCTTCCTTCACGAAGCTGCTGTCAATGAAAGTATCGTACACAACCAGAATGCATTCTGTCAGAAGCAGGAAACTGGTAGCAGGGTAAGGCTTCTAAAATATTTTTAGGCTTTATTTGAATTTTACAAGGGTTTTTTTTGTTTACCCCCCCCTTTTCGAGACAGGGTTTCTCTGTGTACCCTGGTTGTCCTAGAACTAGCTCTTGTAGAACAGGCTGATCTCCAGCTCACAGAGATCCACCTGCCTCTGCCTCATGAGTGCTGGGATTAAAGGCGTGCACCGCCACTGTCCATTGGTTTGTTTACTTTTTATTGTAGTGAATATTGACCTCAGGACCTCCCACATGTTAGGGGAAGTACTCGTCAATGGTCTTCATCCCCAGCCTTCTTGTTACTTCTTTTGAAACATGGTCTCACAAAGTTACCCAGGTAAGCCTTGAACTTGTGATCCTTTTATGTCAGCCTCTCAAGTAAGCTAGGATTATAGGCCTGTGACATCAGGCATGGCTCCAAAGATTTATAATATGCATCCTCTATGTGTATATCTCTGTGTGTATATACATAATGCATAGATGTCACCCCATTCTCTGTGTATATCTCTATGTGTATATACATACATTCTCTGTGTATATCTCTATGTGTATATACATACATGCATAGATGTCACCCCATTTGCAGCGCAGAGCTCTATCACCAACATGGTAGCTCCCATGCCAATCACTTGCCTCTCCAACCCCAGTGTCTGACAAACACTCTCATTTTGCTACGGTCTAAATGCCTGTGATTGACCTTTTACACAGTGGAATGCCAATGCAATAGATACCTTCTGCTTGCATGGTCTCATGAGCTTAAATTATTGGACAGTTTCTATTTGAAACTTGAACAATGCGTCAAAGGCTCCTCAGTGCATACAGTTAAATAAGTAAACCATTGACTGACGGATAGAAGAATGAATTGTGCGCATGGCCAGCATGTGGATTGGCCCCCAGGAAGCTCTCAACCACCTCCCAGCATCTGAGCTGACCCAGTGGACTCTAGGGCTGTGAATGAGACACATCTGACTTCCTGATCTTTTTCTTCTAACCACCTGTGTGCTGTTTAACACTGACCGGAGGCTGGCGAGACGGCTCAGCGAGCAAAGGTGATCACTGCCAAGACTGATCTCTGGGACCCACAGAGTGGAGAGAACTGAATCCCACAAGTTGTCCTCTGACCTTCACGTGGGTGCCACGGCACATGTGCCCCCCCCCCTGTAAATATGCATTTAAAAAATAAACACCAGTGTGTTGTCCTAGCATCTTCAAATGGCAGGAATGAAGACCAGGAGGGTCTAATCTTGTCCAAGTATAGACTGTCTTCAGGGAAGCATTTTAGTGGTGGCAATGGGGTGTCACATTTCCGACTTCCTTCTGCATTTGCCTTCAAGGGGAGGAAGGCCGTGAGAATTTCAGTTCCATTCAATTCCTGTTAACTCACAGGTGATTAATCCCAGAGTGAAAATATCCACTACATTTTGGTAAATATTAATGTTTTTATTGAGCACTTCAGCTGTAGATGGGAAAAGAAGATGTATAAAATTGATAATTAGCCGGGCGGTGGTGGCGCACGCCTTTAATCCCAGCACTCGGGAGGCAGAGGCAGGCGGATCTCTGAGTTCAAGACCAGCCTGGTCTACAAGAGCTAGTTCCAGGACAGGCTCTAGAAACTACAGGGAAACCCTGTCTCGAAAAAAAAAAAAAACAAAAAAAATTGATAATTAGATAGAAAAGATTGGAGTCTCACATTTAGAAATGGAAATGATCTTATCTGTTTCTCTGTTTATGACACTATTCTAGGCAGAGCGTTTGAACCTTGCTTTCTACACCCCTTCAGTGATCTAGGAAGCTTCATGCAATGGGACATTTCTCTTCATCTTTCTCCTTCCTCTCTTTCTCAATGGGGTCTCATGTATTCCGTGCTGACCTTGAACTTTCTATGTGGATGAGGATAGTCTTAGACTATAGACCTTAATATCTGTCCTCCACCTCCTGAGCACTAGCATTACAGGCAAGCCTCACCACACCCCATTTGTGCCCTGCTGCAGAGAGAGCCCCGAGAGTCCTACATGATGGCAAATATCCTAGAAACTGAGCTTCATCCCCAGCCCAGAAAACAGAAATTTCTAAAAACCAACCCTCAAGGAGTATAAATTTATTGGCTGCGCATCAGCTAATTAGTGGCAGAGTTTAAACAAAGTAAACTCTTTATTGATTGCACTTGTAATCAAACACACACGGATATGGTTGGATACTGGTAACTAATTCCTTTAATTAAACAGACATTAATTGAATGCTTACTTTGTACTTCTCTGATAGGCATTCAAGAATTATTTGGTGAATAAATATTGAATGGATGGATGAATGGGCAGATGGATGGATGAATGAATAAGGGAACAAATTTAAGTTGAAAAAACTGTGACCAGATGTTTTGGACTCGTAAGCAAACCTATAAGGATAAGACAAAAATCCACAAAGAATCTGTTCTAGTTTCTTAAATATAAAATGATCTTTATGACTAAGAACTTTGTATATTCTTCGAGCCAAATTTAGAAATGAGCGTTGAATACTGTAGGCTGGGTATTATATAGCTCTTGGAAACCGTGCTTGGTATAATGCTCCATGTTTTGACCAACTATAGATAACTCCTCTCTGAAACATACTTTTAACAGGAGAAAACAGCAGTATTACCTCCCTCACGAGTACTACCAGCCTACCGAATGGCAATGCTCACGTTAGCATTAATATGCACGATGATGTTAATTCTGACATGACTTTAGCGACTCCCTTTCAACGTCCTTATTGAATCCCAGGCTCTGTTTCACACACATGTCACAGCATGGCATCATTTCGTTCTCACTACCACCCTGAGAGTTATCACATGTCTTTAAAGATGGGGAAACTGTGGCTTGGGAGCTTCCATAGTTTACCCAAGGTCATGATGATGACAAGTGACAAAATCAGCATGAGCACAGGGACTTAGCTTCTTGGAAGCATACATAACTGGTTTTATTCTCCAAAGGTTTGCGTTCTAATCTTTCCAAAATAGTGTACATGATCATATGCAAATGAAGATGAAGACACTGAGTAGACGTGACACGTAGGCTCAGAGAAAAGGTGATGGCCTCAGGAAGCAACGAGTCATTCACTTCGGTGCTAGTTTAGAGTTACCCAGTGACTCAAGCTGAGGAGACAGGGAAGGGCAGGACCATGTAAATCCCAGGCTGGGCTATCAGAGAACCCAGCCTGGCCCCACACTCAGGGCAAGCACCATGCTTTGGCCACACCTATGGCGTTTTCATGTAACCTTTAGAATGCAGAGAGCCAGTGTCCAGTAGGAAGATAGCAGTGGAGCCTGCCTCTGTCTTGGCGCTGGTGGCAGGGTCATGCCCCTTGAATCTTAACTGAGATATCAGTTTATACAGAAGAGCTGCCTGGTTCCCACAGACAGGTTCAGCATCTCTTGCTGAATGCTCCCAAGATGCCCCATACTTTTACATTCCAAGGTGGTGCTTCTGAACCTACTCGCTTGACTGGGAATTTGAGAAACACACAGAACCGTGTGGCTCAGCACTTTGTCCCCAGCTCTAAAAGAAGGCTTTGAACACAGTGACCATTCATACGTCATCATCAAATATTTGGAATGTTGTCTCAGCTGAGAGCAAAAAAACAGTCTTGGGACACTATGACAAGCATCAAGGCAACCTAGAGTTTCTCACTGTTTGAATTTGGTCATGTTATAAATGCAAGGTCTTGTATCCCTTCCCTCAGATCCCAACTCTTTCCTTTTGTCAATTACCCATCTTTCTATTCCTCATTAGCCTTTTGTTTCTTCATTTATTTCTTTCCTTCCACTCTTTCATGTGTCTCTTTAGTTTAGTTTTGTCTTTGCCTCTGAAATGTGTGTGTGTATGTGTGTGTGTGTGTGTCTGTCTGTTCATGTGCATGCATGCATTCTTGCCATATACAAAGTTAGAGGATGATATCAAGCTGTCTTCCTCAATTACATCTCTACCATATATATTTTTAAATTTTTATTTATTTATTTATTTTTGTGTATGAATGTTTTGTTTGCATGTAAGTGTACCATGTGATGTCATACCTATAGAGACCAGAAGAGGGCACCAGATCCCCTGAAATTGGAGTTAGAGGTAGTTTGAACCACCATATGGGTGCTGGGAACTGAATATAGATGTTCTCTGTAAGAGCAGCAAGTGGTCTTAACATCTGAGTTATCTCTTCAGCCCATTTACCTTATTTTTGTCAGGCAAAGACTTATTGAATTTCGCCATTTCAGCTATACAGACTGGCATGTAAGCCCCCAGGATCTACCCATGTCCACCTCTTAGCCCTGGAATTACAGGCATACAGTACAATGCCTGACTTATATAGAAATTCATTTTATAGGGAAAATACATGTTAGTATCTTGAAGAATTTAAAGAGGAAAAAAGATAGTTTTTTCAAAATTTTTATTTCTATTATTATTGCAATTGTGTGTATGTGTGTATGCATGTGTTGATGTGTGCACATGAATACTTTGTCCATGGAGGCCAGAAGAGGGCATCAGAGCACCTGAGACTGGAGTTACAGGTGATTGTCAGCTGTATGATGTAGGTGCAAGAGCAGCAAGAACTTTTAACTGCTGAGACATCTCTTTAGCCCCCTACAGCCATTCTTAATTGCTGAGGGGCAGCTCCCAGAAGAGGATAAAGCTAATGTTTAACTTGCAAACCATCTGAAGAAAATATTAGGAGGGGATACAAAACAAGCACAGAAATAAAAAACATATTTAAAAACTTCCTATGAGTGAACACATGTGATAATTGTCATTCTGTGTCTTAGTTACCTCACTCAAAATAATGTTTTCTAGCTCCATCCATTTTCCTGCAAAATTCAAGATGTCAGTTTTTTCTGCTGTGTAGTACTCCATCGTGCAAATGTACCACATTTTCCTTATCCATTCTTTGGTCGAGGGGCATCTAGGTTGTTTCCAGGTTCTTAAACATAAATCAAAGAAAACCAGCCTACAAACCACAATCCCAGAGAATTTAGACAACAATGAGGACACTAAGAGAGATTTATGTATATCTAATCTACATGGAAAGTAGAAAAAAGACAACATCTCCCGAGTAAATTGGGAGCATGGGGACCTTGGGGGAGGGTAGAAGGAGGAGGGGAGAGACAAAGAGGGGAGCAGACAAAAATGTAGAGCTCAATAAAAATCAATAAAAAAGAAAATAGAAAATATAAAAAGGCAGAAATAAATGTTAATAAAGGAGGAGCTATAATCATTATAAGTTACATTACATTCATTAATAAAGCCACAATGGCCCCTATATGAATCAATTTTGTTTTGATATCCAGCAGTATGTTTACAGGATATGTATTAGAAATTAGGGGCTATGGAAAAGACAGGAAAGCAGCTACCAATTAACAAGCCATGAAACATAGAAATTTTAACATTAAAGAAGTAGTAATTTAAGACACAGAATAGTGGAAGGGGAAATAAAGACATTATATATTGGCAAAATAGGTAATAGATCAAGAAATATAATGACCCTGAGCATTCATGTCCTTACAACATAACATAAAAGTAAATAAAGTAATGGTTATAGATCAGGATGAGAAATAAAAAATATAAAATGTTAATACACACCCAATGCATTTACCTTAATTATTCTAGTGTTAATAAAAACTTGGGAGCCAGATATGGGCTTAAAAACCTGGTTGATCAGAGAAGTGTGCAGAGAAACAACCAGTGACCTCCTCTTTCTCATCTTCCTTGATCTGGGTCCATGAATTTTAAGCTCTCCCTACTACTTCCTGTGTCTCCCTATATAATCCTGTATTCTCCAAAACCTCTATGTCTAATTCTGGTCAGCTAGTAGTTAGCTCTTTCCTCTGATTTAAGGTAAACTTTATTGTCAGTCTCAAGAGTGTCAGACTGTGATCAAAATATCCACAACATTTCCCCCTTTTTGTCTAAATAAAAGGGAAGGTTTTAATTTTAACATAGTAAAACTATATATAATAAGAACAATTAACATGTAAGAATTACATTCACAGTGTCCAGTCCATTTGCATTTGGCAAATTCAAGAAAATATTTCATTATCTATCCTATCCTGGTGAGTTCAAAGTTTTGTACCCAATTCACCTTCTATCCTAACTTATATTATCAGCTTAAAACTACCCTTTTAGACCTCAAAACATGTTCTTAGATAAACAACTTAAGCTTTTATGTCTCCCAACCTTATATACTTTATACCTCTTTTGTGAGTTTCTTTTCTGAATTTGGTAAGGATGAAAACTGTAACTATCTAATCTTCAATCCCATCAGAGACCTGAGAAGGATATAACTTATCTAAAAAAAATAGGAAGTGTAGAGCAAACAACTTCTAAAACTATAGAAATGACAGAGATATATGGCTTCCTAGACAGTCATCCATGATTCCTCTGCAACACCTGGGCATTCATTTTTGGCCTATAGGCCTAGAATATCTGACAGGAATTTTAAATGACTGTCCTAATTTGTTTTGGTAAAGCTTGACAGTTGCTTTCTTTTGTGTCTTGCTTGTCCACCTTGGACAGCATATTGTCAGATGTTGAGACAAGGGTAGTTTCTTGCCCAGTGACTAACTTTGCCACAGTGAAAGGAAAATCCATATGGAGGTTCTTTGATATCCAACATCTTTTGTGAAGTAAATTGGTGCTGCCAGGAGATTTGTCTCACTGTCGTGAAGTCTTATGCTATTAAGACACCTTAAATGCAATATTCTATATGTCTCTGAAGTGTTTGAAAACCATCTGTCTATCTAAAATATATGTTTGACCTTGAAAACATACCTAACATGGCCACAAATTTGATTGTTGGGTGACTAACTACTAACCTGTATTTATTAATTATCCTAAAGGGTTTGTAATGCTAACCTTTGAGGACTAGAAATTTACATTACGTTGTTAAATGAGCTGCATAGGTACAATACCTTAGACAAGATCAGAAACATATACAGTATAACAAAAATAATTTTAAACTTGCATCAATATACAAAAATCCATACCAGTATAAAGTATTTAAGACTAGTAGTCATTTTTTTTAGTTTAAAAGTAGATTCAATAATTTCCCCTTTTATTCTGTCATTCCTATACCCCCCTTTTTCTTTTCAGAATAAGATGACTGAATCTAATCTCCTTTGCTTAGCTTATTCCCTGACTATAACCAATAACAACTTGCAACCAACCTCCCTAAATGATGACAAACATCCATAATTCACCAAATGACTAAAAGCCATTCATCTCACCTCTTGGGAATGTTGGTATCATGTTCTTAAAATTACTTTCTGTTGTTTGGGAGTGATGGCATCTTTGGGGACCCTGAGAAAATCGAGATAATGGTCAGCTCCTGAGAGATCTAGCTGTTGTTCAGGTGTGGTTGGAAAGTGCAGGACTTTTCTAAAGTACTGACTGTAGTAGTCTACGAGGCTGGACCATCTTAGATAACTACTTTGAAGTTATCCTGAGCTGTTTGTAGTCCAAAGCTAATCTTTGGGTGCTGTTTGTCAGCTTAGTGGCATTACCACAATCCAGATGGATTCATCATTATGGGGCTCCATCATCTTAGAGATCTCAAAGGTCATTGCTGGAAATGGTCATGGGTCAATGCAGAAACTTAAATATTTTAAATGTCATATGCAACAGATCTGTGAGAGGTTAAAGGACCACAATTTGTTAAGTATGTCTTGGCTATAGTACTTAATTTCTAGTTACCTGCTTCAGATTGAAACCCAAAATCACATATAAAAACCTAGATTAATCATATTTCTAGAATTAGTTAGTGCTCTATTTGACCATTAATATCATGACAGAATATATATACATATATATACATACATACACACACATATATATCTTATAAATTTTGAGATAATGTCTATACCTTAAGAAAATTTTTTTAAAGAGTCAAAATAAAACCGAAGGATTGTGGGATTGGTGGCAGTAGAACAGTCTGTTAGTTTTTGTTTTCTTCTATATCATACCAGGTAGCTCCTCTAACATGAAACAGAGATTTTCGATTTTCCTTTAATGGGTATGCTTGGAGGAGAGAGCCATGCTACAACTCCAAAGTTAGCTTTAGTTTTAAATTGAATTGGGACTATGAAAAGACCATTTGCTTTATGTCTGTATAGGAAAATAGAAACATATATTTGGAAAGGTTTATGAAATTTTATCCTGTTGGAAATGTGCCGCACCATTAGGTCTTTTTCTTGGGACATTTTCTCTCGATTATTCATCCTTCTTCTTCTTCTTCTTCTTCTTCTTCTTCTTCTTCTTCTTCTTCTTCTTCTTCTTCTTCTTCTTCTTCTTCTTCTTCTTCCTCCTCCTCCTCCTCCTCCTCCTCCTCCTCCTCCTCCTCCTCCTCATTTGTCCAGTGGTCTTCAGATTACTTAGTTGGATGCTTTTATTATCCTGGAAAGACAAAAAACAATACCAGCCCCAACCCTAACTTTGAGAACTTTCCCTTTTTGGCAGGTTATATTTTATCAAATACAAGGCATTTGTTAGTTTTATAAGTTAGTTTAGATTTAATGCCCATGCTCTTTGATGATCTAGTGCCTCTCCTAATTAAGAGGTCTTTCTTGTTCAGATCTAATCTTTATCAATCGTAATGATACCCATAGCTTTTCTTCTCCTGTGTGCAAAAAGTTAAAACCTCTTCCCAGTGCAACATATATCCTGGTTACCATTCTGAGGCCAACATATCTTTGAAGTATATAGGCCAATTTAATTCAGCAGTTTTTTTCTACTATCCAGTGTCTCTCCACAGTTGTTGTTCCTTTCTCATTAGCATTTAAAAAATCAAAGTTAATAGAGCGTTGTGTGAGCTATCTCTGGGAGGGGTGGTCTTTCTTAACCCTTTCTGTTTATTAAGCATATCTTAATGTGGTATACCTTTAATATGCTTTATATTGCAATATGCAATAAAGATGTTTCATATTACCACAGACATATGCTGGAGCATTGTCAGTCTTAATTTGTACAAGTATTCTCATAATGGTCATAACTTCTAATTAATGTGTAATTATAGACTCAGTCTTTAAAGAACTCAAAGCAGTTTTCCATTGAAATCCTGAATATGTATCTATAATATAATGAACATAGTTCAATTTTCCAAGCTCCACAAAATAAAACACATTCACTTGCCAAACTTCATTTCTTTGAGTACCTTTTCGGTTGCTTCCTACAGGTAATGGAATTTGGTTATACAAAGAACGAGTAGCACATTTCTTTATAATTTCCTTGGCTTGTTGTCAAGTGATTGTTGTCAAAAGAAAAATTGCTTTTCAAATCTTTGCTATTAACACAGTGTTTCTCATGAAACTTCTAGCACTTTTACTACTAGCAGCTGATTAATTTCATTGTTACCTTGTGCTAAAGGGCCTGGTATGTATACCCTTATGGGATCTGATATGTGTTACATGCAAAGAATGATGTCTATCTCTGATTATTTATTGTAACTAAATAAATAGCAAAGTTAATTCTGAATCATCTGGAATATGTTCAGTGGTTTCAATATATAAAACAACTGTTTCTGCATATTGAGAGTCAGTAACTATATTATAATACCATGAGAATAGCATATAATTCTGAATTTTGAACAGAATCTTCATGGCTTTGAGCCACTTAACTTTCTCAACTTATAACATTCTTTTCTGATTCATTTGCATCAGTATAGAATGTAGGTGCTCCAAAAATTGGTGTTTCTTGTACAATGTGAGGAAGGACCTAGTTAGTTCTTTATATAAACTAAAGTCTCTTGCTTTTGGGATATTTGTTGCTAATCTCTCCCGATTTACACTTTCCATGGTTGAATTTTTTTTGTAAACCTATCTTATATCTTAGAATCTCCTCTTTGTATTTTGTACAGGAGCAATTTGTAATTACCCAAAAGGCAAAATTTTCTTTACTTCTTCAAACATGTTTTCTAAGGTATCTGCATCTGAATTGGCATGCTGGCCTTTAGTGAGAATCTGTTTGTTGGACATTGCCATACCTCTAGCCTACTTTGTGGTTCTGGGACCCTAGTTTCCTCTCTTCACCATGTTTTCTATTGTAACTGAGGACCAGCTTCCAATATTGCTGTAGCTAAATCTTTCAAGTCTTGTGGGATAATCCTGTTCCAAGCTGCCCATTAATTTAACATCTGCTTCACAAAGGGTGAATACACACCATATGAGATGACTGCTTCCTTATGTCTCTTCAAATCTAACACTTTTACAGGATCCTAGTTGACTTCTGCATAACCTTTGGGATGCCTGTCATCTGGGGTTTGTTCTTGTATGGTAACTGGATAAGGTTAATTTTCTAATAACCTTGGGCCACTCCTCTTCAGTTTAATAACACAATGGTGCAGTAGGTTTTGCTCTAAATTCCTCTGTCTGTGTATGATTTTTTTTTTTTTTTTAGTTTCATTAGCAGGTCTTTCTACGGATCGTATTTTATCAGTCAATTTTTCATATTTGGTACTGTTATCAAACCACTTTTTAAAGGCTAAAACATAAATTACCAAACTGATAAGAATTCAAATCAATATTATATCAATCACAGCTAAGTTGGTGATCCCTTCATTTAATTTTTTGATTTTTAAACCGTCCACTGTGGAGCCCGACAGAAACTTCACCCCCTGCGTCGTAATGTTCCCCATTCTTAACGTGGGAAAAACGAATTCCCCATTGGAGAACTCCCAGGTGTCTCACCAGATCTGCTGACAGGGCAGTGAAACTGAAGCTGGGCAGAGCCGGCCAGCTGTGAAGGTGGCACTGAGCTGTGGGCTGGGACCTTGTCCAGGCAGCTGCACTCGCTCCCCTGGATCCAGGCCCTTGTGCCAGTCCATGAAGGACATGTCTGGGAAGGGAGTTGCTGGTGTTCCAGGAAGTTGGGATAGCTCCACTTGGCCCAGGTGCTTGTTCCAGGCCATGCTGGGAGGGGTAGTGAGAGGCCTGAGAAGCGAACCCAAGAGGAAAATGGGCAGAAGCCCGTGTGTCTAGAACACAGCATGGGAGGGCACCGGGGCATCTGAATGACGGGACCATCAATGAACAGCTGACTCAGGCAGCTGCAGAGCTGTGACTGCAACTGCAGCATTTGGGGTTAGGGTACACAGCCTGGGATGCAGCTGTTGCAGGGAGATTGCAACAGGAAAAACACCTGGTGGGCAAAGCTAGTCACTTGCAGGTGGCACAGAAGAATGGCAGTTTAAAAGCTGCTGCACAATCTCTCCATGCTTTGGTTGGCAAATAATGTGTTTACCTTAATTATCCTAGTATTAATAAACATTTGGGAGCCAGATATGAGGGTAAAAGCCTGATTGATAGGAGAAGCAGTGGAGAAGCAACCACTGACTGACTCTCTCTCTCTCTCTCTCTCTCTCTCTCTCTCTCTCTCTCTCTCTCTCTCTCTCTCTCCTTCCTGGATCCAAAAGAGTCTATAAATCTTTCTAAGCCCTCCTTCCTACTACTTCTTGTGTCTTTCTATATGTCCTGCATCCTCTAAAACCTCTATGGCTAATTCTGGTCAGCTAGTAGCTAGCTCTGCCCTCTGATTCAAGATAAACTTTATTATCAGTTGGAAGTGTCAGAGTGTGATCAAAATACCCCACAACCCTCTTACAAATTAGTGACTTAGTGGGGCCTCTAAGACTGTGACCTCTGCACCCAGGAAGCAGAGGCAGGAGATCAGGAGTTCATAGCAAATCCTTGGCTAGATTTGTTTGAGACTGGTCTGGGCTACAGGCAGAAATAAGTAAACACAGATGATTACAGTAATATAATTTACCAGTCCCTAGCTATCCAAGAAACAAAATACACTTCACAGACATGCAACAGCCCATCAAATTGCTGCACACTCGGCCAAGTGTCTTGGTGTATCTTCTGTTGCTATAACAGGTTATCACAGGTCTCTATGATGGACAAATTGACTTGGCTCACAATTATAACAGAGTGGTTCCAGTATCTGGTGAAGACTTTCCTGCTGCACAGTAACATGGCAGAGGATGTGACACAGCGTGGGAGAGATAGAGAGACATCAGTGCTCACCCTTAGAGCAGGTGCTCATGTCTCTGATCACTGACCCCATCTGAAGATAATTCCTCCATCATTTGTGGTCCATGATCTGCCACCTCTTGAAGGTATTAGCCCTTAATGCTGTTCCAATGACTTGCTTACAGTTGAGAGGTTTAGTCCATTGTAGACATGGCAGGAAGCATGATGACATGTCAGCAGATATGATGATGGAGAAGTAGCTTGAGAGCTCTATGTTCTGATCCAGAGGCCAACAGGGAGAGAGAGACAGAGACAGAGAGGAGAGAGAGAGAGAGAGAGAGAGAGAGAGAGAGAGAGAGAGAGAGAGAGAGAGAGAGAGAGAGAGAGAGAGAGACCGAGACCACTATAGCTGGCTTGGGCTTCTGAAACCCCAAAGCCTATTCCCACTGACATACTTCATCCAACAAGGCCACATCTACTCCAACAAGGCCACATCTACTCCAACAATGCCACACCTCCTAATAGTGCCACTCCCTGGTGACCAAGTTTTCAAATCTATGAGCCTCTGGGGGCCATTCTTATTTAAACTACTATATTATGTATGTCTGTGCTGGGTTTGTGCAGGGCAAAGGAAGTTATCAGATCTCCTGAAGTTGGAGTTATAGGTAGTTGTGAGCCACCTGATATGCATGCTGGGAACTGACCTGGGTCCTCCACAAGAGCAGCAAGTGCTTTTAACTATTGAGCCATCGCTCCAGTCCCTGACAATGGCAAATTTTAATGGGAATTTTAGAGGGGATAAATATCCAAATTATCGTAGCCTTCAAAGCAGCCTTACTAAAAACTTAAAAATCTACAAATTTAAAAGAATTAACATCTTTCATGCAGTATTTCTGACCATGATGCAATTAAATTTTAGATCTATGTCTAGACTTTCACAAACCCTACCAAATGGCACTGAGCTATAAAAGAAATCAAGGAGAAGTCACTAGATACTTAGAAGAGACAGACAGTGACATGTGTCAACTTTTATGGATCATGTCCAAAGCAGTACTCAGAAGTAAATTTATAGCTTTGCATACACCTATTTATTAAGAAATAATGACAGCAAGAGGGTTAATATTTCAACTTACAAAGTTCAAAGAAACAGATTAAGTCCAGATAAGTAGGTAGAAAAGATATGAATAAGAATATAGGCAGGAATGTATGAATCCAGAGGACAAACATAATAGGAAGTTAACAATTCCGAGAGTGTCCTTTAGAAAGATTAATTATATCCATTGCTTTGCTGCTGCTGTGATGGGGCACCCCAACAATAAAGCATCATCTGTGAGGAAGGGTTAGGCTGTGTAAAGTTCCAGGGGAGACAGAGTCCATCATGGTGGGGAAGGCATGGCAGCTGACACCTGAGGCTGGCTGTTTCATTGGTGAACAGGAAGCAGAAAAAGACAAAATAAGTGGGGCCAGGCTCTAGGACTTCAAAGGCCACCCCCAGTGATGTACTTCCTTCAACAAACATATACTTCCTCAAGGGTCCAAGACCTCCCAAGTCACACAAGCTGGGGCCAAGTGTTCACACACATGAGCCTACAGGGGGGCATTTGAAATTCAAACCACAACACTAATCAAATTAGATAAGACTGATGGGAGAGGAAGAAATACAAGTAAGACAGAAGCCAAAAGTGTGTAAGAGAAAAACGCCGGAAACTGTGGGTCATGGCCTTGTGCAAAAGGTCACATTATTGAAGGTGAGGGTTGCAAAGAATTTGACAACAGCAAAGGTCTCTCAACAATGCAAGCATGCAATGAATGCAAGGCATTTTGGGCAGAGTTATCTCATGTTGCATGGTGTGTGTATGTGTGTGTGTGCATGTGTGTGTGTGCATGTGTGTGTGTGTGTTTTGAGACAATTGTTTTAAAATAAATTTCTCTAGATTTATTGTCAATGAATATTTGATTGGTATGGCTATTTTATACATCTAGCACACCCAGAGTCTTGTAAATGATCAGGTTTTAATTGGGAAGATCCTTCACGATGAAGTCCTTGCTTGCAAGCATGCGAGTCTGAGTTTGGATCCCCAGAGTCAAATGGGCGGATTCTGGAGACTTGCTAGCCATTACAGTCTAGCCCAAATGGCAAGATTCAGGTTTGGTGAGAAACTGTGTCTCAAAATCTAAGATGGAGGGGCTGGAGAGAGGGCTCATCAGTTCAGAGTGCTTGCAGTTACTACGAAGGACTGGCATTCCATTTCCAGGATCCATGTCAGGGGGCTCGCACCACCTGTAGCCTGAGCCCCTCCCAGCTGACCTCCTCTTCTAGCTTCTGTGGTTATCTACACATCGCACATATATACTCACAGTCCCCTCTCTTCCCTGCCCCCTGCTCCTCTCTCTCTCTCTCTCTCTCATACACACACACAAATTAAAAAAACAACAACAACAAAATCTGCAAAAACGAGTGGAGAAAAAAATTGAGCAAGACACTCAATATTGACCTCTCATCTCTACCAGCACACCTGTACACACGTGTGCATACACCCATGTGGACACTTACATATGCTACACAGTTCCTCGGGTGAAAGCCCATCCTGGTTGTAAGTGGGAAAAATTTAAGAACCCTTGACCTAGAGAAAACTCTAGAAATACATAAAGGCTGAAGGTGGTCCAAGACCTTGGTAGAACTAGGAGTCTTAATAAAATGGAAAGGGAATTATATTTTCAAAAAAGGCCATAGCATTGTATTGTGGGAACTGTGTTTACAATGTAATCAAAAAGCAAATAGTCATACCCCCTAAAACACTGCATGGAAGAACAGAAGTCAAGAGAAAACTATTACATCATTTTGTCTGGAAAGTGTAATCCTGGTTCCCAAACTGAATTCAGGTAGTTTGGGTGGGAGCTCACTTTGGTTTTACTATAACATGGTATATTATTTTGCTCTTGCTGTGATAAAAAAATTCCATGATCAAAAGCAACTTAAGGAAGAAAGGGTTTAAAAGGGTTTGTTCTGGCTTACAACTCCGGAGGGCTAGAGCTGATCATGGTACGACAGCGGGAGTGGGAAGTAGAGAGATGAGTTTCATCCACAGCTCCTGACCTCGGTGCCATCTCGCTAGTTCCTGACCTCCGCGCCGTCTTGCTAGCTCCTGTTAGCTAGTTTTCATCACGATTTCAAGCTGAATTCTTACAATTCAGAGTGAAATAAGAGAAATATGTGTACTACTGCTTCTCTTTTTGCTGTGACAAAATCCTTGGCAGAAGTTCTTTAAGGAAAGAAAGCTGGAGGGCACGGTCTATCCTGACAGGGAAGTCAGGACAGCGGGGTCACACTGTAGCCACAGTCAGCTCCAGCTCTCCTTTTTTTCTTTTCTTTTCCTTTTTTTTGTCTTTTGGTTTTTTTTTTTTTTGTTTTTTGTTTTTGTTTTTCGAGACAAGGTTTCTCTGTAGCTTTGGAGCCTGTCCTGGAACTAGCTCTTGTAGACCAGGCTGGCATCGAACTCACAGAGATCCGCCTGCCTCTGCCTCCCGAGTGCTGGGATTAAAGGTGTGCGCCACCACCGCCCGGCTTCCAGCTCTTCTTTTATTCAGTGCAGGATCCTAGCCCATGAAATGATGTTATCACCTTCATCATCTGCCTTCCTCAGTGAACCTTTCTGGAGATGCCCTCATAGACACATTTATAGGTGTTTCCCTAGTGTTCTGAATCCCACCAGGTTAACTATTGCTACTTGGTACCCAGGGCATTTCTGCAGGAGCAGAGGGAGTATAGGCTATTGTGAGCAGATGGGTGGGGGGCGCCACGCCCTCTGGCACTATGGAAGGGTTGGTCTGCTGGTTAAGATACACACATATCAAGTGTATCAGTCACCCACAGCCAGGCATAAGATCTTGTTGGTTTTGCTGCTCCATGGCTTCCACAGTGCTTACATGGTTGTTTGTGTTCCTAAAGACCACATGCCTGCATTCAAACACTCAGTCTTGACAGCACAGCTGAAAATATTCTTGTAGCAACATTTATAAAGGAGTTTCAGGAAGCCCAGGCAGCTCTCTTCAGTAGAATGAGTAAGAAAATATAACCTAAGCATCCATTTTATGTTTTTATAATTATTTATTGTGGTGTATGTATGTTCATTCTACCACATATGTGTGGTCATCAGAGAGCAATTTCCAGAAGTTGCTTCTCTCCTTCTACCATACAGGTCCCAAGAATGGGACTCACTCAGGTTGTCAGGTCTAGCAACAAGTACCTCTACCCACTGAGCTATCTGGTCAACCCCTATCTATTTTTTTATATATACAAGCAGTTGCAAAAATAAATTAAATATACTGATAGTAATGCAAATAGATTGTAACACAGTATCAAGTAAAGAACAGAATTTATAATGCTTTGAGTTATGGGACAAACATAAACCAACACAATATATTTCTCAAGGATACCTAGATACATAGCGGCATTGATGAATGTGTTAGAGAGGGAGGACTAGACCCAGAAACAGGGAACTAGGAGAGATAACCCAGCAACGTAAGCAGGAAGGAGCTTTCAAGGACTAAAGAGACTTTGCTGGTTAATTTCAAATGCCAAGTTGACACAACCTAGAGTTACCCGGGAAGAGGGGGACCCACCAGAGTCAGGTTGGCTTGAGGGTATTACCATCTGTGGGGATTGTTGATTCTTAATAGATATGGGAAGTCCTAACCTACTGTGGGTAGCACCGTTCTCTAGGCAGGAGGCCCTGAACTATGTAACAGTTGGGAAAATTAGATGATTGGCAGGAAAGCAAGCAGGCCACACCAGTCCATTTGTTTCCCTCTGCTCTTAACCATGGTGGATGTTACGTGATTAGCTGCTCTGAGTTCCTGCCGGGACTCCCGCTCGGTGATGAGCTGTAACCTGCAACTGTAAGCCAAATGGACTTTTTCCTTCTTTAATTTGCTTGTTGTCAGGCTATCTTGTCACAGCAACAGAAGTGAAACTAGGACAGGGACTGTGTGCTTTAAATTTAGCCGTATGATTCACTCCGCTCTCTGCAAGCAAGGCCTGACAGACCAAAGCAAGCCTCTGTCTGTCTTACAGACTGCTGGGCTGTGCAGCGATTGTAACCATTGATCCTCATGGCCAGTGTTTCTCCTGTTCGTCTGAGCCCTCCTGCATTTCTAAGCTCATCAAATCTCTCCCAACCTCATGGTTCTTGTACACTACATACTAGATGACTCCCAGGGGACCCTGAGTGCTTCTCAGGGGGACCTGGAGGGGATTACACCATATTACAACAAATCTAGCTGGACTCCCCTTCAGCCTCTAGTCCTTGTGTTCATGAATCTAGTTACTAAAGTGTTTCTCAAACTTCCCGTCTAAAACACACAATTCCCAAACCCTGCTTCTCTGAGCTTGCACCTGCCCTTGTATCTGTCTCCGTGGATGAGTCCTCAGTTCTGTCTATACACCAGGATGGACTTCTTATCAACTGTCAGTTCTAGCTATAGCCTGAATCTAAACCCCAACGAAATGTTCCCTTAAGGCAAGGCGGCACATATGTCACTGGGACTAATATCACAGTCTACTAAGGGTCCCTTCTGTCCTTGCGTCCTGTGGTCTTTTCCCTTCCCAGCACCTAGAAAGGCCATTTAAAGTTATACCCGGCCTCTAGGACCCTCTCTGGTGGCAATTTCTATCACACAGCTTGGCGCTGTCAGCCCGAGCCTTGCTTCTCCTCTTTGGCATACACACCAAGGCAGTTACCACCCATGGAACTTCACCTGTAGGGCGATCCTTTCTATGTGGAATATTCTAGTAGGTGCTTGTGGTGCCCTGACTATATTATATCTGCTCGGGCCTCAGGGTTTTGGTGCAGATGGCCAAGCTACACCTCCTAGCACCTACGTGTCTTTGTGTGCAACTTTTCTTTGATGGGAACCTCTACTGTCTCTGCAAATGAACAAGTCATAAGCACCAGAGATTTGTTCCATGGTAGCAGCTATCAGCTGAAGAGGTGGGGCTTGGGGTGGGAAGACACAGAGGCTCATGCTTTACACTGGATCCGTGGCTTCCTTCTTTCCAGTGTTAGCTACTTCTCTTGTTGGCTATGACAAGATACTCAATGAAAAGCAGTATGGAGGTAAAGGGGTTTATTTCGGCTCCGAGTTTGAAGGTCGAGGCCATTGTGGTGGAAAGGCTCTGTCAGGAGTGTGAGGCAGCTGGTCACATCACTCCCGCAGTCTGGAAGCAGAGAGACGGATGCTGGTGCTGCGTCCACTTTTCTCTTGTTTTCCAGTCTGGGATCCCAGTTCCTGGAACCGTGCCTCCTACGTTCAGGATGTAGTTTTCCTCTCCGGTTAATTTCTTCTGTAAACATCTTCATAGACACACCCAGAGATGTGGTTTCCATGGTGAGTCAAGGTGATAATGAAGATTAGATGCTCTCTCTCACTTCCTCACTCCCTTCCCACGGCTTTCTGAGAAGCCTTTCACACAGTCTACTTGCTCATGACGGTCTGCCTTCGGGTCACTTCAGGAAGAATTCATCCTAAGTTGCCCTTCCTATACCAGGCTTCAACTTAGACAGCACCTCCTGGGACAGGTAGCTTACCATGGTGGTAGCAGAACAGGGAAGTTGGAGGAACCAAATGGCCTAGATAAAAAGTCTGGCTCCTTTGTGAACATGGATTCCCTATACTTGACTTTCTCATCTTCAAAATGAGACTAACGGTCTATCTCAGTGGGTTGCTATGGCAGTTAGATGCAGGAATGAACACAATGTACTTAGAATCTGGCCTTTGTCCTCTAAGAATTTAACAGACATCTTACAATCCCGGCGCATCCCAGCTGAGATAGGGCTCGGCCTTGGCACACATTATTCTTTTCCTTTGCCTTTCCCCCTACTGACTGTCTGACATTCACTTCTGCCCATTCATTCTTTGTCTTTCCGAATGCTCCCCTTGGTGCGTGAACATAAGGACATGGTATATAGTTACCGCCACCCGCCCATAGCTCCTAGCATGGGGCCTGGCTCACAGCACATGCCCAAGGACATTTGTTCAGTAAATAACTCTCGGCTAACACCATTTAAAGACTCTGAAAGTTTACTCTTATGGTTTCTCTCCCATTAGCCAACAAGATTAACAAGGATTTCTAGAATCTGGAGGCAGGAGCTCTGTTGGAGGTACAGGCTTAGACAAGAAGTACAGAGATAACTTTGGTGTTCACTGCGGGGAAGGAGAGGGAATGGAGTGAGTTGACATTACTAAGTGGGAAGGTCCCAAGCTCGGCCACCTGCTTCCCGTGAAGATGGGGAGGTGAAAGAAACAGGAGGAAATAGGTGTAGGGGGAAGGTACTGTATCTATTATGTTAGAAGAGGCTGGGGCCCTGATGGAGACAATTCTTGGTGCTGAGCTGTGTATATTCATCTTGGGACTGAGGTGGTAGCTCCAACATTAGCTTGTGGGTATGTTGTGGCCTGAGAAAGTTGAAGCATCAGCAGGGAATGAGATCACCAGCTTTTATCCAGAGAGAATCCCAAGCTCCATCCCAAGTCCTCTCAAGGCCAAGATGGGGCCCACCTCTGGGATCTTTGTCCCAGTGAGAAGGGCCTGAACTCCAAGGTTCCTATGCATATATCAGGGTTTACTTATTGTAATTATTCAGCCACAGATAAGGCTGCACTTCTGGATTCTAAAGCCACATGCAGACTTACTCTCTGGCAATTGCCTGAACGTTAATGGGCCCCGCATGACCCACATGTGTGCATGTGTGGTTCCATCCACATGTGACTCAGCTAAACCCTTGTGTGCATGTGTGAGCCTGTCACCTGCGTCATCTGTGTATGACATAGTCACGCCAACCCCCTGTGCACATTTGTGCTAGGTAGCTTTTAAAAGCTGGATGTGCCATATTTCTTCCTCTCTCTGCACACCAATCCCTTGGCCTGTATTCACCCCCTCTAATAAACTCCTAAGCGGCTTTGTTGCATGTTTCGTGTTTCCTTCTCACTTGCACTAGGTAATTTCATTTATATCCTTTGCTCTCATTGTACCATCACCTGATATCCCTGTGACTCTGGGCTCACCCCTAGGAGCCTGAAAGAACAGGTTAGATAACATCTCATCTGATGAACTAACTACAGGAGCAGAAAGTCCCAGGAATAAAAATCCATGAAAACATTGCCTGGGGTGGTAACAAACCAATCCCTGGGAAACAACAGGGATCAGAAGTAGTGGCCTTGGGGTCCCAGAACAGTCCAAAGACCTGTAAGAGCACCTGACTTCCGTGACTGTGGCATGTGAGGCCTGGCCTTAGAGTCTGAGGCAGCCTTTAGGAACAGGGCTGTTGCAGAATAGTAGCTGAAGATTTCTTACATTTGTTTATGTAGAACATTTGTTTAATGATGCAAAGGTGTGTTACATTCTTTTATGTTTTATTTGTTTAACACTGTGAAGCTCTGTTTCATTGCCTGCCTGAAAAA
The DNA here is from genome assembly GCF_903992535.2 of Arvicola amphibius. Classification (NCBI taxonomy): domain Eukaryota; kingdom Metazoa; phylum Chordata; class Mammalia; order Rodentia; family Cricetidae; genus Arvicola; species Arvicola amphibius. Next base: position 68,256,202 of record NC_052050.1, on the reverse strand, counting down.
CTTGATTGGCCTAATAAAGAACTGAGCGGATGGCCGCTAGGTAGGAGAAAGGATAGGTGGGACCGACAGGCAGAGAGAATAAATGGGAGAAGAAATCTGGGAAGAGAAGATCGGGAAGCAAGAAAAGGAGGAGAGGAGGATGTCATTGGCCAGCCACACAACACATAGCCAGACACAGAATAAGAAGGATAGAAAAGATATACAGAAATAGAGAAAGGTAAAAGTCCAGATGCAAAAGAGAGATGGGATCATTTAAATTAAGAGAAACTGGCTGGAAACAAGCCAAACTAAGACTGGGCTTTCATAAGTAAGAAAGAGACTCTGTGTTATATTTTGGGAGCTGGGTGGAGGGCCCCCAAAGAGCAAAAGAGTAAAGAGTAAAAACAGCTAACAACACAGGGCTCTTGAGGTTCTATCACGTAGACTTAGATTCCCTGGTTTGTGATCTGCAGGTTTGGGGCAGATTGTACATTATCTGAGTCTTGGATGACAGGATGTGACAAGAACAAATGTGGAGGCTGCAGAGATGGCCCAGTGGTTAAGAGGACAGACTACTCTTGCAGAGGACCCAAGTTTGGTTTCCAGCACCCACAATTGCCTCTAACTACAGGTCCAGAGAATCTGATGCCCTCTTCTGGCCTCTGTGGGCACTGCTCTCAAGCACAGGTAGTCATGAGCACTCAAGCATGTGCATGACCGTGTGTGCATACACACAGACACACATGCACACACACACACACACACACACACACACACATATACACAGACCCAAACTTCAAGAATAACAAAGGAATAGCTGGACGTGGTGGTGCACACTTTTAATCCCAGCACTTGGGAGCTAGAGGCAGGTGGGTCTCTGAATTCGAGACCAGCCTGGCCTGCAGAGTGAGTTCCAGGAGAGCCAGGGCTACACAGAAAAACCCTGTCTTGAAAAACAAAACAAAACAAAACAAAACAAAACAGAATAACAAAGGAAAATAACAAATTCATCCTTTTCCTCACAGGATTGTGATATTAATAATCTGTAGATGGGACTCTTGTCAGGCCCAGTGCATAGCAAGTGTCAGTTGGTGGTGGCTGCTATGATAACTAAACACCTTAGGTTCACCTTGCACTCATGGGAAAGAGAGATTGGATATGGGAATTAGTTCACACAAGGCTATGGGGCCTGTAAGAGGCAGAGCAGGAACTGCTTGAAATATGCATTGAAATTAATTATTGCCATACTCTTTGGTAGAAACGGGAAAACTTTATATCTCCCAGAATCCTCTTCTGGTCTAGCACATGGCTTTTTATAGCAAGGCTGGAAGCTGGTGAGGAAAGATTAAATGAACAAATGAACGGCAGACTGAAGGGCTAAAAGAAGCAGATAATGAGCCTCCTGTTATGTCCCGGTGACTCTGGCCTTTCTCTGGTTCCACGCTGCAAACTGTTAGCACTGTATTCAGGACGCAGTCTGGTGCAGTCTCTCATTAGCTGGTGTGCACGAGTGTGTGTGAGCAGCCTGCGCCTGTGCGTGTGTTCATTGAGATTAACATGGGAATAAATCACAGATGTTTAATCTCCTTGGTCGTTGACAGGCCAGTTAAGCAGAAGTTATCAGGGACATAATTTAACTTGCGTTTCTTTTTCTGCTTCCATCAATCTCGGTGTGGACAGTTGTGGACTGCAAAGCACCTCATGAATTAATAAAGCGACGTCAGCGTCTCTGGCCTTTGCTGCTGTATCGACTTCATTGACGGATTTGACCACAATAAACAGCAAGGAACTCATTTTCTGCCCAATATGCAGCAGCGTTAATCCTCAGACACAAAAAGAAGATCTTTGAAGGGGCCTAAGGTGGAGCAGAGAGGGCCATGTTCCTACAGCACAGATTTCCAGAGCTGGTGTCCTAATAGGGTGCCTCCTTGTGACTTAAAGTATTTAGGATTCCACAGAAGCCTCCAGCTTGTCTGGGGTGCCTTGTAGTGTGTCAGTGCAGAGAGTTCATCGTCTGAGGAAATAAGGCCATGAGAAACAATCATGATGCGTGCAGAGGTCTCCGAGGCAGGGTGATGACAAGTTTGAGCTGGGGAGGGGCTTGCATTAGTGAGTTTTCTCAGGGTTGCAACAACATACCTGAGAAAGCAACTGAAGGAAGCGGGGAGGGAAGAAGAGGGAAGGGGAGAAGAGGGAGGGAGGGAAGAAGAAGGGGGAAGGAAGGAGGGGGGATGAAGGGAAGGAAGGGGGAAGGAGAGAAGAAAAAAGGTGAAGGGAGGGAAGGAAAAGGGAAAAGGAAGGGAGAGAGGGAGGGATGGAAGATGGGAGGGAGGGAGAGAGGGAGGGAAGATGGGAGGGAGGGAGGGAGGGATGGAAGATGGGAGGGAGGGAGAGAGGGAGGGAAGATGGGAGGGAGGGAGGGAGGAAAGGGGGAGGAATGGAAGGAATGGGGAGGGAGGGAAAAGGGTTTATTTTGGCTCAGTTTGAGGATTCAGTCTCTTGTGGTTGGGGAAGGTGACGGGAGCTTGAGGCAGCTGGTCTCGTTGACCCCACAGTCAGGAGGCAGGATAGATGGAAGCTGGTGCCCAGGTGTGTTCTCCTTTTGATCCAGTCCAGGACCCCAGCCCGTAGGATGGCCCCGCCCATGTTCAGAGTGAGCCTTCCAACCTCCCTTAGCCTAATCTAGGAACTCCATCAAGTGTGACCTCAGGCTTGTCTCCTAGGTGACTCTAGATCTTAAGAAGGTGACAATCGATATAACCAGTACAGGATTTTACAGGTACTTCCCTCACTTTGTCTGAGTCCCCCCCTCCCCCCAGGAGCTTAAGACATGGCGTCAGTAAAGTGCGACCACCCTAACCCAGCTGTGGTGCTCTGCTCTAGGAGTCTGTGTATGTAGGTGTTTGTATGTGTCTGGTTCTGTCTGAAGTCCAAGGCAGCTGGCTGGGACAGGGATGGGCACTTCCATGGGGGACATTACCTGGACCTGTGAGCTCACTCCTGACATGGACAGAGGAACTCCTCTGAACGTGGACAATTTCATAATAAGATCAAAACTTCTAAAAGCTGGGATATGACGAGGACATATATTGTCACCAATATAAGTGATAATGGTCTCTTAGTAAGCTGAAGCAGGAAAATTGTGAGTTCAAGCTAGTCTGGGCTACCTAACGAGACCCAGTCTCAAAATATTATCAGAATTATGCTGAGGAGCTGGGTCAGTGGGTAAGACTGCTTGCCACACCAGCATGGGGATGTGAGTTTGGATCCCCAGAATGACACCACCCAACACACACACACACACACACACACACACGCACGCACGCACGCACGCACACCAGAGTACAGCCACATAGGCCTATAACGCAGAGGCAAGGACAGTAGGCCCAGGGCAATCACTGGGGCTCGCTGGCCACCAGCCTGTGCAAAGACTGGTGAGCTCCATGTTCAGTGAGAGTCTCTGGCCTCCACGCATGCCCATGAACACAAGCACCCACACATATGTGCATATGTACATATACAAATTATTATATTTTATAGAATACAGTGAAAACGGGGCCTAGGCAGGTGTTTATATGCTGCATTTGAAAGAAGAGAGAGTTGAGATCAGTAACATAAATTTCCACCTTAGGAAACCAGAAGAATTGGACTGTTCAGGCCACAGAATGTAGAAGAAAGGAGTAATAAGAAATTACAGCAGAAATCAATAATGTTGAAAACATGAATCAATATAGAGAAAAATCAATGCAACCAAAATCTGGTTCTTTTCAAAATACTGATAAAATCAATAGGTATTCAGCCAAGCTAACTGAGAAAAGGGAAAAGATACCAATTGTTAATTTCATAATCTAAATAGAGGATGTCACTACCAATGTGTGGAGGATAAGTAAAATCAAAGAACAGGGTGAAGAACTCTAAGCCCATAAAATCAACGAGCTAGATATAAGTGGACCACTTTCGTTTTTGTAAACACAACCTGCCAAATCTCACTGAAGTAGTGGACAATCTGAGTGGACCTATATTTATTACTATTAAATCAATAATTAATCATCTTTCGAAACTAGAAAAGCAGCAGGCCCCACGGGTGATTCTGCAAACATTTAAGAAGAATGGCACCAAGTTCTCTGAAGTCTCTTTCAGACGATGGAAGCAGAGGAAGCATGCCACTCCACAAGACCAGCATTGGCTTAATATCCAAACCAGGAAAAATATTACAAGGAAAGAAAATTACAGACCATTGTCACTCATACACATGGATGCAAAAATCCTTTAACAAGATATATTGGCAAATCAAATCAGACAATGTATAAAGAGTTATACTACATAATCAAGTGGGATTTATCCCAAATATATGACACATTCAACTTTTAAAAGATAAAGTTAGTAAATTTTATTTAATAAATTTAATAAATAAAATTCATTTAATAAAATCATCCCACAGACAGGGAAAGAGGATAAAAACACATAGTCATATCAATAAATAGAAGAAAGTAATTTGAGAAAATCCACACCTAGTTATGACTAAAATAGCTAAATAAAGGCTAGGTGTGGTGGTACAAATGTTCGATCCCAGCACTTAAGAAGCAGAAACAGTGGATCTCTTTGAGTTCAAGGCTTCCCTGGTAAAACACGAAACAATCCCACACCAGTTTGGATTCAAAGGGTTATCTATTTGAGGGGAAAAAACTTACAGAACACCATCCTACACGACAGCCAAGAACCCACATACGTTCATACCCAAGCAACTTGTTATAGATTAACAATGTTACAAGCAGGCTGTTGTTATTGGCAGGCTACATTTTGCCATTGCAAAGGAAGGACCAATCACTTTACTCCTTATCTTGAAAAGTAACCTTATAAGGAATCACAAATCTAAACTTTTGCTTTTTAAAAAACAGTCAGCTCTACTTTAAATCTTTAGGGTGCATACCCACTCGTCAATAGTTCTTTTATATCAGATTAGGGCAGAAATGGGTGCAAGGAATTAATCATCACCTTTGGCCATCAACCATTCCTAGCAAGAAAGGTACATCAACTAATGATAATTGGGCTGCTTTGTTGTTATTGAGTTTCTCACTCAACTATGTGTCTTTCTAAAACTTTAGATTATCTTCTTGAGTTTTCACCTCAAACCTATTTAACAAAACATCTTAGTTTAAGTTATTTTCAAAGCTTTGTTTCAGCTATGATGCACTCTGAAACACCTCCCAACATTAAGATTAAAAGAATTTAAGATAGCTGGACTACTGGGACTCAATTGTTTTCCTTAATCATTAACCTAAGCCACAGTCTATACAGCTCCTCACTAGAAACCCATGTGTTCTAGCAGTGTGACGTTTCCTTGTTTATTTTTAACCATTAAAACTCTATTTAAACTAACATTTTAATTATTTAAAAATCATTGTTTCAGTTAGACAGTATGCCTTAGGAAGAAATCATCTTCACAATAATCACAGGTAAAACTGCTCTGTAGAGTGGGATGTTTCCATGGGATAAACACACCACATTACAGGCAGTGGGGATCTCCCCACACCCATTCACACCATGCCAGATACCAGAGAAAGATGGCAGTGGCAAACATGTAAAGGCACAGCAGAAGCAAAGGCATTCTGGGGTCTGAGATTCACTCAGCAGGCATTTTCCTCCTGGTGGGCTGACGCCTCGAACTTCAATTGCCATCTACTGCTCCTCTGACAAGGCCACTGGCACTCCAGGAATGGCACGGCCCACTATGGGCTGGGCCCTTCTCATAGATCACTAATTGAGAAAATGCCTTACAGCTGGATCTCAAGGAGGCATTCCCTCAACTGAGGCTCCCTCCTCTCTGATGACTCTAGCTTGTGTCAAGTTGACACACAAAGCCAGCAGTACACTCATAATAGCCAGTATAAGCTTGAAAGATAAGATCGGAGGACGACTTGACTCAGACTTTTCTATAAAGTTATAGTCATTGAGAATTTTGTAAAGGAACACAGAAACTTCTTGAAGGAACAGACTCCAGAGCAGGCGCTAGACATCCATGGGAATACAGTTAATTGCTTTGGCAAGGAAGCACATGTAATACAGTGGATTATATGTTATTAATTATTATATATGTTAAAATAGTTTTCTCAATAAACCATGCTAGAACAATTAAGTGGTTATGTACAAGCAAAGAATTGAGATTGTACTCAGCTTCCTCAGTTAGGGTGGAATCTTTATGTCTCTCACAAAAAAATCAGCTTAAAATGAATCACGGATTATGTGTTATGGTTTGGAGATGAAGTGCCTCCCCCATCTAAGATGATGGTTGGAAGGCTCGATTCCCGTTTTCCAGAATGTTCATAGGTGGGGTTTGGAAAGGTGATGGTGTTGAGAGACTGTTAGCTTGGTCAGTGGGTTAATTCACTGCTGATTTCATAGCTGAATGTGCGGTTAGGAAATAAGTCCCAGTTGAGGAAAGGTTGTCACTCAGCCAGTGCCTGTGAGGAAGGAGTTAGCCCTCCTTAGGCAGTAAGGGGGAGAAGGCCCACGGTAAAACCCCAAGCTGACCATGTTACTTGAGAACAAAGAGTACAGTTTAAGAAAGAGCCAGTGAGACACCAGCCAGTGTTGGACACAGGAAGCATCTATAGGGTCAGGACATGCAAAGCCAGCCGGAGTTAGCAGCTGCACACAAGTCAAGATCAGCAGCTAACAACGCAACAGAGGTGGTTCAACAACGAACTACCCTCCTAACTGAGGAATCAGAGTGTGATTTGCTCCTTCCTTTGGGTCACATGGGCACGCACAGTGTGGGCCCTCTCTCCCCCCGACACCCGCCATTGGCTCATTCTGTCATTCACCCAGAATTAATCAACCTCAATAGAAATTACCTCGGTCTGTTCACTTCTGCTATGGAGTCTGATGAACAGCCCATTCCAATCTCTTTTTCCCTCTCTTGGGCCCTCTCATGCCCAGGAGTTCTCTCACCTTTCCTTAATTTCTCACTTTTCCTTGATAAATAAGTCTTTACTTGGCTCTCTTCTCCATTTTCCACATCTTTATCTCTCAGTCACACAAGATAAAGACTCCAGAGCCACTGATCCAGGTGGACGTTTGGTAACCGTTGATTGACTGACACCTTAGTCTCTGTGTGAAGCCCATCTGCTCTGAGAGAGGCTCCTTCCCTCCGGAAGGCATGTATCCCTGTGGTGAATGAATCTTGTCAGTCACTAGTGCCTTCCTCTTCCTTTATGCTCTGCTTGCTGGGTTTCCTGGGGTGGCAACCTTCTCTGAAACTCTCTGCTGTGATCCTCTGCCTTGTCTGAGGCCTAAAACAATGGAACCAGCAAGCTAGCCCTCGGCTGTGAAACCAGAACAAATTCTTTCTACTCTAAGTTGACATCCACAGGTGTTCTGTCATGGTCATGAGAAGAGAAGTAAGACATCATCATACATGTAGAATTCCCAGAACATGAAACACACACACACACACATTTGGATGGTCTTAGATTTAGGCTGACTTTTAGTTATCATGCCAAAGACATGATCCATGAAGGAAATCGTTGATAAACAAAGTCCATCTGCATGGAAAGATTCTCTCTGCAAAAAATGGTGCCGTGAAAATGAAGGTAAGCCACGGGTGGGGAGGTGGGGAGGCCACGAATAAAGAACTAGTATCTAAGCACAAAGAATGCTTAAAACCCATCACTTAGGATATGAACAGGTCGATGTCTTTAGTAGATGTCTCACCAAAGAGATAAACATCCAGAAAAATGTGCAAATGAAAAGTTGTCCTGCATATTATGTCATCTGAAGAAGACCAATGCTAAAAGGAAATCCCACACTAGCTCATAATTGAATATAATAAAGGGTTATTTATTTGGGGGTAGACTCACAGATCACAGTCCTCTGCATGAACAGGGAATAGGAACAGAATCATGCAGCTGGAAGAGAGGGCTACCGCACGCTTTACATCAGCATTTATAGTATTAGAGGCCATGCCCAAGTGGGCGGGTAACTTAAAGGCTACTGGCTGTAGGATTTCCTGCAACACCTCCCCATTTTGTTTAAATAAGAAAGTTCTAAGCATAATACAAAATCATGTACAATAGAAACAAATATCAGGTATAAAAATTAGAATTACAACCAGCATAAACAATATCAAGCAAGAAACATGTGATAAATGTTTCAATAATTATCCTATGCTAAGGAGTTTAAGTCTTGTATTATAAATTATAAATAACTTGGCCAAGTCACGAGAGGAAAGTAACTATATATCCTAAAACTGCATCAATATTCAAAATGTCTTAAGCAGAGGTAGAAGCATACATGCATACAATATGACAAAATAACTTTGCCTAGGTATACAAATATTGTAGATGAAATAGGAATGTATTCAATATAATTTAAGTTTGTATCAATATATAAGAATCTATACTAATATAAATTGCCTATAAATAATAGCTCATAAATATTCACTCTATTACTCACTATTATTTTTAGTGTGAGTAAGCACACACTAATCTATTATTCCATCCAATTTCCTCCCTTTTTTCTTTTCAAAGAGATCCCTGAATCTACATAATTTCCCCCAATCCCTAACCCTAAAACAGTTATAATCAACCCCTAAATGATGTCCCTAACCCTGAGAACAAACTTTGTTGGGAGAGGGGATGCCGTGTTTTAGAATTACTTCCAGTTGTCATGGGGGTGATGTTCTTTTTATGGGATCCTGCGAAAGTAAAATGATGGTTAAATTTCAAGATTACTGTCTAGTATAATTGCAAATAGTATTCAGTAGGGGTTTTCTGAGGTTCCTATTTGGAGTACTGGCCAGAATGTTATAAAAAAAAAAGTGCACCATTTCAGCTAACAAAGTTGGAACCATCTTGAGCAGCTGGTACCCAAAACAGGTCTTATAGTAGCGTTATCAGCATCATGATGTCATACCAGTCAGGTGGAGTTGTTATTGTGGGACCCCATCTTCTTTCTGAAAACTTCAAAGATTACTGTAAGAAAATTCATTGTTTTTTGTAAAAAATTTAAACATTATTTATACAGACATGTATTCAATGAAAGGTATGATAGAGACAAAAATAGATATGAAGAAAAGTAAAATTTTTTCTAAATTCTTTCTTTTTTCTGTCCCATACCAGATGGCTCCTGACATGAGACAGAAACTCTGAAATTTTTTTAACAACATGCTTGGATTTAGAGGAGGACAGAGCCGTTGTCCAACTCCAAAGCCAGCTTTGATTTTAAGTGAATCATGACTATTATTCTAGTTTAAGTTTTGAGGTTCTTACCCTCAGATGACCTGTCCTCATAAATCATAATTCTCTTTGCTTCGTGATCCTATCTGGATAATTATCTTTTCCTCTTTAGGCATCTAGATGTCCAGGGTCTCTTGACTTTTTGAAGATGAGTATTTTCCTGCAAAGACAAGAACAGAACCCTGCTCCAACCCTTATGAGGTTTCCTTATTACCTGATTGGTTGTCACCTCTGTGGATGAGTCATCATTTCTTTTTCTCAAGATATTTCTCTTTTACAACTGAATCTTTATTTATTTTGATGGTATCCATAGTTTTTCTTTTGTTGAAACAAGAGTAAAACTCCTTCCCCAACGTAGCACATCTCCTGGCTTCCATTGTGAGGTTAACACATCCTTGAAATACACTGGCTAATTTAATTCAGAAGACTTTTCTATTACCTAATATCTCTCTGCTGCTGTTGTTCTGTTCTCATTAGCATAAAAACAAGGTCAATAAAGCATTATGTTATCTATTTCTGGGGGTATTTTCTATCCCTTTCTGTTTGTTTAACATATCCTTTATAGCTTGGTTTGATCTTTCTATAACTGCCTGGCCTATAGGATTATGTGGTATACCTGTAATATGCTTTATATTATAATAAGCAAAAAATGGTTTCATTTTCTTAGAGACAGATGCTGACCATTATCTGTCTTTATTTGTGCAGGTATACCCATGATGGCCATAACTTCTAATAAATGTATGATTACTGAATCAGCCTTTTCTGAGCTCAAAACTGTTGCCCACTGGAAACCTGAATAAGTGTCAATAATGTAGTATACATATTTTAATTTTCCAAATCCATCTGCCAGATTTCATTCCTTTGAGTACCCTTTGGGTTACTCCCTGAAGGTAGTGGTGTTTCGTTATAGAAGGAGCAAGTAGGGCATCTCTTTATAATCTCCTTAGCTTGTTGCTATGTAATGGAAAACTCTTTTTTTAAAGCTTGCTATTGAAATGATGTTTCTTATGAAATTCTGAGGCCTTGAATACATTTCCAATTAATAATCAATTTCTGCATTACCTTGTGCTAAGGACCTGGCAGACCCATATGGGATCAGATGTGTGTTATGTATATGGGACAAAGCTTTTTCCTGATTATATCTTTAACCTGTATGAATAATGAAGGCAATTCTGTATCATCTGGTATAAATTCAGTGGTTTCAGTATGCCCAACAACTCTTTCTGCATATTGTGAATCAGCAACTACATTAAGAGGTTCTTTAAAATCCCTAGTACCACGAGAATAGCATATAATTTTGTCTTTTGACAGAATTATAAGGGCTTTGTTCCACCTTACTTAAATCTTCTGATTTATAGCCTGCCTTTCCTGATTTATTTGCATCAGTATAGAATATACAAGCTCCAGTTATTGGTGTGTCCTGTACAATGTCCAAGTAGTTCTCTTTATAAGGTTAATTCTATCACTTTTGGGATAATTGATATGAATCTCTTCTGAAAAATTAGCAGAAGCTCTTTGCCAAGATTCATTGTCTTCCCATAATTTTTAAATTTCATTAGAAGTAAAAGGCATGATAATCTCTGCTGGGTCTATACATGCTAGTTGACAAAGTCTCAATTTTCCTTTTATAATTCAGAAACTTTTTTCACATTCATTTCTAATTTTTTACTTGGTTTATGTGGTAAAAAGATCCATTCTAAGATAATATCTTCCCTTTTTATTAAAATTCCCGTGGGGGAGATTCTGGAAGGGAAAATGACTAGAATGCAATTAATATTTGGATTCACCCTGTCCACATGTGCCTCCTGTAATTTTTCTTCATCGACAGTCAATTCCTTTTCCACTTCAGCTGTAAATTCTCTGGAACTATTTAAGCCTTCAACACCATCTAAGGTTTTATTTAAATGAACTATTAGATCAGGTGTTATCCCAACAGCTGGTCATAGACTGGAAATGGCTCCTAAGAATCTTTGAAAGTCATTAAGGGTCTGCAATTGCTCTCTCTTAATTTGTGCCTTTTGTGTTCTAATTTTCTGTAAACCTATTTTATAACCTAGGTAATTAACAGAATCTCCTCTTGGTATTTTTTTTCAGGAGCAATTTGTAATCCCAATATGGCAAAGCTTTCTTTACTTCAAAAATTATTCCTAAAGTATATATGTTTTAATCAGATGGCAAAATGTCATCCATATAATGGAAAATTATAGATTTAGGAAATTTTTATGTATTATTTCCAATAGCTGACTTACAAAGTATTGGCATAGGGTAGGGCTATTGAACATTTCTTGTGGAAAGATGGTCCACTGGTATCTCCTAGTAGGTTGAGAATTATTATAAGTAGGAACTGTGAAGGAAAATTTTTCTCTGTCCTTTTCTTGTAATGGTATAGTGAAGACACAGTCTTTCAAATCAATAACTACAAAAGGCCATTCTTTTGGTAATAGAGAAGGCAGAGGAATTCCAGATTGTAGAAGACCCATAGGTTGAATTACCTTGTTGACAGCTCTTAGATCTGTCACCATTCTCCATTTACCAGGTTTCTTTTTAACAACAAATACAGGAGAATTCAAGGACTGGTTGATTCTTCAATATGGTGAGCATCTAGCTGCTCCTGTACCAGCTGTTCTAAAGCCTGAAGTTTATCTTCTGTTAATGGCCACTGTTTAATCCATATTAGTTTCTCAGTTAACCATTTTAAAAGTAGGGCCATTGGTACCTCTAAAGGTTTGTTAGTTGCTTTGTGTTCTTGTACAGCCTAAATGGCTGGTGACCTTTGTGTATAGTACTTTATAATATCTTTCCCAGAATTATGAGTTTCTGGGACTGCTGGAATGTTAATCTGGGTATTCCATTGATGCAGTAGGTCATGGCCCCATAAATTCACATATGATCTCAGACTTCCTCTCTGTTCTTCTGTCCCTATGCATTCAACCCATCTTGTGTTTTGTTTTACTTGAGATATGGTCCCAATTCCTAGTAATAGAACATCTGCATCCTGAAGAGGCCAATTTGGAGGCCAAGATTCTGGAGTAATGATACTCATGTCTGTGCCCATGTCTATCAAACCCACAATTACAGTGCCATTTATACAAGCACTCTTAGCTTTGGTCTTTGATCATTTATAGAAGTCTGAAAGAATATACATTTCCAATTTCCTATTGGAATTTTTGATTTATTCTCCATGTTTATTCCATCATCCAGAACAGTATGGTCTTTTACAGAAGGCTCTGGATTTTTAAAAATTTTCCTGGTGGGACATGTCCTTCACAGTGACTGGGAATGACTAGACCACTTTTGGCTTGGGGACCTGTAAGAGCCCTCCCCCCCAAGGAGTTTCCCAATGGCATCAGGTTGCCTTGTCTGTTTTTTGTTGATCTGCATTCATTGGTCCAATGTTGGCCTTAGCCGCACCTTCTACATATACCTGAAGGCTGAGTCCTCCTACTCTTGCAATTCCCAGAGAAGACATTATTTCTAGGAATTCCTTGTCTACAGTCCCTTCTCAGATATCCTATTCTATCACAATTAAAACATTTGACATTTTGATGTCTCCTCATTCTTTTGGAAATTGCTTCTCCTACCCAAGATTAAGTGTTATAGTCAAATGTCTCAATGTTCATTGTATGCAGGGTTCATTCATCCATTGGTGCTGATCTAACCTTTAAAGACCCAAGTATCTTTTTGCATTCTAAGTTGGCATTTTCTTTCTTTTTTCTTTTTTTTTTGTTTTTTTTTTTATTGAGTTCTACATTTTTTTTCTCTGCTCCCCTCCCTCTCTCTCTCCTCCCATTCAACCCTCCTGCAAGGTCCCTATGCTCCCAATTTACTCAGGAGATCTTGTCTTTTTCTACTTCCCATGTAGATTAGATCTATGTATGTCTCTGTTAGTGTCCTCATTGTTGTTTAAGCCCTCTGGGATTGTGATTTGTAGACTGGTTTTCTTTGTTTTATGCTTAAAAACCACTTATGCGTGAGTACATGTGATAATTGTCTTTCTGGGTCCTGGTTACCTCACCCAAAATGATGTTTTCTAGCTCCATTCATTTGCCTGCAAAATTCAGAATGTCATTATTTTTTCTGCTATGTAGTGCTCCATTGTGTAAATGTACCACATTTTCCTTATCCATTCTTCAGTCGAGGGGCATTTAGGTTGTTTCCAGGTTCTGGCTATGACAAACAATATTGCTATGAACATAGTTGAGCACTTGTCCTTGTGGCACGGTTGAACATCCTTTGGCTATATATGCAAAAGTGGTATTACTGGGTCTTGAGGAAGGTTGTTTCCTAATTTTCTGAGAGATTGCCGACATCCAAAGGGGCTGTACCAGCTTGCATTCCCACCAGCAATACAGGAGTGTTTTCTTTACCCCACAACCTATCCAGCATAAGTTGTCATCAGTGTTTTTGATCTTGGCTATTCTTATAGGTGTAAGATTAAATCTCAGAATTGTTTTGATTGGCATTTCTTTGATGACTAAGGGTGTTGAACATTTCCTTAAGTGTCTTTCAGCCATTTTAGATTCCTCTGTTAAGAGTCTATTGTGAGTCTGTACTCCATTTTTTAAAATTGGGTTATTTGTTCTTTTGATGACCAACTTCTTGAGTTTTTGTATATTTTGGAGATCAGACCTCTGTCTGATGTGGGGTTGGTGAAGATCTTTTCCCATTCTGTAGGCTGTTGTTTTGTCTTGTTGACCATGTCCTTTGCTTTACTGAAGCTTCTCAGTTTCAGGAGGTTCCATTTATTAATTGTTTCTCTCAGTGTCTGTACTACTGGGGTTATATTTCCTGTGCCAATGCATTCAAGTGTACTTCCTACTTTCTCTTCTATGAGGTTCAGTGTGGCTGGCTTTATGTTGAGGTTTTTTATTCATTTGGATTTGAGTTTTGTGTATAGTGATAGATATGGGTCTATTTTTATTCTTCTACATGTTGATATCCAGTTATGCCAGCACCATTTGTTAAATATGCTCCCTTTTTTCCATTTAATATTTTTTGCTTCTTTGTCAGATGTTCATAGGTGTGTGGATTAATAGTTGGGTCTTTGATTTAGTTCCATTGGTCATTCTGTCTGTTCTTATGCCAATACCGGGCTGTTTTCAGTACTGTAGCTCTGTAGTGGAGTTTGAAGTCAGAGATTATGAAGCCTCCAGAAGTTCTTTATTGTACAGGATTGTTTTGGCTATCCTGGGATTTTTGCTTTTCCATATGAAGTTGAGTACTATTCTTTTGAGGTCTGTTAAGAATTTTGCAGGGATTTTAATGGGCACTGCATTGACTCTGTAGATTGCTTTTGGTAAGATTGCCATTTTTGCTATGTTAATTCTACTTACCCAAGAGCATGGGAGATCTTTCCACTTTCTGGTACCTTCTTTCCCTTGCTCATCAGTTCCAATAATTTCCTCAATCATTTTAAATCTTTTTACTACTGTCTTTTGTAAAGGCTGAATCGCCTGGCCTGTATATATTTCTAATGATTTCATTGAGTCACCTAGCCTCTGGTCCTCATTCTGCACATGTGATTCCAAAGTCTGAAGTTTTTCCTTTAAAGATAACTACTCATCCTTGGACATTATTTGGATAGAGTGCAGATTGCCTTCCTGGAGAGATAGTCTCTCTGCTAACCTTTCATAACTTTTTAACAAATTTTGATTGTTAAATTCAAAATATGAATTCTTTCAAAAAATTTCTTAGTATCCTTTGACATGGATTCAAAATACTGGCAAATCGAATCCAAGAACACATCAGAACCATCATCCACCATGATCAAGTTGGCTTCATCCCTGTGATGCAGGGATGGCTCAACATATGAAAATCTGTCAACATAATCATATAAACAAACTGAAAAAAAACCACATGATCATCTCATTAAATGCTGAGAAAGTTTTCGATAAAATACAACATCCCTTCATGATAAAGGTCTTGGAGAGAGCAGGGATACAAAGAACCTACCTAAACATAATAAAGGCAATATACAGAAAACCAACAGTCAATGTCAAACTAGATGGAGAGAAACTCTCAGAAATCAGGAACAAGACAAGATTGTCCACTCTCTCCATATCTGGCGGGCGGGGGGGGGGGAGGGACTGTGCGCAAACTTGGGAAATTTCCAAGTTGCCACATGCAGTTAGCTCCACTGTGGTGGGGGTTTTACAAAACCCACTTAGTAGGTAAAAGCAAGCCAAGCAGGTAGAGGTGGGAGACTTTCTGGGCTGTGGACTGGTTAGGCCTTTAAGCCTGTCCACCCGGTAGGCGTGGAGTTCAAATCCATGTGGGTGCCAGATGAAGATGGACACTAAAAGAAATCCCACACTAGCTCATAATTGAATATAATAAATAATAATTTAGGGGTAGACTCACAGATCACAGTCCTCTGCATGAACAGGAAACAGGAACCGAATCACGCAGCCAGAAGAGAGGGCAACCGCACGCTGTACATTGACATTTATAGTATAAGAGGCCATGCCCAAGTGGGCGGGTAACTTAAAGGCTACTGGCAGTAGGAATTCCTACAGCAAACTGAGAAACAAAAAACAATGACACACTCCTGCATATTTCATAGAATGGTCATGCCCAACACACCTATACCACCAAACATGGATGAGGGCACAGAGCACCCAGAATGCTCACCCCTTGCCAATAGGAATGTAAAACGGGATGACCACTTTGGGAAACAGAGTGGTGGTTTCTTGTAAAAATATACATATTTCATTTTTTTAACTAAATACATTCTTACCACATGATCTAGCAACCACACTCTTTTATATTTATGCTAAGGAGATTAAAACTTAGGTCTACACATGGATATTTATGGAAGCATTATTCATAACTGGCAAAACCTAGAAGCAACTAAAATGTCCTTTTGTAGGTAAATGGATAGACACACTGTGGTACATCTAGAATATGCAATATTATTCAGAACTGAAAATCAAAGAATTATCAAGTCATGAAAAGGTAGGGGAGAAGGTTGAACGCACGCTGCCCTGTGAGAAAAGCCAATGTGAGAAGGCTGTGCCCTGTGGCAGTCCAGCAAAGGGGAGGAGGTGGCAGAAAGACCAGTGGTTGCTAGGGATTGAGGGCAAAGAAGTGATGAAGAGACAGAATATAGAGAGTGGGGGAGGGCAGGGAAATCACTGTCCGGCACCATAGTAGATGTATGTCATTGTTGGTTTTGTTTTTCTAAAGAACCAAGAGAAAACCCGAGTGTCAGCTGCGAGTGTTATGTATGATGGTGTTCCACTGAAGACTCATTAGTTACCCCAGTTGGACCACTCTGATTGATAGTGGGATGTATGTATATGGGGGCATGTGAGAAATTTACAGACGGTGTGTTTAGTTTTTCTATGAACCTAGGTTTCCTATAAAATAAATCTTCCCTCCCTCCTTCCTTCCCTCCTTCACTAACTCCTTTCTTTCCTCCCTCCCTTCTTCTTTTTCTCCATCCTCTCTCCTTCCCTCCCTTCTTTCCTCTTCTCTCCCCTCCTTCTTTCCCTTCCCTTCCCCTCTCTTCCTTCTCCCCCTCCCCTCTTCTCTCCTCCTCGGTTTCTTTCCTTTTTCTCTCTTCTTTTTGCAAGTCTACATTAAATCCCAAGTCACTCTCGTTGGCCTGCAGAGCATCAGCATCTAGGAAAGCCTCGGCTGATGACTATCTGCTGTGTTGCCGTTCTTCCCAGGCTCGTGGCTGTGCTGGATGAATCTTAGTTAATAAATGCCTGCTCTTTCTGAGCTGATAGCATGGCTCCTCCTGCGAAGGGCCAGGTATGGGGTAACCCAGGAACATTTTACCTTGGGCATGTTGGCAAAGGACATCCCTTCTCATCTGGTGCTGAGAATCATTTATTAAACCACACAGCAATTCAGTGCCAGCCCCTTGAACTGTTGCACTAAGCGATAATATCTGCCTGAACACTGTCTGGCCTCACATTTTCCCAATTCTTTCTGCTTATTGCATCCTTTGTCCTCGCGCTGTTGGCTGCTACCTGATGGCACGCGCTGATTCTAATTTTTTTCTCTTCCCTTGCTAGCTATTGCTGCTCATCTCTTGTGAGTTGGAACTGCAGGTTATCCAGAACTATGTACTATGAGCCACCTGACGTGGGTGTTTGGAACATCTGGATTAAACTGAGAGAGCCTGTGAACCTTTGCTGGGAAGGCAGAGAGTCTGGAGTGAATGGAGCTCTGATTTTCCAGTAAGAAGATACATCAGCCTTAGTTTAGGGCTTAAGGCTCTGTGTGCCTTTTGTCTTTTTAACTCTTCCTTGCATCCTAGATAGGAGCAGGGAAACAGCCTGCAGGATGGGGAGGTGATTCTTCTGAAACTTTGCTCAGAAAGATCACCTGTCAGTTCAGCGCATGATGGGCTTTGTGTGGGCTCCATTATCACAGGCTTTCTGAACTCGGCTTTGGGGGAAGGAAGGCATTCTGTTGAGTGCCAGGCATGCCGTCCATCCTTTTGACATTGTGACATGATGTTGTCATCTTCAAAGTTCATGCTTAAGATGCATAGAGCCAACTTACCCAAGATAAATCACAAAAGCGTGCAAAATGTTTTAATTAATTTTGTGACCTTGTGGTGGGAATTCATAGTTATCCTGGGCTGCACCAGGATCCAGGGCACCCATAGTACACTGTGTAGGCATCCTAACTTTTTCTATGGCTCCTCTTCTATTTTAGTTTTGTTTTTATCATTTTAAATTGTGTACATATTAATTAAATTACGTGCCTGTGTGCAGGTATGTGCAAGTGAGTCCATGTGACCATGGAGTTCAGAGAGGATATCAGATCCCCTAGAGCTGAAGTTCCAGGGACTGTGAGCCACTTGATGTGGGTGTTTGGAACTGATATCAGGTCCTCTGTGAGGTCAGTGTGTGCTCATAACCTCTGAACCACTATGCCAGCAGTCTCCCATTTTATATAGAAGATTATCACCAATTCAGAAGCTCAGTTCAGTGAGATGATGTTCAGATAGAATAGAAATCATTTTAGTGGAATGCTTGACAGGTGGTCAGGTATTCAGAAATTCAACTATTGCCTTTCTGTATTTCTCAGTATATCTTCAGCAATGTCAACACCATGGTTGTAGATGTCCAAGCCATGTAGAACCATGATCTCAAGCAACATAAACCGTGATGTACAGTGGATCCTTCTTAATGCAGCCTGGTGCTCAGGATAAATTTCTCTTTTGGAAGATCTGACTCCTGTTGGCTCTTTCTGTGTTGTGTTGTTGTGTTGTATGGGTACCCAAAGGATTAAATAAATCCAGGGACCAGTGGTCCTAGGAACCTTTTTTCAAAAGTCAAGATATTTGTCCTTAGGCCCTAAAACAGAAGTGGCACATTTTTCTCTATGTTGGAAAACCGTGGCAGTATAGAGTGAGTGGGGGTCACTTCCAGACATAATGCATTCCTGTTTTCTCTCTCATTCCTACCCATCTCATCACAGTAAACAGTACTGCACCCACCCAGTGATGCTAGCCTTGCATCTTGGTGTCGCGCTGGACTTGTGTCTTCCTCTCATGTCCCATACCCATCTGTTTCTGTCAGCTGAATCTCTAAGTGATGCCTCTAGTCTACCTCCTTACCCATCTTACCTGAAAGACTGTGATGCCTACTAACTTGTTCCTCTGCTCCTTCCAGATCCTCCCCACTCCCTAAGATGTGCCCACCGATAAGAAGATGGACTGAGAGAAACCTTTAAATTGGTTCATAGCAGTCCATTCTTCTGAGTCCTCAGGAACCTTCTCACCAAAGGACAGAACCTGGAGACCTTTGCACAGGCTGTATACCCCATGTGTCCTTCTGACTCCATTCCAACGTTGTGCTTCTCAAGCGTGCTGTACGGTTCCCATCTAAATCCTTTGACTTCTTGCCTTTGCGTGGACGCCCATACCCAGAACTTCCTAAGCAAGGCCCCTCTCCTCTTTGGTCTAAGCTAGGAGGTCCCTACCTCTGAGAGGCTTTCCTTAGCATCCTCGTCACCCCACCTGAGTAAGATGGCTCCCCTCTTTGTTCTCGGTCTGAGCATGTGCAGCTGCCTCCAGTCATGTTCCTGGAGGCAGCACCAGCAAATTCTTGGTTCATCAAGCAAGACTTGTGTGGACTGACTTCTTTGATCCATTGTCGGTAGATGGACTAGATGGTTGTTTGTCTCTCCCTGGGAGTAGTTAGCTGCAAACAAAATCGTCCCCCACAAGGAAAATGACAGCAGGTATGTCAGTGGAGAGAATGAAGGAGCGGGGCTCAGCTGTTGAGTCAGAGGAAGGGCTTTTACCAAGAAGACAACACCAGCAGAAGAGAAGGCAGAGTTGTCATGGATCACATTCTTCTGGGGGTTATAATCCAGCGGGGAGTTGTTGTTCTGTTAAGGTTGATGAGACAGAGAAAGTCATGTCAACAGAGTCCGATGAGGGCTGAAGTGACAGATGTGGGCCACCTGCAGGAGGGAGAGCTGAGAGACAGCAGGTCAAAGCAGGCCAGCGCAGAGGATGAAACATGTTCCATCTCTGAATTACTGGTGCTTTCCGGTTGAGGAGACGGGAACCTAAGCATACTGACGTTAGTCCACAGAGGTCAGCCACTGCAGTTCAGAGCCAGAAGAGGACAGGGTAGAAGCCTGGGGTGAGGCAGATGGGAAATAATTGTCAGAGTAGGGTGGCCAGCCATTGTCTTGGTTTGACAAATCAGAGGAGCAGCAGGGGCTGTCATTGGACTCAAATGAGCAAACATTAAATGAGAGCCCTAGGCTGGCTCCTCTTCCTCCCTCCACATGGGTACCCTTCATGCAAGCAGGCTGGGCTGGCAGCATGGTTTCTCTGCCCTCCCATCAGCCCAGCAGCTGCACTGCTGTTAGCTCTCTGGGGGGTCCTATTCCCCGAGTCTCCCTTACAAGGCTCTGGAGAATATAGAAGCCAAACTCACAGTGGAGGGAGGAAAAACCTTATAGAGAGCAGGGGCCAAAGGCCACTAAGACATTAACAAGGACCGGGGAGGGGTGTCTCGGCAAGAACTTTAATTCCACAGCTGGTTTCATGGTTCAGTCC
Source organism: Arvicola amphibius (assembly GCF_903992535.2). Classification (NCBI taxonomy): domain Eukaryota; kingdom Metazoa; phylum Chordata; class Mammalia; order Rodentia; family Cricetidae; genus Arvicola; species Arvicola amphibius. The sequence goes on along the minus strand of NC_052050.1, from coordinate 68,235,949 downwards.
CTCCCTCTGCTACAGGGTTAAGGAGAAACAAACTTTCACTCTTTCCTTAGAAGAGGAACAAAGGAAGGGCTGGGAATTAGAATGGTCTTTCTCAGCACAGCTGCAAACTTGAACTCTGGTGACCGGAAGGACAGCTCGAGCTGAAAGCACAGATTGCACATCTCCTTGAATGTCCAGTGTTGCAAGTACAGTGAAGCTTCTCTTCTCATAACAAGGTGCACACGCCTGTGGTCCAGCGAGAACAGCGCATTTCACAAAGCAGGGACTTTTAACTCTTTCCCACCGCCATTACATTTGATAGCTGCTGGAATTTAGAAGCTCTTTTCTGTTTTATTTTTGAGATTATAATATAATTAAAACATTTTTTTTCTCTTTCCTTTCTTCTCTCTTAAACCCTCTCATATACTCCTCCTTGCTCTGCTTCCCATTCATGGCCTCTTTTCTCATTAGTTGTTTTTGCGCACACTAGCACTGGCCCTGGTGATGTAGGCGCAGGTGAGCTGGTCCTGAGGACATGAAGGCAGGAGAATTGTAACTGCCCCTTGCTGCTTACCACATAGGGTGAGCTAGCTGGGGTGGTGCTGGAGCACTACCCCGGGGTTGCCCATGAGGGAGTGCTGGCAGATTGGCCAATCCGGCAACACCCCAGGCCCAGAATCAGAGTTGAGTTGGCTCATCCCATTATCCACCCAATCTATGATTTGCTGGAGTGTGTGAAGGGGCTGCTTCTACAAACACAAAGTTATAGGATCTCCATGGCACGGGACAATAACAGGATATCCAAGAGAAGACCCAGTGATGGGCCCAGTATTGATGATGTAGCAGAAACCAGGTACCCCAAACCAGGTACCCCAAACCAGGCCAATGACTCATTGCAGTAAACACTTATGTGTAATAGTATGTGGACTAAAGGACTGTGTGCCTCACTGTGTCGCACTACAGCTTCTACAACAAGGTTTTTTCTCTTTTTTTTCTCTTGTCTTTTAAATTTTATCTTGTTTTATCCTGAGGTATGGGGGAGGTTACAAGAGTAGAGGGCAGATAGGAAGGGATGGGGAGATAAGTGGGATCAAGATACATGATGTGAAATCCACAAAGAATCAATCAAAAGTTAAATTTGAGGGCTGGAGAGATGGCTCAGTGGTTAAGAGCACTAACTGCTCTTCCAGAGGACCCAGGTTCAATTCCCAGAACCCACATGACAGCTAACAACTGTCTGTAACTCCAGTTCCAGAGGATCTGTCACCATCACACCAATGTACGTAAAATAAAGTTAGATAAATTATAAAAAAGTTAAATTTGAGAAAATAAAATTTTTATTGCATGCATATATGCATATGCATCTATATTCCTAAGTATAACCTGTTCAGTCTTTATAATGCTACTTTTATGTACGTTTTCAGGGCTGACCATTGGCACTGGACAACCAATTGGTGAGTGCTTCTCTGAGAAGGACCCTGTTTCCAGTTCCCGGCCTTCCTCAGTTGTCTATAGTTCTTTGTGTAGGATTTGGGGCCTCAGGAGCTTTTCTTTGTCTACTTTGGCATGACCCTTGGTGTCATCCTTGTTTAGCTCATCTTTGGCTGGCCACGTTGGTGAGATTTTAGGGATGTAGCTACTGATACTACTAAGAGACACAATCTCGCAGCAAACCTCCCCATCCTGTGGCTCTTACAATCTTTCTGTCCCCTTTTCTGCAATGTTCCCCTGAATCTTAGGTGAAGAACTGTTCTGTAAATGTATCCATGGGGACTGGCCTTCACAACTCTGTATTTTGATTGGTTGTGGTTTTCTGTAGTGGTCTCTGTCTTTTGCAAAGAAGAGTTTCTTTGATGACAGATGAGGACTGCACTTACCTGTGGGTATAGAGATGAATGCTTGCAGATCGCTGTCAGGGATTATGCTGGTTTAGTAAATTAGATTCTCCTCCAACAACCTATAACGTCACTAGCACTGAGTAGATTTCTAGTACCAAACAAGGTTTCCCTCTTGTTGAGAGAGTCTTTCTTTGTTTTCTGAAAGAATAAAGAAATGTTTGAAAGACTGAGTTTTTCTTTGAAAAACACTAAAATCAGATCAGTTCCACTTTACCCTTTGTGTCTTCTTCCTAGGTCACTGCGTGGCCCTCGCTTGTGTCCTTGTGATGTTGGGGACAGTGCTTCTCATCCTATTTTTTGACTCTGCTCCTTGTGAACGTGGTGGCTGGTGTTTCCTTTGTGCAGAATTTCATGTGATGAAGCAGGATGATAAGACTTGGTCACTCATGTGACATTGCCAGGCAATGTTTGCATTTCTGGAATGTTCCACGGGAAGAGCCTTTGTCTATGGTGGACATTATGTTTTGGTTTGGGTTGTAACCGGAGCTGTCTGTTCACTGGAAAGAACTGCAGGGCACCACCATGAACGTGTGTGCTGCCCATGGAGCACGTGAGTACGAAATGGCTCCTGTCACACTCGTGTGTTTAAATACTTGGCCTCATGGTGGCGCTGTTTTGGAAGGTTGTAGGACCTTTAGGAAATGGAGACTTATTGGAGGAGATATCTCACTGGAGATGGCTTTGGAGCTTTGAGGTTTGGATGTCTGTTCCCACTTCCTGTCTGGTTTCTACT